>NC_092865.1:13010288-13367610 GCF_032062135.1 Pyxicephalus adspersus
TGTTTTGCTTTCTTTGTGTTTGTTTGTTTTGTCTATTTTCATTGTTTTATCCGTTTTTTTTATTGTTTTATAGATTGGGAAAGTAAAGTCCCTGTTGGGGTGTTAATGCTCTCTATTGGTAGAAATGTGATTAAGAATAAAAAAACAAATAAAAGGAAATGTTTAATGGGGAGATCTGTTTATGTGACACAAAGGATCTTAAGCTACGTACACACTTCCAATTATTATCGTTGGTAAACGAACGACGAACGATCCTGCACGATATCTGCGAACGATCGTATAGCACCGATCCTGTACATACAGATAACGACACGATCATTCGTAGATATTGTACACACAATAGATGCAATCGTTTGAGCGATACAGGGAGTGACGTGCACGACAGGAAGTGAACGAACGTTCGTTCATCACGCATGCTCAGACCATGGACGATCAACGAACGATCGTACACACGAACAATGGTCAACGATCGTCGTCCAATCCGATCCGCCGGTCCGGTCGTTCATTTCCAACGACTTTCCTCATTCGTCGGCGTCGTTGGTTACTTTTTTTACGAACGATTTTTGCCCAATCGATCGTTCGTTCGTCGTTCATTTTGAACGATAAAAATTGGAAGTGTGTACGCAGCTTTACTCTCAAATATTTGCTATCACCTGTCCCTAATATGTCTTCAATACAGTACAGAAACCTTCATGGTAGTAAATGTAAAAAATGGTAACATCTCACTTGCTATTGATGAATTGATTAATTAACAGATCATAGCTTGTAAGCTCTTCGGGACAGGGTCTTCCCCTCCTCCTGTGTCACTGTCTGTATTTGTCATTTGCACCTCTATTTAATGTACAGGGCTTCATGAAATGTTGGCGCTATATAAATACTGTTTAGTAATAATAATAATAATAACAGATCATTAACCAAATATGCGGTATTGAATGCCATTTCACTCTGTATACTTAGCTTTTATGTCCAGGTAGTAACCTTGGAGTCCTTTGTAAATCAAGAATGTACTGAAAAAGGCTACTTTTATCTATATCAGGGTTCCTCCTTCTGCTCCAAACATTTCCCAGTGGAACAAAGTAAAAAAAATTTTTAGCAATTTTTAGCAAAATGAATAGCAGTCAATAAGGAAACAACAATAAATAGGTTTTAAGGATGCAATAGACTTTAAATGGCACCTGGGGGTTTCAAAAGCTTATACCACCTAACCCAAACATCTGCAAAGCCAAACACCTTCTCTAAATAAAAATAAAAAAAAACAAAGCAAAATTCTTTTTTAAGCCAATGACCTAAGTCATGCATAGTTTTATAGAAACATCTGTAACAAAAAGTGACAATTGCATATTTTTCTGTAAAAAATAAAAGATTTGAATAAAACAATAAAAAATGTAAAACGGAGATGCAAAAATATTCTAAAATCTTCTTTGCAAAAAAAAAAAAAAATTAAAAACTAATTTTTGCAATTTGGCCACTGATTACATTAAAGACATTAGATTGTGAGCTCTGGGGGACATTTTGTTACATGACTGGGCCCTGTAAAATTCTGCATAATACTGTGTGTTGGTGCTAAAAAACATACATGATAATAAAATAGGATTAATAATAATATAAAAAATATTAAAGATTGGGAGGATACCAGCCGTCTGTTACTATAGGGGGGCAAGGACAATTAGTCTACAGCCTCTATTTAAAAAAAAAGGAATCTGACATTCCTCTAAACATTAGCTCATGGGGATCAATTGTAGCCATTGAAACACAAGGACTTGGTAGGTTTTCACAAGGGAATATTTGAGGGAATGTCAGATTCCCTGATTTATAAATAGAGCTAGATGTTGGGACTAATGTATCACACCCTATAGAATTCTATTGTATCCTTCTGCACATTGTTCCTCTGGTCACTAGAATACAAATGAAGATATTTCTGATTATATCACTAATGAACTATGTATTATATATATCTTTAGGCAATGTTACATTCCCAATTTCAATCCCATTTTTTTCCATCCAATGAAATATGGAGTCAATAATTTTCCTAAAATCTCACATTCCACTTAGATTGGACAGTTTGAACTAATGAGATATAACTTGAATAGAATTACAAAGAAATAAAAATCAATATGATTTACCCCAGACATATAAATTGTTAAGTTCAATGTGCATAAGTGGTAATAAATTATTTCTGGTTTACAGCATTTACACATACCCTATAAAATCTTGGAGGTCTTGTTACACATTTTTTTGACTCTCCCAGCTGGATTTTTTTTTTTGGCAACAATCTGATCAAAAGAAAATTAACAAAGACATATGTGCATTTTTCTTACCTCCATGATGCAATCAATATGTACTGTATGGATACATTTTTTAGTAAAGTTCTTTTCCAAGCTACACAAGCAAAATAAAATACAATGGAAAGGAAGGGAGAATGATTTGCCTATGTACATGTATTTGTAAGATCACTTGGACTAAAATCTTCCTTAATTGTTTCTAATTACAGTGGTTTAATTTTCTCCTAAATAATATTCTCTTGTGTAAAGTCCAACAAATTGCTTGCTACTACAGTAATTCAATACTGATGCCCGGTAATTTGAGATTGGATCATTTAGATAGAAAAAGGAATATTAGATAGATAGATAGATAGATAGATAGATAGATAGATAGAATGTCACACCAGTAAAATAGGTAACTCAGTGAATAAATTCTAGCTTTGGGTCTATAAAACAATATTTAAAGTGTATCTAAACGCAACATTTTCACTTTACATTAAAGGGTAGACAACCTTTATGTGCAAACAGAAAATGTTATTCATTTTTTAAATTTTTTTAAGTGCAACAAAAAAAAAAAGGTGCAGCACCACCTCTTTAAGTCTTGATCACCTAGCCTAGCGCAGTGCCTCCTGCAATACCTTCATCACGCATCGCGGGAGGCTCTGGGTGCTCCTTCTGCACATGCCCTAATCTCAGACATGCGCAAAAAGGACATTTTTTTTAATAAGGGAAAGAGCTGTTGGTCTTACTGGGCTTTTGTGAGATCGTCTCTTTATCAGCGGGCTACATCACCCGATCTCGCGCCTGTGCAGTACGAGATCAGATGACGTGCCAAGAAGACCGAGGAAGAAGAAGGGAGTGAAAAAATGAAGATGGAGGTGCCTGGTGCTTCCTCAGCACCGGGACGAAGAGGAATTCCAGGATGACATGGGACCAGATAGTGGGAAGGACCAGGCCATCGAGGGACCTATGGGATTAGAGTTAAGTGTAAATTTTTTGTTTTCGGTTTTATTCCGCTTTAAGGTTTTGAAAGATTATAAATAGATAATTTGGGTAAAGCAAATGTTGTTTGTTTTTTGTTATCTATTTATTGTACTGTTTTGGTATTTACTATAGTATTGCCTACTGGTTCACATAAACAAAGTTTGATTGTTGAACATTACCTATTTATTTATTTGTATAATATAGCATATATTATGCAGCTCTTACAAAGTCCATTACCATGACACTAGCTGTCCCTCAGTTCACAATCTAATATCCTTACCATAGCCATGTTATTAACACAGTTTAATGCCAATTTTAAGGGGAAGTCAATTAACCTAACAGCATGTTTTTTGCAATGTGGGAGGAAACCAGATTGCCAGAGGAAACCCACACAAACTCTTTGCAGATTGTGTCCTGATGGACATTCGAACTTGGGTCCTAGCACTGCAAAGACAAAAGTGCTAACCACTGAGCGATCTGTACTGCTTTTGCATCAAACACATTTCATTATCTGGCTCTGTAAGGCCACCAAGACATTCCTTTAAAGTCTAGTTAGTTTATTCTTTGCACAGTGGCCTAGGGTTCCACAATTCAAAAACAGCACTGGGCATGGACATAATATGGAGCAAAAATCTTTACCCGCCACTTTTGTGGATATCACAACCTCCACTATTCTGGGAATGTTTTTCTAGATGCGTTTGTTGTGTTTTATTTTTCATTTATTAAAGCTCTCCAGGACTGGAGACGATAGACTATCATGGGAGAATCTGGGTGATCAAGCATACCATGGATCTCCTAAAAATCATTTGCTATTAAAAGGCAATAGTTTTCAATTCTGGACCAAATCCATTTTAGGTTTGCTGGATAACCCAAATTGTCAAGCTCTCCAAGACTGGAAAAGATTTACTATTATACTATGATAGTAAATCTTTTCCAGTCTTGGAGAGCCCTGAGAAATCAGGCCCAAAATATAATTTGTGATATTATTATTATTACACAGTATTTATATAGCACCATCATATTACACAGCGCTGTACAAAGTCCACAGTCGTGTCACTAACTGTGCCTCAAAGGAGCTCACAATCTAATGTCCCTACCATAGTCATATGTCATCATTGTAGACTAAGGTTAATTTTTTAGGGAGAAGCCAATTAACCTCACTGCATGTTTTTGGGATGTGGAAGGAAACCAGGGTACCCGGAGGAAACCCACGCAGACACGGGGAGAACCTGCAAACTCCATGCAGATAGTGTCCTGGCTGGGAATCAAACCTGGGACCTAGCGCTGCAAAGGCCACCGTGCTGCCCTCATGTTATGTACTCATGATGAACGAGGAGACCTAAAGAACAATCGTCATTTCAGTTTATGCTGAAGGTAATCAACAACGAAGGGCATGTTTATGGTTTCAAACCATGTCTTTTATACACAGGAGCACAATAAAGCTAGACAGAAAAGGGCCTTTTCCAAACTGGAGCCACAATTTTGGTAGTATACAATTGTGTAAAAAGTTTTTGTGTACTGTCAGTAGTGACTACCATCTAAAAGACCATGTAGGTAGTAGTGATGGCCAGGTGTACACAAATATCTGACCATAATGTGTTGCTTTGAATTTGATACAATTCTTTTATTTTAATGTATTATGAAAATATTTTATGAAAAAATCACCAAGCATGTATTAAAGTTTTCAAGTGCCAATAGAATTGACAGAGACACTGTACAATAAACGTTCAAAAACATATAGATCAGTTAGATCAGTTCCAAAAATATATAGATAGTTCTTCATCTGTCTCCTTTGTTAAGGTGCGTACACACTTCCAATTTTTATCGTTCCAATCGAATGACGAACGATCGATTGGGCAAAAAATTGTTCGTAAAAAAGTAACCAACGACGCCGACGAACGAGGAAAGTCGCTGGAAACGAACGACCGGACCGGCGGATCGGATTGGACGACGATCGTTGAACATCGTTCGTGTGTACGGTCGTTCGTTGATCGTCCATGGTCTGAGCATGCGTAATGAACGAACGTTCGTTCACTTTCCTGTCGTGCACATAGTTCCTCTATCGCTTAAACGATCGTATCTATTGTGTGTACAATATCTACGAACGATCGTGTCGTTACCTCTATGTGCAGGATCGGTGCTATACGATCGTTCGTGTATATCGTGCAGGAACGTTCGTCGTTCGTTTTCCGACGATAATAATTGGAAGTGTGTACGTAGCTTTACTGCAAGTTCATCCTCCACCTATTGTAAGATTCTGATTCCTGTATAATACAAAAGCTACTTTGTGTTTTAGATATTTTGTCTTTTTTATTTCTTTTTTTAATACTTTGTCCACATTAAAGTGCAGATCAGTTTGTCCAGCAAAGTGATTGAGGCAAGAACAAACTTTGGGGAAAAATGTTCTTAATCAGGCATTTCCTAACACAGAATAACAATACTCTTGTCTCCCAAATGTGGTTCTATGTTGTCCTACTGTAGCATGGGTTTCTGATAGAAACTGCAAGTAGTCATTTCAACATACGTATGGTATACACAGGTATGGTCCATTGTTGTCTCCATCGGAAAATCCACCCTGGGAAATGCCACACAGCCATTATTGGAGTCCATGTAGACAAAGTGCATTAAGGGATATAAAAGTTTAAATGAAACATTTATTAAAATAGCAATTTTTAATGAATGAAAATTTTACTGAGATAATTCTACTGGAAGCAAAGCTACCATGACCCGCTGTCACCCACTTTCTTTGTAGGCATTTTTGACAACATTCTGAAGATATGTAAGTGTTGCTGCTTTCTCTAACAAGCACTTTTTAGAATACCAATAGGTCCATTTATCATAGAAGGGCCCCAACACCCATCATTAATTGTATTATCTTCCTTTATAAGGTAATGTATGACCAGGTGTTAAGTCCTTAGTCTCATTCACTCGAATGCAATAGAACATCCTCCTTTGTTTCTGATTTAACTTAACTTTGACACGCGTCTCCCTTTATGCTTTTATGTCGATCTTTCTTTTTAAGGAAATAAATATTCAAAATGCCAATTAAAGAATAGTCTTGCTTTTAAAGATGCCCTTGGAATATGATTAATGTTTAAAAGAAAATAAAATCAGTTTGATTCCACAAAAGAACTCAATGAATAGCTTTCCAATAAAGCTTTAACAAATCACGGCACGATAATACCTCTGCTAATAATTATGTTGTTTGCCGATCCTTTAGTGAACTTAATTTTTTTTTTTTAGTGTTCAACCTTCCCATGCAAAGAGCACAGGTTTCAAGCAAAAACTGGCTTATTAAAGACTATTGTGCTGTAAAATCCTTGGCAGGCTTTCCTTCTAGGCCATGACCAATTGGTATTTTTTTTTTACGACTGCTACTTTTGTGCACAAAAGTAGGTCTTTTTGGAACTGATTAGTACTTTTCATCTGTGATTGCTGAGTCCCCATAACAAAGAATCTGTAAGAAAGAATGATTTGGCATTGTAATGGGAATTAAAGAGTCCCCTTTCGAGTTAATTCATAAAGGGAAAGTGTATAACAATACAAAATATTGCCAAGTGTAGAAAAGCATAAAATAAAAAACAAGATTTTTAGATTTTATATGTATATGTATAAAGTCCTTTTTTTATGTTTTCATGTTAGTTTTTTTTTTTATATACTTTTTTTTTTAATCACCCACGGTTTATAAACACTGGATGGATAATTAGAGATGTAAAGGAAGCATTGAATTAAAATGCTGGTGTCAACCCATCACTGCTCCCTTTCTTAACTCTCTTTTCTCAGTTTGAGAAGTGTCATTGTAAAGGAGAGAGGAGGAGATGGTCTTTGTTTGGGGTACAATGAACGTGCCTCAAAGCTGTCATGTCCGTGATGGAACTCTCCATTACAACAACCGAACACACATCAGACACACAATTATTTTGAAGTATTAGAAGGCTGACTGGCAAATGATAATTGACCATAAATAATTAGAGAGTGTACTTTTTCCTGGTGGCATTTGTTCCCAGTAAATATTTTTTATTTTATTTCTTAAGCATTTTTATTTTTGCATTTCTTCTTTTTTATTTCTTATCTAAATAGCGCTAGAGTTTCAAATGTTGACAATGTATATCTGTTATGATTCGTCTTGTTTATTTTATTTTTACATTTATTTATATCGCGTCGCATATTTCATGCCAACCTTTCAAGTTTATGCTTCGTAGCACTTCAGCTTATAGGAGTACAATACATATGTTGACAGTTTAATCATATTTGTCGTCATAGTTACAGCGGTAACAGAGATTGTACAAGAAAACCGAGCTAATCAATGTCATGAGATGGATACAATTACAATGCGGATCCTAATTGCCTTTTTTTCTTTGAAGTTAGCACAGATTTTTGTATAAACCATTAATATGAACATATCTTCAAAATGCAAAAAAAAAAAAAAGCACGGAATTGTTTTCTGGGAATCATTTACAATGACATGAATTGCATATGTTGCATTTTCGCATGTGCGTGATTTTTTTCCGGTAAAATTATAAATAAATGTAGTAAGCCACAGCTAGTTTATGAGATACTTTATGCATTTATATTGATTGTCCTGGGCTACAGTTTGTTGTAGCAAATTTTAAAGTTACTTCTTAAAGAATTTACAACTTTCAGTGGGGTTGGATTGAGTTTCGCACCCCGAGAAATCTATGCAACAAAGTATTTTGTTAATTTTCATTTATTAAATTTTTTAGTGTATTATTTTATTGTATTATATTATACTTGTATATCATACAATTGACTGTATCTGCATTGATCATCTGTAGATCAGCAGAAATAAATAAATGACCTGTGTAGTAATGATAACAAATAAATAATATTATAGGGGATTTTCTCACTTTGTTGGCTTTTCCTGTTTTTCTTTAACTATGTTAGGTAAACAGGAAGTGAAGATTAATCTCAGCAAATGGCACACAGAGGTAAAAAAAAAATACTCTAGTTTTACCAATTCCCCATGATACCACCCCCCAAACAAAAGAACATTAAAAAAAAATATTTGACTTTAAGTACAACTGTTCCGGGGCTATAGACATTAAAACATTTTTTAAGAAGCAATTCAGAAATTCTAAGGGCAGGTTCACAACAGGCAGGTCACACGATTTTGCACAATTGCCACCTTGCCAACCATTTGATCAACCCACATTTCCAAATGTGACCGCGGTACTGCACCACTCACATCCACCCCTATTTAAAGGACAGATCCTGGCATAAGGAAGTGGTAAATGCACTCCAACCTCATGGCCAATGTGAATTTTTTCATTCTTTACTTTTCTAAATGCTTTCTTTTAAGTATATACATTTATAAAGATCCTCAAAGATCACAAAAAGAGTCAGTTTTGGTCTGTTTCAAAAAGTTTAGTAATACTCATAGGAAAGGTTTCAAGAACCGTTTTGGTAATTTTAGAGATGGCATTTCACTAAAATACATATAGATATAAGAAGAATGAGAGCTTTAAGTTCATATAAACATAAGTCTAAATAACAAACATACTGAGAAGTCCAGTGAGCAGTTTAGTACTAGGGATGAGTGAGAATGCCTCTGGCATTTTCACAAAACTTTCTTGAACTTCCGATTGGTCCTCAAAATTTCGCTGACCCATTGGAAGTTCCAGGAAGTTCCAGGAAATCAATACAGGAGGATTCCCAGGGCTGCATTCATTCATGTATGTGATCCCCAGGCACTAGAGAGCTGAAGTTCATATTAACATAAGCTCAACCGTCATCAGGATTTTCCATTCCTCAGCCAATCAGAGAGCACTAGAGGTTTTGAATGGGGAAAAGTGTCCCCATTTAACCTCTATTGCCAGGGATCGCACACTGAGCTGATCAATTAACACAGCTGTGGCTGCATTCATTGATCAGCACAGCCCGCAGGACTTTTTTTTCTCGTGGCCAATTTGGCGAGAACGTCCGAATTTGCCGCAAGATCAAGTTTAAAAATCTTGCACACTCATACCTATTCAGTACCACTGGCTACAACCTTATGCAAAATTTCCAACTAGCAGAGTGGTGCAGGCATCTGAGCAGCTGATAGTTACCGGGGCATATTCCTGCTACCAGTTTTAGCCAAAAAAGTCTGAGAATAAAAATAATAATAACAAAAATAGTAAAAGAAACAGTTTTACACTATTAAATGTGTATTATTGTTAATATTATTATTATCAATAATAATATTATTAATATTAATAATAAAAATGTTTAAATATATATTATAAACTGCCTTCAAGAAAGCCAAAACTACTAGAAGGACAACTAAAATGTGAATTTTAGGTTTTGGCTTACTTATGCTTTTTTTTTTTAAGTTATTGGTTGTTTTTTTAATCCAATTATTTTTTAATCCATTTTCTTGAATATTGTTCGTAATTTTTTATTAATATATTTTAAATGTTATTTACAATAGTTTACAATTGTTGTAATGAGTCAAAAATGATTTTGTTTCTTTGTAATTTGTTTAAACACATGGGACAACATATGGTTATAGGGTTTCTAGACTGTTTCCTGTATAGAGCTGGCTCCTTCCTCATCCCTTGCCACTCACACATTTTCATATGTATATGAGCTGTGATTCCTAGGAGAGAACTAATTGTCCCCTTCCTGAAGCAAATTCTCTGTTTGTGGTGAACCATATAAGACACTTCTTAACTCTATCCACGTATCAGTAATTATGCTAACAGGGAAAGTGATACCTTCTACATGTTATCGCTCATCCGGTGTTGAAGTTTTTTTTATCTTTTTCTGCACCTTTTTAGTTGATAGACAATAGTATGGTGAAAAAATTAGCTACTTCCAAAAAAATAAGGTCTCTGCAATTCTCCTTTTTGTGGATCATAAATTTCTATAGCAGTTATGTGCTTTTAAAAAACATATTTTATTTATAAGTTATGGCAGACAGTCTTCATGTAGCGCTATTTTTTTTAACGTAAGCTGTGTTGTGTTTTGTATTTGCTATTATTGATATTGTTTCACAACTAAACACAGCTTCAATTAAACAAAAAACAAACTTACCCATCCAATCTGTGACCTTCGTATACCTCTAAAACAATGTTTCACAACCATGGAACCCTAAGGTTCCCCCAGAGTTTTCTAGAGGTTCCTTGAGCAATGAACAATTTATGTCCGTAAGGTCAGTTTATGTGTGTATATTATGTATTTTGTATATATTATGTATTTAGGTCAGTTTAAATGACCTCCATTGATCTTTTTGGCTATCTGTAAGGGTAGCTGCCTTCCCAATGGCCAGCAATGTAAAAGCCATTCTTTCCACTGACTATCGGACTAATATCAGGGGGTTCCCTGATGATCTGAAAGGTATTTCAGGTGTTACCCCTATGTCAAAAAGGTTGAGTAACACTTCTCTAAAACTTTGATAACTTTACTAAATTTGTTCACACACTGTTTCTTTGTAGGGTCTTTTCCGGTAGTGTTCGGTAAAAGCTCACTGTTGGTTCATCTGATTGGTCCTGCATTTGCCCCTTACATGATTTTAGTCTAAATGAGGATTGAACCTGTTATGGATTTGTGTGGCCGAAATTGTCCTCTGCCACATCTCAAATAAAGAAGACTGGGTGATCTTGTATGTAAATATTTGGGACTTTAAGATGTTTATTTCTAGATTTTGTATAGCAAAATAGATTCGGTAATGGGGAGTGGAGTAAGAAAGGGAATGTTTTTGTTGGGACTTTTTTTCCCTGTGGCTTTGTATCACCTTATAGATAAAACAAGAAGGCAGTATAGATAAATTAAATGCAAATAATCATAGATCTCTAATCTGTTCAATGATACGTACATACTGCTGTATATAAAAATATTACGATATAGAAAACTATAGGAGCACTTACAACTAGAAAATAGTTTTTATACCATTTTACTTTGCTGCTTTCTCTGTAAGGTACTATCAGGGAAGTTATTTTTGCCAACCATACATACCCCTGTCTATGCCAATCTTCCAATGCTGTTCCTTGGATCTGGCTTTGGTTGCATTTCTTGCTTGCTTTTGCAAAAGCATAGCTTGACCACTTACCAAGGTCTACTGTTCTGGTTGCTGAATTGGTTTGATGTCTACCCATTTCTCTTCCCAGCATATGCTCTATTTTTTAACATTGGCCTCTGCCACAATATTGGATCCTGCTTTATCTGCTTCTTAGTTTTCCTAGACTTCCTGCAGTCAATTTATCATCTATGACATGTATGACTATGGTAAAGAAGACTAAAAGCTTCTTAGTTTCAGTGTTCCAGGTAAACCTGCAGATTCTTCTGGTTACCATCAAAATCATACCTGATTGACACCATCTGCCATGGCCTCAAGTGGTCCCCAGACTCTCTTACTGATTGCAGTGCCAGACCTGCAGGCCTGTCAGTCATTCAAACTACAAGGCTCATTCTGTAAATAACTAAGGCAAATTAAATAGAAATAATAGAAGTTTTATTGTATTTTTAGTATTGGTTTGTAGACAGAGGGTTTAAACTATTTGGTTTCAAATATTTTAGACCTGCTTTGTATGTGTGCAACCTTCATTTTACACATACAATTTAAACATGTGACACAGGGTTGCTGAAGTAGCAGGAGGGATGAGTCTTTCAATTCTAACTCTACAGAGCTTTGCAAATAGCAGGATCTTTATGATAGAACAGCCTTTTTTTAACCTTTTTAACATGAGGGAACCAAAGGTTAGACTAAGGTTCAACCCTTCAAATCCAAGTTGAGTCCCAAGTCATTGACACCAAGTCAAGTCTCAAGTCACCAAGAATTCTTCCAAGTCAAGTCACTTCATTTATCCTCATTTGTCCCCATATAGAAACAGAGCTCTTATCCTGTTCTGGAGCACAAGATCGTATTCTAAGTCCACAGTTTTCACCTCTGACAGCTGAAGGGGGAAAGGAGAGAGGCAGTGAGACTTCTGCGTTCCTTACTCCCCCCTCCCCTTTCAGCTGTCAGAGGAGAAAACTTGGAATGAAAGAAAGGTGGGGAGCAACGCAGTGAGTCTTCTGTAACACCGCCTTCCTCCCTGCCTTTCTTGCATTTTAAGTTTTCTCCTCTGAGAGCTGAAGGGGTGGGGGGGGGGAGGCTATGTTTCAGAAGCCTCACTGCCTTCCTCCCTTCAGCTGTCCACAGAGAAAGCAAGTCGCAAGTCGAGTTGCAAGTCGCTGGGGACAACCCCCAAGTCGAGTTGTAAGTCATTAATTTGGCCACTTGAGTCGGACTCAAGTCCAGGTCATGTGACTCGAGTTCCAACCTCCGAAGAGAACCCTTAAAATAACTTTCAGGTCTTAGTGAACCCCTGCTATATTTGCTTTATTCACAGCTCACAGTATATTAGTGTGGTGGTCAGGGGTAAGAATGCCTCTACATTGTTGGCCTTGGAGAAGAATGTCACCCTTACAGTTAGCTAAAAAGATCATTGGGTAGACCTGGGAGGCACAAATTGCTCATTACTCAAGGAACCCCTAGCAACCACTAGAAAAACCCTGGTTAAGAAAAACTACTATAGACTGTGGTCCCTGAAAGACAAAAGGAATGTAGCTATAGCCAAAAAATAAAATTGGCATTATGCATAATTTCAATAGAAAGAATATGTACAGGGGAGGATATAAAGAGATACAATGTGCAAGAGGGCCCTAGATGCTCCATAGCCAACAAGGACCCCTACAGCGGCAACACAAGTCAGTTTGGTAGGTAAGGCCTCAAGTCATTTCTACACAGGGAGCAATTGTTGGTTGCCACTTGATATTTTAATGCTATTTTATATTCTATATCACAATAAATTGTTTCCTTTTTGATCAACTTGTTTTTGAAAATGTAAGTTGACATATTACAATTCCAGCCCATCCATTTTCACTCATCCAGCTGAATGCAGACAACTAGAACAAAGCTTTCAAAGAAGTCTGACTATTATCTCACTTTAGACTTGTTCTTTAAACAGCATTTCTGCAGAGCAGCTTCATCTGTTTTCTCTCATACACTTGTGTGACATTTAAGCAGCAATCAACATACTTAGTCCTATCTGTAGCTCACCATTAGTTACATGAGTTATGTATTAAACCTGAGCCAGACAGATACTGGAGTGCAAGGTTCCAGCTAAAATAGCCCTCCAGTAAACCTTTCCTCTAGCAGTGTCATGCCAAGGCTTTTTGTATGGACTGGCAATCATTTAATTAAATTATCAGATCTTTCAGGAGATGTTAAGTGCTAATGAAAGCCTTTATCACACTGAGGGCATGTTTAAAGGAACACTCTGCTAAGCACTATTTGCATCTAAATTAACTACATAATATAACCCTGGTGCATTTTTCTTAAAAGGAACAAGTCTTTTTGTGAAAAACAAAAAAAATAATGTATTGTTTATGGTGTCTCCATAGCAGTTAGCTGGAATGCTTGTCACACTGACATCATCGCGATGTGGTGGAATTTTCTGCACATTGTCCATCTAATGGCTTCATTGACTGCTGTTGGTTTTTTGTTTCAGTAACTGGAAGCTGAGAACGAATGTCTCTGGACAACCAACTGGGGTAAGCAACATATATTTTTTTTACAACATCCCATGTTTGGAGCAGTGGCAACATTTTCAGTTGCCAATAATCAACATGTAGAGTTTATAAAACGGAGAGGATGTATAGTGGGAATATGGTCCAGCCACTGAAGGTTGGAGCAAGGTTCCCACAATAGGGGTATACATTGGTGCAGTTTTCTGATCCCTCTACCCCAGCCTTTATTTTTACCTTTTTAATATGAGGGAACCCTTGAAATACATTTCAGGCCTTTGGGGAATACCTTCTTTAATTACTATATCCACAGCGCACAGTACATTAGCATGGTGGTCAGTTGGAAGAATAACACTTACATTACTGGCCAGTTAAAAGATAATTTCCACAGTGCCAAAAAGATAATTAGTGTCAGTAAAACTGACCAGAGTGGCACAAACTGCTCATTGCTCAAGGAACCCCTAGCAATCTTCTGAGCAACCGTAGGGATCCATGGAACCCTGGTTGAAAAACACTGCTCTAGACTAATCACACCACCCCAAAAGGTATTACAAGGTGAAATACAAGCCCTATTGACATTTCCACTGGATTATCCTTTTACCTTTTGGGCTATGGAGCATTTAGTTCTACCTGCCCAAATGTAGGCACTAAAGGTGAGTACACACTTCCAATTTTTATCGTTCCAATCGAACGACGAACGATCGATTGGGCAAAAAATCGTTCGTAAAAAAGTAACCAACGACGCCGACGAACGAGGAAAGTCGCTGGAAACGAACGACCGGACCGATGGATCGGATTGGACGACGATCGTTGAACATCGTTCGTGTGTACGGTCGTTCGTTGATCGTCCATGTTCAGAGCATGCGTGATGAACGAACGTCCGTTCACTTTCCTGTCGTGCACATAGTTCCTCTATCGCTCAAACGATCGTATCTATTGTGTGTACAATATCTACGAACGATCGTGTCGTTAACTCTATGTGCAGGATCGGTGCTATACGATCGTTCGTATATATCGTGCATGAACGTTCGTCGTTCGTTTTCCAACGATAATAATTGGAAGTGTGTACGTAGCTTTAGGCTTTCAGATTTCTTTGCAAAAGATTACACAGATGTACTGCATATGTTTGTATAATAATATTGCTTGTTGTTAGTAATTAAAGTCACTTATCACTAATGTCCTTGAAACCCCTCTAGGGATTGTCATAGAAGAAGTGGTAAACACAATCTTTGTTGTTGCAGGACAGGAACAAGAGTCACATACAGCTAGGGAGGAATAGTTGTAAAGTATGGACTCATCAGTAATTTATGGCTTCTTGGCTTTTCTAACACTTACCATCCTACTGCTATACAGCTTTTGTATATAAACCAATATGAGTTGTCCAGGCAGATTTGTATATTCTGCTGAGTGGCCCTTGTGGCTAATGTCAGCATTGGGACAGCCTAGTTGTGGCTTGATTGCAAAGCAGGAGAGGCTGCAGCAACCATTGGAAAGACAGCAAAAAGGGAAATAACGAGGAAAAGGAATGAGAACAAAATAGATAAAGGAAAATTCCACAATCCCAGACCTGGTCCATTTCATGCTCTGACTTGCTACATCCCCAAAATATTTCAAACTTTGTCCTCAGGGTTCTTTTGGGACCAAACCTTGCAGTTTTGCTTTACTGTAGTTCATCTATTAGTGAAACCGTGTGAATCTGTTAATCCTGTCCAGCAAAAGCAATGAACAGGCTATTTTCCCCCAAAAAATGTCCCAAAGCATAATGAAGACGTTTCAGCCCACTGAATTTAGTAAAGTGTTGATCTAAACTAACAGAGGATAACCATCTTCACTTTTAAAAGATGGCGGTCACCATATTGGCGATTAGTCTAAATGTCACTTTTGCTGGAAAGCATTTGGAAGTGGAGAATCCCATGGATCACAGTGAGATCAATAGAATTTGTTTCAAACACCCTAATCACCAATTTTACAGTGAAAGTGCAAACGTACAATGAAAAGTGTAACTCAATGGCTGCTTAAAGCCACTTTTGAAAATAGTGAGCCAGGCTATAAAAAATGGAGATTAGTTGCTTTATTCAGATGAATGGAACTTCTGATAAATTATCATCATTTAAATTTATTACAATACATTCTTAATGGCAACACAAACTCACTTTTCTGACATACTGCAGCACAATGTATGGCAACAAAACTACCCTGCAAACTTCTATGTGCTGAGCTTTGTGTAGGTTAGCATGCATTTGTGCATTGTGATGCATTGCAAAACCCATTACTTGAAAAATTTTCTCTAAAGAAACCCATGCAAATAAACATAAAGGCTGCATTTGCCTTTTCAAATGTGCATCCAACAGCATAGTGTGAACAGGATTAATAATGTTTTCAAGTAGAACAATATGGATCTCATGGACATGTTGTCAGTGACAAATCAATTAAACATTAGATATATTGTTTGCGGAACAAATTGTACTTTTTTTCTGATTAATAATTCTTCTTTTTGTTCAAACTTTTCTTTTGTCAGGTGGGTTTGTTTGTCTTTTCGAGCACACAACACCTGCAGTGTCCTTAAAGGACATTGACTCATTAGTACAAAGCAGAGCAGACACATTGGATTATACACAATCAAAAGTGGACAATGTAATCAGTTGATTTGGTAGTGCTTGTTCAACATGTGCTGATAACGGTATATTGTATAATAGATTGGAATTTTCTATTGAGGAAGGAAATACATTATCAGCTTAATAATGAAAGGATGAATGTGTACCTGAACGCTTAGTGTTCCATGTAAGACCTTCAGTTAAATATTAAACCCACCTTTTGTGAACTGGATAATGATGTTTTACCTATTTAATAGAATATGTTGTTCAGTGTCTCATGAACCTAACAACCCTTGTCTATGTTGTTGCCTGTGTAGTTCTTAAGCCTTGATTTACCTTTGGAGGTGGCCAACATGACCCGTTATTTGCAAGTAATGGGTCACCTTGGTGGCTCAATTGGAAGGTACTCAAGCTATTAGCTTATAACTGGTAATGAGCCTTTCTAACCATTTCTCAAGTGACCTTCTACAAAGTAACACCAATCAGTTCCTCACAGTAGAAATTTACTTCCATCCCTCATTACCATCCCCAACAGTTCAAAAGTTAACCTCATTGACCAGGACGAGCAATTGCCCTATTTGTTATCAGTTTTGGTCTGCCGCGGCCTTCCGTGGCACAATTATGCTCTTGTGCATGCAAACCTTATGTAAAGCAGCTACTGAGTTGGCCTTTCTAAGTTGGGATCAAGAAACCTTCAGAATTCTAAAGATATGAAATTCCAACAAACAGAGACAGCATAAATAATGCAATAGTATATTTATCATGAAGGAGAAAGCAATTTCAAAAGACAAAAGCATGTGTCTATTTAATTTTTTAAATAACCGTAGGACCTTATGCTCCTTATTAATGTTTTACACCAATTAACATATTTAAGGTTCTAAAGGATGAGAAATGAAATACAAATGTGCAGCAGTTTTATAGATATATTATTTATAGAACAGAATGTAATCTTAGTGGAAATGTTGTATTTAATATTGTGTTAGTTGTTTTATTTGTATTATATTTGTGCATTATTTATATAGCACCAACAAATTATGTGGCAGTGAATTTGTACACTGGACGTAATGTAAAACTGATCCACATAGGAAAAGCAATAAGTGGTTTATCGTGGCTGTAATCAGGACCCCCTCCCCTTTCCCCTCTAGATTAAGTACCTCTCAATCATTCTTCCCTGGCATTCTGTTCAACAATCAGGTGCTAAGCACAGAACAAAACCTTTCAGATACGGAGAAGCTTGTACCTATCCTAATGGTAAAGTGTTGGGCCAATCACCTGACCCCAGCTTTGTCATATGGAGAGAGAATACACATAGAACCCTTGGGTGTTGTGGAGCATAAGACTAACTTAATGGATTTAACATGAGGCACCAACTGGTGGGTGAAGGAAAGTTTGTGCTGTGTACCATGCAGGTACTTTTTTATTATAGGTTCCTGTGTCTCCTTATCACACGTCCCCATTTCAACAAATCTAAAGCTGCGAACACACGTCAGATTTTTCTCGCCCGATAATCGGCATCAGCCAGATATCGGGCAAGAATCTGGCGTGTGTACAGTCGGCGTCGTTCATCGTCCGTGGATCTGTCCTGGCGGATCCACGAACAATGAACGACGAGCGATCCTAATGCAAGGGAAGGGGGGGGGGAGCGCGCAGCAGGGTGCCGCTCCATCGCTCTCCCCCTCCCCTCTCCATAGAGCAGAACGGTGCTGTATGTACAGCACCGTTCATGCATCGTGTAGTCCTTTGTCGTTGAAAAGGATCGTGAAAGATCCTTTCCAACGACAAAAATTGCACGTGTGTACGCAGCTTAAGACTAGGACAGATAGTATTTTCTCTAAATCTTCTAACCAAGTCCCCACAAGACTATAAAAGTGCACAGTACATGCCCAAGCCCTGCTCAGCAGATTTTAACAATTTAGTATGTGGTATCATTGACAGTATCAACAGGGCTGATACTCTACCAGAGGGTGTTACTTTGACAGCCTTGGCTTATAACAAGTACGTTGAATGACTCTGAGGGTCTAATTTTTGTAAGTTCTCCAAAACTAGAGATGGAATATATTGGGAGAACTTGGGTGATCAAGCAAACCTGGAATGGATCTGGTCCAAGAGTTAAAATATTTTCTGCCTAATAGTAAAATATTTTTAAGAAATCTATTCCAGGTGTGCTTGATCACCCAAGTTCTCTCATCTATCTATCTTCTTGTTTTGGAGAGCCTTGGAGATCTCTGCGGTAGTTTCTTTTTGCATATCAAAGCACAGCTTGCTCCAGAAGTTAATGAATGTGTAGGCTCCATATTTTTTTTTTGCTTTGTTTTTTTTGCTTTGTTTGTGATTAACTCACAGTGAGGATTTTATACAGTAACCAACACCATGCTGCCTAATAAAATGTTGAAACAAACATCTGTCCTAATTGCATTTATTTAAATAATGGACGTGTTCCGACTTACATACAAATTCAACTTAACAAACCTACAGTCCCTATCTCGTATGTAACTCGGGGACTATCTATATTATAAATTTCTGATTTGACTTTTAGACGTGCATCAGCAACCATGTTTCTTAAAGCAGCCTAATTTCAATATATAAAACTTAAATAACTGGTAAGAGGTAAGAGTTAAAAAATCTCTGGGTGCCAGAGATTTCTTAAAGAGCAATAGCTTTATTGGATTTATTGACATGATGCATTGTTCCCAAACAGAATAAACGAACACAAAGATTTTTCATGCTTTAGATAATCCCCACATCCATTCTAATAAATGTTGTATTTCCTTTCATATAGAATACTGTATATCCCTACTCTAGGGGGAAATCACAAGCTGTCCATATTATCCAGGTAATGCTTATGATCCTATGGATTAAACACTGCATGAGTTAGATATTTGTAAGTCTTCTCTTTCCTTTTAGAGTTCTGAGTCTTTAACATTCTCTACTGTAGCAATTATTGGAACTCAAGAGTTTGCTGAAGTGAATATCATAATTGTTATTGATTGTCCGCTGTGATTTATTTGACTCGCTTATTTGAAACAGTTTGTGCTGCTCTGATCCTTCGGCTTCTGAGAAAATGTGAATGACAATGTTATATTACAAGGCTGTTGTATTCAGAGGGGCTTTTGTTTCAGCTGTTCCCAGGTCTTAAAGCAAAATGCGTGATTTGGTTCTACATTTGTTAGGCTTGCATATGGCACGACTGCAGGTGGCTGTGGTTGGCAAGCCTGTAGTATTTTTGGGAGACGGTCAGGAATGGGCATTTGTAAATAATCTACATCTCACTCATAAAGCTTTCAATTACCACGTGCCACATCCCTACACAATAGGGGACTTTTCGGGCACTATTATTGTTTGCAGCCAATTTATCCATAAAATCACAATTTGATAAAAGGTTGCTTACATATATCATCACTATATCATGGTATAGATACATTTCATGAAGTGTATTTACAGTTCTTGACGCGTTTCGCAGCTTCCTCTGCTTCTTCAAAAGAGCTTTCCCATGGCTATCAACCATAAATATTTACAGTGAAGCAGTTGTAGGTGTTGCCATAAACACTTTAAAACACTTCCATAATTGTTGAATAATTTGCACTTGCATAATGCTTTTTAACTCTCTTATCTAGAATCCAATGAGCCTTTCCATTGGTGTAGATGGTGAGCACTCAAACAGGGGATATCTGTATTTATGGGGAAATTCACCCATTCCATTTCTCCTAATAACCATTGCCATTGTGACTGAAAGTGAGAACAGTCTCATATTTTGAGTTTTCATTCAAATAGAAATACCAAATCTTCCAATGGGGATATGTTTTATGTTGTATTAGCTGTCAATAAAGGATTTCTTTTACTTTGGACTTATTTCTTTACACTTCATGTTGTGTCTGTGCTAACATTTCTTTTTTTCTGTTGCTTAAAAATGTTATCATTCATTCTGTTACTAGTATTCAGATGATTACAAATAACCAAAAGTGACTGTTTCTTTTTGACCAAGGCTACTGGCAGTATTTCCAACCACCAAGACATTAGATGGGTTGGAATATTAGATTCTTATGTTCTCTATGGGTAACCCATGTACTGAATGTACTAAATGGACAGGATAACACCTGTACCTAAATAATTATAAAACACCCTGCCATTAGTTAACGCTTTTCCTTAAAACATATTTTGTCTGGTTCAGTGAGACTTTAATAGTTTTTGGATCACTGTCCGGGACCAGATAAACAAAGTAAGGGTAAAATTAGACCACCTGATGAACTTTTCTTGTCTTGGGCCATTTTCTCTAATATTTTTCAAACAAGAATGTTGAATAAATTTTAATTTCTTCCTAAAATTAAACTTTTGGGCGGGTTTTTTTATACATTTTTATGCTAAAAAAAGTGTGAACAATGCCGGTATTTTGCTGCTGGAGCCATTTATATGTGGCCCCAAGAGGAACAGAGGAGTTATACTTTGTGATATTACTGGATTATTCTGCAGCTCACCCACATACCAAAACTAAAATTCCTGCAGCTCACCCACATTCCACAACTAAAATACTCAATAGGAGAAGACAACACTTTATCTTCCCCTGCTGGATCTCTGTCATTTACTTCTACTAAGACAGACAGAGATGTCATAATCATTGTGCATATGAAAGTCCTAGAATAAACATTTCAAGCTTCTATCACACCTTTCACTTCACTCGGACATCTGGAAACACCAGCAGTACGTCCAAATTGATATCGGTCTCACTATCAAATCACTTACAAGTAGCAATTCAGTATTACAAGGCTCTTAATGTGGTAAAAAGCCCCAGCAAAAATTCTAAGTCTCCCCTTACCCCTGAGGAAGCCAAGTTTGGGCGAAACGCGTTGGTTTGGACACCTTAGTATGATAGTATGATACTAAACTATATTGCTATTTTTTGCAAAACTAGTGGTTATATGTGAGCCTAGGATTTATTTATAGAGACACAGCTCTTAATCTTTTAAATTATGTTGTTGTAACAATAAAATTTGGTGTTTTTATATTTAACTCTGGTTGCCCTTCAAAAGCCTGGCTTTCCCTCCCTTCTCTTCTTCTCTTCCTCCCACAGATACATGATATGTAATCACAGGCTGGGCAAACAAGAGTCCACTCCTCTTTGATTATCCATTGGGGCTTTTCTTTCGGGTGGAACAAAGTTACATATTACTAGATTAAGTTAGGCCTTGCCTAGCTGTAACATGGGGCATTGTGGATGCATTTGTCTGGATTATCCTAGAATTTGCTGCAGTGTTGCCCTCAAAGTCATCTTCAAATTGAAATAAATGTTTTTGACCAAATTTCAGAAAGTTCTAGCATCTCTACAGGCTAACCAGGTAACAAGCATTTTCAAAAGAAGAGAATGGTAATGGCTGCTAATTTTTCAGCTCAAGTTTTACCTCGACGGAAACATACTTTTCGATTTCTCCAGGCCAGGGACTAAACGTTGCCGATGGAGCAGTGAAAAGTTCGTTTGTATGGATCCTGTAAGATGTTTCAGAAAGAAAGAACATTTAGATGTACGGCTGCCTTCATGTCTTCCTAAAATATTTGACTTTTATGTCTTTTAGGTAATCAAAGCCTGCAAAGCATATTTTGAAACGGGTATACCTGTGATACCAAAATATAGGATCGCATCACACATTACATTCACTTTTATGTTTCTTTTATACCTTTGCACTCCCAGTACAATAAGCATTCTAAAATTTCTGTACAGAATCTCCCCGAAGCTACTAACAAATTTATGTTCCACAATTAGCAGAAGACGATGACCCAGAACTCGTGTCTTAATAGCCGAACTGTCATGATTATATATTGTCTTTATCATTGCTCTTTGTATTTTATCTGATCCTATCCTCCATTCTTTCATGGCTAACAATCTAGTAAGAAAGAAGTACTTTACTTAGCCAGAAATGTATTTTTTATACCGAGCAAGGGATTCTTTTGTAGACTGATCTTTTGAAGTTAGTTGAAAGGTCAGAAATGGCTTGTTTCCAAGGCACGTTTAATGGATATGTCATAAGGACTTCATATCTTACCAGATCTGGCAGGAAATAAGTTATTTAGGCAATTACACCAAGAAGATCGGTAGCAAATCAAAAAGTTGTTATTTGGCCAGCAATTTTTTACCTCTTAGCTGAACTTGGCTCCTTCATACAATTAAAGCCATCGTTATTAAGCTGATGAGTAATGTCTATGGATCAACTTGTGTTTCCAATGGGGAATGACCCTTTTGAAAGTGATCTATCAATGATTTTTAGATTTATGGCTCTTTGGACAACGGTGAAATGATTCCAATATTTCATGGCTGGAAAATAGTGATATTGCCAGTGGCCACATAAATCTCATTCAATGGTAATGACACAGCAATTACTGAGTTGCAGGTAAAGAGAAGGTTGAGCTGAATAATTGCATCGATGGCGTAGTCTCTTGACCCGAAAGTTGTTCATTTTTAAATGCTTGACGATTAAGGGCAACGATCTGTGTTTCACCTTCATACATCCACCAGAATAATGTTGCTGCAATTTCCATTTATTCAAAAGACATTCATGCTAAGCCCAGAATGTGGTTCAGCCTATTATCATGAATTACATCTGTTGTCTCTAAGAGAAACACTATGTATCTTCGGTAATTTTGGAGCAATTTTTACATTTTTTTATTCTGTGTACTATGGTTTTCTTGATTACATGTCATTCAGGGTTCCTCCAAGCAGCTATCTGTATGTCAAACCTAATTTAATCATATCTAAACCTAAAAACAAATATGTAATATATTGTAGTTTATCGGTCCTTAGTTTGGGTGGCTACATTAATTTTCACCTTTCAGACCAGGAATATAAATCACAAAGTCGAAAGACTGGCAAGCTATACTATATTACATTACAGTATAGGTACATTTCCAATTTTTATATTTGGAAAAATAAATCACCTAAGGATTATATTGTTTGTTAAGTAGAGGTTGCTGCTGAAACAATGACCATGGACTCAAGGCCATGTTTTTTTAAAGCTCTCCAAGACTGAAGAAGATATACTATGATGTAAAATTTACCTGGGTGATCCAGCAAACCTAAGAATGATTTATTAAAATCATTTGCTTTTATTAGGCAAATATTTTTAATTCTGGAACAGATCTATTGCAGTTTTGCTGGAACACCTAGATCCATTTATGATAGTCTATGTTCTCCAGTCTTAGGGGTCTTTGAGCAGGCCCTAGGTGTCCAATGCACAATAAAGCTATATTTATCATTACTGGATCTTTATTCTTTACTGGCCAGTAAATAGGGTAGCTTGGCCTGCTCAATCATGTAAGACTTGCTCAAGCTTACATATTGGGCCTGATTTATTAGAGCTGGGTGATCCAGCACACCTGGAATGGATTTTTTTAAAGTTATTTGCTATTCGCTAGCAAATGTTTTTAATCCTAAACCAGATCCATTTCAGGTTTGCTGAATCACCCAGTTTCACTGATGAAAGTTTATCCTCTCCAGCCCTAGAGAGATTTAATAAATCAAGCCCACAGTGTATGGACCCCTTGACTGTACTTTATAAGACATTAGAAGTCATTAATGAGCTTTTGTAACCTCGGTGGGAGAAAAGACCTCAGCCTAGCTCATGTTACACATCTGGGAGAAGAGAGCCATTTGTAATTCGATTCATCAGAAGAATTAAGTTTGTAGCACATAAATTCCAAAGGTATCAGGCTCCACCATACCTGACATGGCACTGGTAAGGTGGAGTCTCCTGGCATCTCTTCCCCTGTTTATGTTTTGTACATCCTTTGAATACTTGAAGAGATGGTCTATGTTGACTTGGATAGCTATACATATTTTTGATCTATGTCAGTGTTTTTCAACCTTACTAACTTGGGGGGAACCCCTAAAAACAATTTCAAATCTTCAGTGAACCCATGGTATAAATTTCCATAAGTTAATGGAGTGGTTAATGGGACAAATGACCCATACATTGCTGGCCAGTTGGAAGAATGTCACCCTTACAGATGACCAAAAGGATCATCTGCTATCTGTTAAACTAATCTGAGAGGCGCAAGCTGCTCATTGCCCATTGAACCCCTAGCAACCTAAACCTTGTTTTCAGGTTGAGCCCATGTGTTGTTGAAGATGGATCTTTTAACATGCATGACCAAGTTTCCTGTATTGTGAGGATTGCAATCCATATGTCATTAAAGAGCGTGTAGACTCATGCTTCTCAACCAGGTTTCACTGGAACTCTAGGGTTCCTTCAAAGTTTGCTAGAGGTTCCTTCAACAATGAGCAATATGTGCCTTTCAGATCAGTTTAGGTGACACTAATTATCTTTTTGGCTATCTGTAAGGGTGGCAGCCAATCTGGCCAACAATCTAGGAAGCATTCTTTCCACTGGTTGCCATGCTAATATACTGTGAGATGGATATATTAATTATAATTGTTACCTTTTTTTCAAATCTCAATCAATCTTGTTTTTGGAAAAAAATAATTATAATAGGGGTTCCATAAAAAACCTGAAAGCTTTTTCAAGGGGTTCCTTCATCCCTCAATCTGCAGGAGATCCTCAATGCTAAGCTGCAACAAGGGGTGACAATGGTGAAGAAAAATATCATATTAAATAAATGTTAATTTCTTAGGATTCACAGTGCTTTGAATTGGTGGTTTAAAGGGTCAGTTTACCAAGACATAATTTTTTGGATACTTGAGGTAAGCAGGAACACTTAAACACACTTCAGTGGACATGAAAAATGCTTGATATTACGGCAGGAGAGTTTTGTTGATGTGTTCTCCAACCAATATGTGATACTGATCTCACTGCGCAGTGCGAGTTCGGGTGACAAAGAAAGAAGACAAAAAGAAGAAGACAGAAGTGAAGACCGAAGATGGTGGCGCCCTGCGCTGCGACAAAGAGGAATTCCAGGACCGGATCGTGGGAAGGACCAGAGCCATCAAGGAACCCGCCGGATTAAAAGTAATGTCTTTTTTTTTGTTTTTAGTTCCGTTTTAAATACATTTCACGATTTGCATTTGACAAATACAACAATACAACAGCGAAACTCAGATGAGATGTTTATTTTGTGTTGTAGATGTTTGTTTTGTGTTTTAGAGCTTAAAAAATTTCTATAACCATGGCCTTCTCATTTGCTTCAGTGCAGCCTGACTGCTGTTTTAGCAATTTTACTTTTCAAACATATCTTTTTAAATTGTTGCTGACAAATTGAGCTCTTTCCAGTGATGTGTACAGAATTTGCTGTAATAGAAAGTTACCAGCAATATGACACCTCTGCAGTAATGTTAAAGATTATAGCAGATGAGGCTTTATACATTCCGTAGCCTTGCACATTTTCTCTGACAGAGCTGAAGCAAAAATGGGTAAATAAATATAGCGATATACAAACTACATTCTGCTGTAATTAAAGGAACGCTATAGTGCTAACTAAAAAAAAATACAATTTCATAAAAATAAAACCTTGTAGCTGATTACTTATAACTGCACGTTTGGTAACAAGATAGTTTTCAAACGTAATATTTGGTTTTCAACTAAGGAGCTTTAATTATCCAAAGGTTTCCATCAAAAATTTTCTGTTTGGATCCCTCTGAGAACGTATTACTTTATAAATGTTGTAAAACAAATTGCATGACGCATTTCTTGTATAGCTTTAATTAGAAGTGTCATTAAAGGGGGAAAAAAGGTAGTTTAGGATGACAAGCTGTCTGTGTAACCTGTCTACTCCAGGACATAAAGTGTACCAAATTTACCCAACATATCCACCCCACCACCACCACATATCCCAGCATATTATTTTTTATTTTTCACTATGTTTTTGTACCTGCTTACTCATTTTAGTACTCTCCATTATGTTGACCAGCTTGTAAACGTCTTGCAGAGATGGCTACTGGGAGCTCATTTCTCATTGACCATGGCATTCTTTTATCTCCCAAGATTCCTTTCTCTGAACACAATGGGCCTAATTTGTGAAAGCTCTTTAAAGGTGCGTACACACTTCCAATTTTTATCGTTCCAATCGAACGACGAACGATCGATTGGGCAAAAAATCGTTCGTAAAAAAGTAACCGTACAATATCTACGAACGATCGTGTCGTTAACTCTATGTGCAGGATCGGTGCTATACGATCGTTCATATATATCGTGCATGAACGTTCGTCGTTCGTTTTCCAACGATAATAATTGGAAGTGTGTATGTAGCTTAAGACTGGTGAAGATAGACTATCATGGGAGAACCTGGTTGATCACTGGGATATATTTATACATTTATTAATCCCTCCTATTTTCTTTCAGTTTATTATGGCTATGACTGGTCATAACTATAAGCAGCCACTGAAGTTGTGAGCAACTAGCTCTTATTTTGCCATAATTGTCCCATGTTATTTTCTGACTTTTTAAAGAGTCAACCAAATGTAAATTTTAGAGTTTTTCATGATGTCTGCTTAGGTTTATGTTCATCTAGAACTGCCAAGAATATCTTTAGGGTATCTTAGTTTTGCCTTCAGCAGGAACTTTTGCCACAGGCATCTGCAAATGTACTAAGTCTTCTACGTCTTCCAAGTTATTAATAATTCAATAGTATTCAAAAGTATTTACAAATTATTCAAATACTGGTGGCCACAATATCTCCCATTTCTAACCCTATTTATATTTTGTCTGTTTACATTTATAATGTCCAGGCAACCATATGTATCTGGATAAACCTGCAGCTGCTCCAATGCTGAACCATTTTGGACTGATAAAGTACCATCTCACCTTGATAGTGATTGAGGTTGGCCAATAAGGATGAGTTGAGGATCAGTAATAAGCTGGCAAGCTGTAACACTGTCTAATAGTGTCTTGATTTTGTATCTTCAGAATGACCAGCAAGTGGACATATCAGAAACATGGGGAACTGCAACAGTTATTATGCAGAAAACTCTAGATTGTTGTTCTTCATACTTTATTTTAACTGTTCCACAGCACTTGTAGTCAGACATCATTCAACCTTGAAGAATGAGATAAAAATAAGAGTATGAAAACCATGACCCTAAGGCAAAGGGGTGAGTAACAAGTGGGGTTCCTATCTTTTATTCCTAGTGGTATTCTAGATTGCCTAGCCTGAATTATATAGTAATTTTGTAGGGTGAAGGGATAGACAGGCTTTTGGAGGCAAATTAGAAGGTGAATGTTAATATTTTAATAATGTATAGTTTACTCCTATACTTTTAAATCACAATAGGTTGCAAAGCAAAAGAAGATTTATGTGAGATTAGTTATATACATTTCACAGGTTTCATATATAATCTCAACATAAATTTCAATAGAGTCTCAAATTTCCAACACATTTCGCCCTTAGGCTTCCTCAGATTGAGATTGGAGAATAGTTTGAAAACTGAAATTATGTATTACAAAAGTCACAGAGAAAGAGATTAAAGCATCTGCAGGACTTCCAAACCAACTTTTTACAATCAGGGAAAGGGGGGATATATATGATAGCAATATAATGCTGTTAAAAGCCCAGAACAAAAATGTATATTATATGTAAAGTAAGAGAATACTTAAGATAATTACATTCCTGGATGTCTTCAGTTATTGAATGTATAAGGAGAGTATATTCGTTTGAATGGACATATGCAGGTCAGGAAAGTATATATCAATTCAAATCAATGGATGCTTTATGGGGTCAGAGAGATGGAAATTGTATAAGGAAGTTTCAAAGCACCATATAACTGCCTTCAGAAAAAGATGGTTACTGGTTGAGCTTGAGAGTGTGTTTCTATCAGTGGTGCGAGTAAAGTAGGAGTAATCAGCTAATTGCCGGCTCCTATTTTACTCTATCCTTTCACCCTACAAAATTACAACCATCACCCTAACCCTGAGCCCCACATTTGCAGTGTGTTAACACAAGACTATTCCCTGCATGGTCTTGTCACCAGGATAGAACCAAAAAGGAAGATTCTTGTGACCATTTGGAGGGCATCAGAAAATGGTAAGTAAAAAATTAAAAGCTACTTGTGGAAGGGCTCGGTAAGGGGAACACAGGAAGGTCAGTGCTTAATATGGTCTAATCTAACTATAGTGCTGAAATACAGACACTTATAATAAACTACAGATTTATTTATATGTCCTTGTGATAGATCTGGATTCTAGTACCTGGCTTGGATTACTTCTCATATGTGCATCCGGCTTCAAGATCCAATGTTTGTTGTCAATCAGCACTGCAAGCATTACATACATGTGGCTTATTTTGTTTATGTTCCAGTCCTACGCTTAAACAAATCACTTTTATTCTCATTAGTCATGATACCTGTAGTATAAATCATGTTATTTCCAGAAACATTATCAGCACAGAAGCCCATACTGTAACAATTAAAGGATTAGTCAAAGCCAGTATTTCATTTTAGTAGTAACCAGAGAGCAAAGGCACCAGGGGACTTCTTTTATCACAACCATTGATGAGGTCTTAAAGTTTTCAGTTCTAGCTGCTCAAGTAATACATGGTTGGCTTATTCCTTATGCTAAATATGTTATTTGATATTATGGATAATGCAGGAAGAGAAGTGGGAATGCCCAAGGTTGACCTGTGTGACAAGGTAAAAAAGGTCCCAAATTGCATTACCAAAGGCTTTGATAGGATTTGGAATGACCTGGAGCACCTCAAGTCAATTAAAAAGGGGAAACTCTGGGGTGCTATATGTGTGCCATGGCAAATAGTGGGCATGACAAGGACTTTCTGGGAATAGTCTAAAGGTGAATTAAAAAAAAGATTTTGACCCTAATACACTGCAGTTCTCATACCGATGTTTTTATTACTGAACCACAAATGAAAGACAAAGATTCACATAAACTTCAGGAAAAATTAATTTTTAATAAAAAAATAAATTCTTCTAATAAATATGCTTCATGCACACAGAATATAGACAATGTGCTAATATTTTGATCCTAGCTTGAAATAGAATTTTAATAAAAATTGGGCACAACTTAGCAGCCAGCAAGACCAACAATTAATTAAACAATTAAAACCATGCTATGAAAAAGTAGTACTAGGCAGCCTACAGCACAACATACAGAATGAGCTGGTATTTAATAGGAAATGCATAGCACAATGTGGAGTATACAATTGTGTGTAATAAGGAATGTATAACAGCGTATAGAATGAACTGTTGTGGTATAGGTAATGTACAGCACAGTGTATACAATAAGCTGTGTGCAGTGAATAGACAGTACACATGAAGAAGGTGTTAAGTAATGGGGAATATATAATACAACATACAAGGTGGTGTACATACAGCACAGCATATAGAATGAGGGGTGTCGACATGGAGCATACAGCATAGCATATAGGACAAAGGGATGCAGAACCCATATAGCACAGTATATATATATATATATATATATATATATATATATATATATATATAATGGTGGTGAAGAATATGAAGCATACAGCACAAAATATAGAACAAAGAAATATAGAACATGCAGCATAGCATAAATAGGCCAGGATGTATAACAGAGCATGCAGAACAGCGTATAGAACAAGGGATGTAGAACACGAAGCATATGGCACAGCATATATAGAATTATTAACACACAGTATTTATATAGCGCCATCAGATTACGCAGCGCTGTACAAAGTACATAGTCATGCCACTAGCTGTCCCTCAAAGGGGCTTACAATCTAATGTCCCTACTATATTCATATGTCATTACCACAGGCTAAGGACAAATTTGGGGGGAAGCCAATAAACTAAGCTGCATGTTTTTGGAATGCGAGAGGAAACCCATGCAAACACGAGGGTAACCTGGAAACTCCATGCAGATAGTGTCCTGGCCGAGATCCAAACCTGGGACGCAGTCCTGCAAAGGGCAGAGTGCTACCTCTGAGCCACAATGCTGCCCATAGAATAGGGTAGTGCAGAACTTGGAACATACAGCACGGCATATATAGAATAGGGTAGTGCAGAACTTGGAACATACAGCACAGCAAATATATAACAAGCTGGTGCAGAACATGGAACGTACAGCATAGCATATATAGAACGAATTGGTGTGGAACAAGGAGCATATAGCAAAGCATATAAAGAACAAGGTGGTGTAGAACATGCAGTATATAGCACAGTATACTTAGAAAAAGAACAAGCATAGAACAATGTGAAATACAGTGTGGAGCGTACAGCACAGCATACAGAACAAGGCTGTTTAGGATGTGGAGCATACATCACAGTATATAGAACAAAAGGTGTACAATATGAAGCATATATAAAACAATGTGCTGTAGAGCATGGAACATACAGAACAAGGTGATGTAGAACATGGTGCATACAGCACAGCATATAGGACAAGGTGATGTGGAACATGGGGTATATAGCACAATATTTATAGAACAAGGTGGTGTACAGCATGGAGCATACAGCACAGCATACAGAACAAGGTGGGGTAGAGTAGAAAACATTCAGCACAACATATAGAATGAGGTGTGGTGGATGAGAAAGTGATGCAATGCAATGGGCAGCCTCATGCTTTGCCTTTTAGTACATGAACATACATCCTGCACATGGAGAACAACAACAACTGATCTTTATTACAATAAAACGCATGAACAATGACAAAGTGCAGGAATTTTATGCTGGAATATTGCACAGATCTGTAAGAAATACACAAAGAACATGAAGAATTCAAGTAAGAATACACATGATTCATATATTTAGACAATTTTTGTTTAGTCTGTATTTTAGCTTTAAACATAGTTCAGAAATGGATGTTTATGCTTGTGGAAAAGGAAAGGGATCAGACATTTCCAATGCTTAGCTATCCTTTATCCAAAGACATCCAAAAAGACTAACTGCTATTTCCCTGAAGATCAGTTGACCTTGTTCTATCTGACAGTACCCATGGACACTGTTATTAAAAGCAGCCAACATCTGCAACTAACATTCTATTGATAAGGGTTTGATTATTGAAGTCAAACTGAAAAAAGAAAAATAAATAACAAAACAATAAAATTTGCATGACATTGAAAGAAAAAGCAAAAGCAATTTTCTATGAATGGTTCCAGTGATAAAAACGTTAGCCGGAATTCCCATAGAAATGAATATTTATAATGCTGGGATAGGTTTAGGCAAGGGCCGCTAGGGCCAATTTTGGGCAGTGCTATTTGTGGGGAAGTATAAAGGCTGGCAGGGAGGGTGGTCAGACACCTGCTGTCACTGTGAACCTCTCACAATGTTAATGTATGCACCAGGCCAGCAGATACATGACCTACAAACCTCTCTGCTTTCAGCAGGATGGTAAAGGATTTAACATAATAGGATGAGCTAAATGCAAGCTGATTGATCAGTTGGGGGAACAGATTTTCTGCTATTAGCAAACTGGTTTATAGTTTGTAAATGGGTATTACAAACATATAAATCTTTTCACTAGGATTGAGAGCTTTAATTTGGTGACCAGATTCCACTCTTAGGTCACAGGTGGCCGTAGACATTTCAATGCATGAGCAATTTTCAACCACTGGGCAAAAAATAACCACTTCTTGGATCCCTCTGCATGAAGGATTGTCATTCATTTTTACATAATATACCCAATAAAGCATTGGTGTTGTTTCCTGGTAAACACAGGACCTTATACTGTATCTGACATAATGGAGTTAAAATTAAAAAAAGAAGAAGTCCAGTGTGCTCCAAACTTCCTTTTTGGGTGGACACAACAGGGTTGATTTTCTAAAGGATTATTGGCTGTTTGTGTAACAAAGTGAATTATCCCCTTTCAAGAGATACATACCTTAATTGAGTAAATCAAATGGAACTTTGCTGACTTCAAATATTCAATCAGGTTTCTGTTCTTTTTAGATTTTCATGCAGGTGATTGTGTTTATTTTGCAAATATCAACCATTCACTGAATTTTCTCTTAAAAGGTGACATTTAGCTTTTGTGAGAAGGGTCTCAGTTTATGAAATCATTCCCAGTGTCCTAAAGCTGCCCTCCAGCCTTTTTTTCAGTCGTGCATAGTTGTACCGGCTTCTCTCCTGGACTGAAATTGCTTACTTTCACTTCACTGCACACTGTGAGCTTCTTACAATGTGCATTAGTAGTTGAAGGAAACCAGATGGAGTCCATGTCATTTTTTACCTCAACCAATATCATAGAGACCTTTCTTCCCCAGCCTTTCTTTTACTGGCCCACTATTTTAATTCATTGGATTCCAGTTCTTTCAATAAGAACTAGGTACATGGCTCAGCATCACATGTACCTAGGGTGGTTTAAATTGGGGATGGGTGAGAATGCCTCTGGCATTCACTCAAAAATTTCCTCGAACTTCAGATGGTTTCCGTGAAACTCGTTAAACCGACTTTGCGAAACCATCGGAAGATCCAGGAAATTTTAACAGGAGGATTTCCAGGCAATCCTCCTGTTTGTGATCTTTGGGGCACTGGAGGGTGATTAACCTCTAGTGCCGCGGATCGCTCACTTAAAAATAAAAACATTTCGAACTTGATCAGAAAATTTACACCGGCCGGTCTCGCTTAAAATTTTGTAAGCGAGAACAGCCGAATTTGCCACGAGATCGAGTTTTAAAAACTCACTTGCTTATCCCACCAGTTTAAATGCAAATGTGGTTTGCAAAGAAATGCCTATGATTTTGGTACAACCACCTAAGAGCCAACACACTGATTGCATTAGGGCTGAAGACTTAAATAAGTAGGGTGCTGTGATGTTTTCAGGAGACTGCATAGCGCCCTACTGGCTCCCTCCACATTCCCTTGCATAGCAAGTTGATGGAGCGTTAAATCAAGGAAGGCAAATTATAAGTAAATGTCAGCCTAAATAATATACCATTTATTCAAATTATTTTTGACTTTTGTGTAAGGGGTCCAGAACTATGGATTAGGCTGAAGTAAGGGGTCCAAAGAGTGTCTCCCAACTCACTTCTAGACTGAATTGCTTCGCCAAGCTGATCTGACAGGTACAGTGAATACAACACATATACCCAATCTTGGTTTCAGCTCCAAAAGCTATTCCTTCCTTAGCGATCAATCTAATGTTGCTATGGGTTATTGCACTTTGCACATCCCAGTTCCTTGCTCCACTTTGTAGATTAGGCTTGCAGCTGATTTAATGGCCCATAGAGTGTTCTGGTGTCAACGTAACAAGATTAATGATGATGTTACAGGTGGTGGTACAAAAGGAAAGTGTATCCCCTTGGGTGCCAAACATCTTGATTACAATTCTTACAACTGTCTCTAAAACATTTGTGATTAAAAAAATGAAATGAATTTTCCAGACCTTTCTGTAATTTATTTTATCGGTTTTCCCCCATTCTAAAGTGCATTTACAATACTTCATCACTGACGAGCACAAAAGAGATTTCATGCATTATAAGGAAGCTCGCCATGGGCAATTTTTCAAAACCATCATTCATACAAGAACCGGGCTGACCTTTTGAGTTTAGAATCCTGATCAGGTAACATTTTCAAAGCTTAATTAAAATATTCTATTAAAAGACTGGGAGCTGGAAAAATATAGTACACAGCTCACCGCAGGTTTTATAAAGAACTTGAAGCAAATGTAAAAATTGCTTTATTTATCCCATGTGTATATTCACTGAAAAAGATAACCTTACCTGGGAGAAATGTGGAGTTAACCATTAAAGTCTTCCTATTCTGTAAATGCTAGTTGTATAGGAATCATCCCAGCCCATTGGCTTACATAACCCAAAGAATACCATTCTCCTACAGTTCATCTTAAAAAGGTAATAAATGCTAAAATATAAAATACACAAAAACACAATTACCCTTCCATGAAAACACTCCCAATTCTCTTTTACCCTGTTGCACACACGCACAAGTTTTTTCTCATCTGGAACAGCGACCATGCATGCACTGGTTGCGGAGGCCAACTCACTTCCTACCCATTTGTGAAGTCCATTGATTGCTTGCAGTCCTCCAATATTTCCACCCGGACTTATAATAAATCTCATTTAGAGCAGTGACAATGTATGCATTGGACAATTATTATTAATAAGCAGGATTTATATAGCGCCAACAAATTACGCAGTGCTGTACATTAAATAGGGATGTGGTGGCCAACTCATTTCCTAACTCTTCATGAAGTCTATCAATAGCGTGCAGTCCTCCAATATTTCCATCCAGTCTTTTCCCCATCATGACAACATCTTGAGCAAGGGAACTGGCTTTCTTCCTGATTTTCTTTTCCAATGATGCATACACATGGCCTGTGGTTCACATTGCACATGTGCAGCATGTGGAGGGTAAAATTAATTTTCATTTAAAGCAGTGACTGTGCATGCATTGGATGTGGTGGCCAACTCAGTTGCTATCCTTCCACAAAGTCAATTGATAGCTTGCAGTCATCTAATGTTTTTTTATCAAGCCTTGTCTCCACAATGACACCATATTGAGTGCTACCAATGGCTTTCTTCCTAAATTTTGCCTTGATGCAAACACGCGGCAAGTGGCAATAATTTTTATCTGGAGCAGTGACTGTGCAAGCGTTGGATTTCTCTACTTACCCTTCTATAAAGTCTATCAGTAGCTTTCAGTTCACTAATATTCAATCAATCAATTGGCCTTGTCTCCTCCATGATACCATCTTGAGTGCTTGGCCATATTCATAACATCTTGTGTATGGCTCACTCATAAATATATGGAAGCATAAGAGAAAGGTTGCACAGGACAAAAGCCTGTAGTAAGAAGCTCCAGTCCTGCCAAGAATTCCTGTTAAAATAGCCTAATTTAAGTCCAGGAAATGCAAACATTTGTGAATATTATGTTTCCTGAATTCCTGTGCAGCACAGGCAATTCACAGATTTAACTTTTTGCCTGGAGCTGTTCTTCGGAACGACATAATTCTTTTTTTTAATCTGAACTTCCCCTTTAAAACAAAGCGATTGTACAGTAAGCGGTCGGAAGGCTTTTTTGAGTAAGGCTCTGATTTGGGAATGACGTCTGACCTAAAACTAAAAGACATGTGAAGTTCATAAATCTGCAGGTGTTCAAACAGGCGAACTGGCGAGGTCAGATAACAGATTTGCCCTAGTCTGACTTTACAAGGATTTAGTACTGTATAAACAAGACTGGCTAAGCTTTTTGTTCCCAGCACTGAGAATACCCAGAAGCAGGAAGACTCATCTTTGATTTAACACCTTGTAAATTAGTTTAGCACCTTCTTAGCCACGGGGTATTAGTGCAGTACAGTACAAGCAGACAAATTAATGTCACTCTCTTTGGCTAATTTCTTGGACATGAGCTTCAGAATGGAATTACGTTACAGCTTTTTTTTTTCCACACCATTGTTAAACAAAGACAGATGAAGGAAGAGAAATGTCCATTATATATGTTCACCCTCACATGTGTAAATATGCAATGTATAAATAGGTATATATACACGTGTGACCATTTACACACAAATCTGTGTATTTTATATTTATCCTACACATAAATTCCAAGGGCATTTAAGCATCAAAACTGGTTAATGCTAATCTGGTAGTTTTTGCATAGCTACTCCCTGTGCAAAAAAGGTAAGTAATCCATTACAAGCCTACATCCTAAAGAATGGGAAAGTGTTAAACGTTTAGGTGTTTATTACCAAGAAGCACGCCCTTTGCTCATCTGCCTTTTCTGCAGAAAAATCAAACTAATTTTGTTCAGGCATCATTCAAGATCAAGATGTTGGTTCTGACTTTCTACACAGTTTCTATGTTGCAATCTGATCACTGGGGAAGTGGAGAATTTGGCCATTAGGCTGGAAGGGAGGTTGCGGTGCATTTTACCGCTTCACCATGCAAGGGAACCAATGCCTCTCCTGGTGGCAAGTCCATAGAGCTGAGTTTCTCCACTTCTTTAAAATGGGGGAACACTTAAAATAACATTTAGGTATTCATGGAACCCCTGCTGTAATTACTATATCCACAGCTCACGGTACATTAGTGTGGTGGTCATGGGGAACAATGGTTCCTATAGTTGTGATCATTGGTTCATTGATCATGTCACCCTTACAGATCACCAAAAACATCTTTGCTATCTAGTAAGCTGATCTGATAGACACACACTGCTCTTTGCTCAAGGAACCCCTAGCAACCTCCTGGAGGAACCCTGGTTGAGAAACACTGCTATTGAGAATGATTAGGGGGTTGCAATGAGAAGTAAAAGTACCACTTAAGGTGCGTACACACTTCCAATTTTTATCGTTCCAATCGAACGACGAACGATCGATTGGGCAAAAAATCGTTCGTAAAAAAGTAACCAACATCCCTATTTAATGTACAGCGCTGCGTAATATGTTGGCGCTATATAAATCCTGTTTAATAATAATAATAATAATAATGTGTTTTCCTGCATTTTATTTATTTATTTATTTGCAAGGCTTCCCCTTACTAAGCAAGTGTGATACATTAGGACCAGCAGAATGAGAAGTACATGGATAAAAAGGGATTGTTTTAAAGCCATGCTATTGCCTCTTTGGTTTTCCAAAGTATTTTGTGTATATATATATATTTATTTATACACACATAATGCAAAATACTAAATATTAAAAAAAAAAAAAAAACACTTAGAAAACCAAAAAACAATATACATATCGTGCAGACATTATTTTATTTTGCAGAAAGGGTGCTGAATTGTGCAAATCACAAATACCACTTTGGGGACTCCACTAGAAGCCTCACATTGTTTCCAATAGGTCAATAGAAAAAAAAAATAATCTTTTAATGATACATGGAATGATAGAGGGATAAGATATAATTGAGACTGTAACAAAAAGACATCAAAGGTCATGACTTTGCATTATTGGTAGGGTGTGAAGAGCCCCTGAGTTTTGATCTTGGCCAATACCTAAAGATAAATATGTTTCTAAGGGTGCAATGGACCACAATTCAATTGTGATTAGATGCAATTAAATTGTGAGCTCTGTTGGCAAGAGTTCTCTTGTTCTCCTGTGTCAAAGATTATACTTGGTATGTATGCAGGTTTGATATGTCCAGCCCTTAAAATGGGAATTTAGTATATATATATATATATAAAAAATGACACTTGCTTTCATAGGTGAGGAGCCGTCAATCCCTCCGCAATCCTAGTCCAGCCGTTCCCACCCCATCCAGGTATCCTTCTTTATGACGTGGACTGGACACCGGGTGCCACCATCTATTCTTTTGGGTTCTTCTTCTTATGTCACCCAATTATGCACTGCGCAGGCGCAAAAACGGGTGACGTACCTACCTGAAAACATAAAAAAATGTACATATATCATTGTGCATATGCAGTTTATGCTTAGCTAAAACAGAAGTATCAGTACATTTTTACTTTATATAAAAGGGTGGCTTTTTAAAAACGTGTGTCACCCGTTTTTAAAAAAATAATGTTAATACAATTTTTTTTATTGAATATCTAAAGAATACCCTAACACAACCTCTTCTGTTTTTACTGCCGTGGCAGTAAAGACTGCATGGGGAACCCACAGCTTCCTGTGATACATATTCTTATAATGTGCTAGACTGAGCGACATAGGAAAAAGAGTAAAATAAAAATATGGTGGTACCCAGTGTCCAGTCTGAGCCAAAACGAAGAAGGAAGAAAGGATGGTAAAGAAGCGACCAGGCTGGCATTGTGAAAAGGTCGGTGGCTTTCCACATGTAACAGTGTCATTTTTTTTAATGATAGCTCCGCTTTAATGTTAGTTAAATGCTGCTGGTAGTCAGGGAACCCAAAAGAGGACCAACCCGGAGATTCTGTAAGAGACAGTCTTAGAGAGAAGGCGAGCATTGCAGCAACAGCTGCTTTTCCTTTTTTATTACTGCTCAGCCATTGATGTTTTACTTTTTTATGAAGCTGAAGTTAGGTTTTAATTGCTCGTACAGTTTATCCATATTTTGTTTTTTCTCTTAGTGTGATTTAGGCGTCCTAATTATCATCTTGTGTAATGTTTAACCAAACTAACTGCAGAATATCAGGTCATATTAAGCACATTAACCATGCAAATGAATGTTTACACTGACAGTCCCCTGCAACATTACAGTGACAATGAAAGACAGGCACTATCTCCTTCTGCACTGGAAAGGCTTCACAATGCCATCTAAATCCGCAGCTCACATTCAGATGAAATGGGACCGAGCAGATGGTTGAGGAAGGCATACAAGCAAGCAGTAAATCTCCCCTTCTCCTTTTCTGATTGCTTTGCCCACAGAGGAATAGAGATTCAAAAGAAAACCAGTAATCGTGCTGGAGGTCATTAGCATATTCCCAATAAGGGAGCTTGCATGAAAATTCCCAGTGAAAACGTCCCACAGATCAATGTGCACGAGGAAAACTTCCAGCTGTATTCCAAAATTGGAACATGTGACATGATTTATTCAGGAATAGAACATGTGCAAAAGGCCGCTCTTGTAACTTTGATTTTTTTTTCTTTTTTGAAACTGAGAATTTGCCTTGATATGTTTCTGTCACTGCAACAGATAGCCACATTGGGATTTTCCATGCCTAAAGGTAGAAGCAAAGCTGTATGGGTTGTCAGACGCAAACCTATGAGACTCGATTGGAGTATGCTGGAAGGGGGTTAAAATGCACTATGTAGTTTTTAGATTGTAATGGTGGATGTGGCCGGGTATCTAATATTGTATTATGCTTCAAGACTGCAGCATGCGGGCAAGGTGGTCATGGGGCTGATTCACTAAAGAAATAAAGATTGTTCTCTTAGCAAAGTGAATTATGCCAATGAAAGTGATCCTTCACTTAGCTTAAGGTGCGTACACACTTCCAATTTTTATCGTTCCAATCGAACGACGAACGATCGATTGGGCAAAAAATCGTTCGTAAAAAAGTAACCAACGTGTACAATATCTACGAACGATCGTGTCGTTAACTCTATGTGCAGGATCGGTGCTATACGATCGTTCGTATATATCGTGCATGAACGTTCGTCGTTCGTTTTCCAACGATAATAATTGGAAGTGTGTATGTAGCTTTACTGCTAGCAGTTGTCTTATGTGTAGTTTGAGTGATCGAATGGCCATCAAGGTGCCAGCAGCAGGAGCCATAAAGGGTTGTTCAATCCTGAAGCAAACTAATGACATCATCTCAGCCTAGGCAATGTCACTGGAATGGTGCTCATGGATGACAATTTAATTATATAGAAAAACATTTCTTAGAAAAAAATCATTCTGTCTATTGTGACACATCCAAAATGTATTCATGCAGACTTGATAAGTTACTGAAAGGTCCACTTTAATTGATATTAGACCGAATAGTCCCTAGTGGGTGTTCTAACTTGAACATGATTAGAATGCAAGCCCCTGTGGTGCACAGCGGCTGACGATAGCGGCTCCCGGTGTTCTGATGAGCGTTGCATGATTAGGCAGAGCTATATGAATATACCAAATAAATAGTAACATACCAAAACCCTTTGAATGTATTGCCCTACTGAATTGTGTGTGAATGACTCCATTTTTGGATAATGGAAGTTTAAACATAATGCAGTTTTCATGTATTAAAAGCGCTGGCGTAAATGAGCCGTAATTGATGTAAGTTTGTATATGCCAAAGTTTTTTAAAATGACCTAAGCGATGCCTCTTTCATGGAATTTTAATGCACCTATTTTCATTTTTTTACATTATTATACATTTTATGCAGCATTGCGTTTAATTACACTTTAACAGAAAGCAGAATTAGCCTGAGGCATAGAATTGCTATTTATAACATGACGGTGGCTTAAAATTGTGCTATTAACCTGCCCGTATCCTTATTTTCGGAAATAGCAAAGTGACATGGAAAGAAAAAAGAAGGATTCTTTTGAGTCATGAATTTAAACTGAATTTCTGACTAGAAGTGTTTCTTCATTTATGGTTCAGGGTGGATTAAAGTGGGCCTTGCACTAAAATTCCATAGTCCACTAGTTTAGTATGGTCCTATTTCCTATTATAAAGCAATGCAAAAAAGAAGAAAAAAACAACCAAGTAAAACCAAGTTTTTATTGGGATAACTAATTACCAGCTTCTTTTCAGCAACTCAGAATGTATAAACAAACAGAAAATGGCTTACTTCAGCCTAGTGATGTAAATGTCCATAGTCCATCAGAACGTCCCCTCGATAAGGATGAGTCCAATATAAGTCACTTGTGAATGTCCAATCCCCAGCCTGGGGTTTCCACAGTCCATATATCAATGAAGTCAAGTCAGCATCAACAGCAACACCACTTCTGATCTTGATTTCTCACAAGCTTGTTTGCAGGCCTTCAATTTCACTTTCCTTTCTTTCCCTCCTGCACACCTGAGCCTTTATGGGATTCACACTTCCTGCTGGGCAGGTGCAAGTCCTGGTGTGTACTTAGATGGACTGAAGAGGCCCACCCAATCCTTCCCCTTTAGTCCGGAGTCCTGGTCCCGTGACAACTAGGAAAAAAACACAGCAATATAGTTGCCTAACATAAAAATAATCCTGAACTTCTTATCCGGCACACAAGTCTAAAAAGGCCAGCGCCCATATATAGGGGAAATTAACCTTCCATCAAGAATCCAACACTGCTATCCACTTTACAATTTCATTTACCATTTTAAGTTTAACTCAGGGGTAAACAATGTGTTACAAATAAAGATTGTAATGGAAAAAGAGAGCACAGAAACTAAGTTTCAGAAAACAAGGAAGTCTTTTAAACCTAAAGGGGTGCACATATGGCCAACACAATAAAAGCATCAGTCATCAACATGCAACAGCAAATCCGGCCTTTCTCGCTTACCACAAAAAGTAAGCAAGAACAGCCTTCTGATTCGCCGAGAGGTCGAGCTCTCGCTGAACAGGAAGATTTCCAGGGCTGCATCATGAAATCCTCTGCGATCCCTGGGCGCTAGAGGTTAATTAACCTCTATTGCCCCGAGGATCTCACACTCTTCTCAATGAATGCAGCCACAGCTGCAATCATTGAGAAGATGCCCAGCACTGGAGAACTTACTGACATTGTAAAATAAGTATCTCTTACAAATGATACTTATATTGCAATGTCAGGAGGTTCTCCTTTGCCAGGCATCTTCTCAATGATTGCAGCTGTGGCTGCATTCATTGAGAAGAGTGTGCGATGTCCGGGGCAATAGAGGTTAATAACCTCTAGTGCCCTGGGGATCACAAACAAGGAGATTCCCAGACCTGAATGCAGCTCTGGGAATCCTCCTTTTAATTTCTTCTTCCGATGGTTTCACAAAATCAGTTTGCTGAAATTTCGCGGAACCATTGGAAGTTCGAGGAAATTTTTGCAAGAATGCCAGAGGCATTCCCGCTCATCCCTAATCAACATCAACATGAATGCATAAATTCATATAAATGCATATCAAGCCAAAACATTTTTATGAGATATTAATAGAGTACAGAAGATTAGGACCTCTGTCTTAATCCCCTGGGATGTTCATTCACTTTTTGTCCCAGTGACAATTGTTTTACTAGACATAAATTGCAGACAAATTCTCAACAAGGACAAAGGGGGAATAAAAATCATACCAGTGTTTTAGCTTTATCTTTCTCAATCAAAAATATATTCTTATTTCTATCTGTGACACAGTTCTCCTCATGTCCTGCTTAATAAAAAATCAGGAGAACAGTTTCAATTCTAACTAACTCTAAGTCAAAACAAAAAAATAAAATTTTGGCTGGATATACACGGTTTTAGAACTCTGATGTGGCATTTGTATTGGTCTAGTAATTTAATGGAAAATACATGCCATAGAGAATAGAAACAAGCGGAGTACAGAATATGGTAGTATGTGGTATTGCCAAGTGGTGCCGAAGCCCTTGGTCTTCTTGCTATATCTATATATTTGTCACAACACTGAGCAGTACAAATCAAGCATATAAAAAAGTGCTTGGATTTGGATTGATTTCAGCACTATTCACTTGGTGAATGGTGATGGTTTTAATATTTCTGGGTTCCAAACTGATAAATGAGAAGGAATCTGACAACATATAGTTAAAGAAATGGGTCCAAGATTGCTGGCAATCCAACTGAATGCTTCCACACAACCAAATTGATGGCTTCACATGTTTATTCCTTGAACCTGCTATCCTATGACCCCTAATTACATCTGTTTTTTAGTGGTGTATCATTTCCATTACATACCCATATGGCACATTAAAATAATTTAGCTATGGCAGTAAAGAGGGTCAGTAAACACCGTCTTACAGCATGTATATAAATAAACAGGAAAATAACCCACATCTTTATATGTTATAGATTAATCAATGAACACTGTTGTTTCCTAACGATCAAATCAATGTGAGGACTTTAGCATGAGAACTCACTACGCACTAGGAAATGTTCATTTTAAAGTAGGGAGAGATTTATATACATTGAGACAGATCACAGAAATTGGAAATGGTAAAATTGGGTGTTTCTTAGCGCGACCAATCAAGGATCATCTTATGTTTATGAAGCCACATTACTAGGATGGTAATTCTAGTACAAATATTATTCATAACGTTAATACTAAAATAGTAAAATAATAATGATAAATAAAATGAAATTATATTCCATTTACAAACCTTTTTAACTACTGTATTCAAAGCAAGTAACATAATATAGATTTATTTCTTATATTTGTTATAAGAGACATACCTATACTGCTTTTCCATTCCTTTTGTTCCTTCTGTTGGTTCAAAATGCATTTGAACCCATACATTGCATAATATTTTCCATTTTAACTCAATTTACCACAATTTTTCCAGTAAATCTTGGAGATCTTGCTGGTCACATTATGGTCCCTTGGACTTACTGTAGCAGGGTGATAGCACTCCATGCAATACCAACTTAGTACCATGTTTAGATGATTATTTTCTAGATTGGTTGTCTTCATAATTAAAAAAAGACAAAAAATAGTCCGAAGAACACAATCTTTCTACTCCTTAGCTGTTCACTCACATGCCAAATGGCTGATATCCTTGGCTAGGAATGATCAGGAGATTAGGCCCAAATAATGGAGAGTTCGTTCAATACTCCGTAAATCAGACCAGAAACATAAAAAAAAAACTAAATACTATTCAGAAAGGAAATCTTCATTTTTTTAGTTAACTATATGACTATGTGAATCCTTTTTTTTCAAATGTGCCTAATTAATCTCTCATAACACGTCCAAGAATTTCAATCACACATTCGTTTCAACTAAAATATTTGGCAGTGTTCATATATATACATCAAACAGGAAGGTAAAAACACAGTTTGGTTTCTGTATATACAATGTTAGGATTTTCAAAATGATTAGAAATCGTATTTCATTTTACATATTTCCGTATTTTAAAGGGAACATCCTTCCTAACTGATTGCTCAGTTTTAAATTAGCTTCAGTCACCACATCTAGCAATCCCAATGTCGAACTTAATGGGGGACCTTCACCAATAGAACTTTTCCTATGATAAAACCTTGCAATATGTTTGACAGGACCTGTCATTTTAAAAACCAGACTAATAGATAGTAACTGGTCTGATAATCTCTGGCTTGGTTGAATATTTTCTTTAGTTTTACTACATATACATTTGATTTGTCAAAATGGTCCATGATCAGAGGGTACAGAGTAGAGAACATGCCAAGAATTCTGCTTTTTTGTTGTAAAACGCATTATTGTGGTATTGTAGGGGGTTTCCAGTTCACTCACTAATGAAAACATTTTAAAGAATACCAATATAAAAAAAAGTTTTACTGTAAACCCAACCCATACTGTAAACCCATTGATTTGCTGTTCACCCTTCTATAATAAATAGCAACACCATGAACTAATAGAAAGGCCTTATGTTGAAATAGCAACAGTACCAAAATACCCCTTTACCAGGCAAGGCAACAGTTATTTGGCTTTTAATGAATTTAGTAAACAATAACATACAATCAAACAGATTATTATGCAAAGAGAAATATGTTTTCTCATGGTCAATGTTGCAAAAAAAGGGTCAAAACTGAAGGTATACTTGGTAGAAAAATGCGAAAATGGTTGTTTTCACTAAACAACGGCAAAGAAGTTAGGAGCGGTAATAATGGTGGATGACCAAAACATGGAAAAACCACCATTGAATGGCCAGGGAATAAAATATTTGTAGAATTTCTTGCAGGTGAGACTCCTATGTACCCGGTATGAGCCAATAAACCTCAATAGAGGTAACCCCAAGTGTGACTCGGGGTAGAAAAAAGTTGCTAAAAGCCGTAACCCTGAGTCACATTCGGGGTAGGTAAACCCCATGGAAGGTAATAGTAAATACAGCCCTACCTGATGCGCCGGCATTCTGCGTCATCCATCGCGCGATCTCTGTCTTCTTCTCTCTTTTTCCGGCCGGCTTCTGCATCCGATGAGTCACCGGGAGTTCCTGGTGATGATGGTGCGTGTTGTACGTTGCCGGCGGGGCAGGGCGGGAAATTCAAAATCCATTTGTATTGCATTCAATACAAAATAACTGTACATAGGATTTATATGTGTAAAAGCAGTACATTGTTTTCAAGAACATTTATTTTACAGTATATATATTAGTATGAGTATAATATGTATTTTTTTTTCTATTTTTTTTAATATATAGATTTTTTAATTTATTCAATTAATTATTTTTACATGATTTTGTGTTTCAAACTCTATTATACTCATACTTTTATACTGTAAAATACATTTTCATGAAAAACAATGTACCACTTTTAGACATATAAAACCGGAAAGAAATGAACCGCTAGGGAGGTTAAAAAGAGGAAAAAGAAGGGATGAAAAAGAGCAAAGACAGATAAAGGATAAGAAGGAAGTTGAAAGGCAGTTAATGAAGAAGAATAAAAGATTGTAAAGGGAAAGGTAAGGAAGAGTACTGGGGGTAAAGGAGACGTGTCAGCAGGTAAAACAATGGTGCTATTAATGTGGTAATAGCTTACATATGTAGATATAGGGATATCAGGGTGTTCTTAAACAATCTATGGGCACGACACTTTCAGGAACATTCTCCATATAGTCATTAAATAGTCACTTGGCATTTATTTAGACTATAACAATATTTTTTGAAAGATAGACTAAAATACAATTACCATTTTTCACAATTTTTTTAACTTTATACAGATCAGCATGACACTTCTATTCATTATAAATACAGTAAAATGTATAATGGAAATATAATAAACATTTGATGAAAATATCATTACTGATATTTTAATTAGTAGTCAAAGCCCCCAATACAATACAGGAACCCATTAGAATTAAAATGCCAGCAACATTTTGATTTCATCTCTTGATCAATATGTTTGAAGTATGTGTATGATATAATCTTCCTTAATCATCTAGCATTATTGCCCTTTTTGCTCAGGAGACTATGAAATCTATGGATAAAGCAATAAATCTTACACCACCAAACATACTATGGTTAGAAATCTTCCAGGCCTATCTGTTTCCAATGGCAGTGGTTTATTCTTCACATTGCTTTATCAATAGACCTAGATAGCTTCAAAGCTTAACCCTACCTTAGAGTATATTTAGATGTTCAGATGATATTTGATTCAATGAGATTTTAGATTTGAATTTAGATGAAAATGACTCCTCAATATACGGTAACCTAGACCATTATTTTCAACAAGGGTTTCTCCAAAGGTTGCTAAGGGTTCCTTAAACAATGAACTATTGTTTGCCTCTTAGGTCAGTTTATGTGACACCAATGATCTTTTAGGCTGTAAGGTTGATATTCTTTCTAATGGCCAGCAAAGATTAATTCTTCCTACTGACCACCACACTAATGTACTGTGGATTTAGTAATTATAGCAAAAGTTCCCTAAAGACCTGAACATTTTTTCAAATGTTCCTCCAAGTTATAAAGGTCAAGAAACACTAATTTAAAAATGCCCACACCCTCTATATATTGTTTTATATTTTCTATTTTGCTTAAGCAGTTCAATCAGTAAAGCGAAGAGTTTCATTTTGGTGAAATTTTGTTGAAGCAAAATCAATTTTACCCAAATCTTTCTACTTATTTCTACTTACAATCATTTCACATTCTGATAGAAAGCTAAACCTGGTATTGAATGTTTTTACTAAATGTTTTCTAGATGGTAGATGCAATAAATCTGTAATTAGGAGTAATCTATGTGAACTGGCTTATGTATGGCCCTTGAGAACGAAACATAAAGACCTTTGTTCTAGGCCTTCCCTGTTGGAAAAAAAATGGTATTTAAAGTAAAACAGCTCAACAACATTTTAGTTGACCAGAAAATGAAGATGTCAAATGGCACACAAATAACCTTCTTTGAAGGAGAATACTGTTCCCACACACTTTCACCGAAGACTCTTAATTAAGGGGAGGAAATGCAAGTCATTAAAGACTTTTCAGGACTGCAGGATGGACATTAAAAGGAATACACTTGTATAGGATTTGCAGGTGGACATTTCCTCCCAAAGCCTAAATACCAGCTATATTGCCTTATCCCCTCCGCGCTTTTCCTTTGCAAATCTACTGAGTGTTCTCACAAATAGCTCATAATTCCAAGTTTACAATTATCTTTAGTACTTTCGCCATCTGTTTCATCAAAGCAGGCTGAAACAGTGATCATAGGGATGGTTATTTATGGTTCTGCAGTGCAAATAGCTTTTCTGAACTTTAGTGGGAATCATCTAATGTGATTTGTTTACAGATTTTCTAAGATTTTATGTTAAGGATTTTCATACCATTTTGGAAGGCATGACTATTCCAGAGCCAGATTTGTTGTTTAGTGCTGCATTAAATCTATTTTGTTTTCAAAGAACACTAAAGTACAAAAACAAAACTGCTTTAGTGTGTCTCCAGCCAAAAAAAAAAAAAACTTTGAAAGAGTAGTAGTATGCCAAGGTGGTGGTGATGGGGGGTTGGAGCAGTCTGCCATTGGTGCAAACAAAAGAGACATTTGAAGGCCTAATTTGAAAAATGCGTCATGTTTATCCCACTAATATGTTTTACTTTCACAGATACTCATGTATAGGGAATCCCATGTCTTCCTCAAGTTACAAATTTACATTTGATCTGAAATAATTACAGTACATGTAGTGGTATTAGATATATGTTTTTATTATGAACAAAAATTATTATATAATTATGAACCAAACCAAAAGGAAATTTGTAAATTGTCATTTTTAAATTGAGTTTTGTGAATAATTGAACTAGCATTTTTAAAAAAATGTGTCTTTGGATCACTATATATGCCTTCAAAATCCATTTGAACCCTTGTCCTCTATATACAGTCTGCAATAGCTGCAAACAAAAGGCAGTGCATTGTCTGTAGGTTTAAAGGCATGGGGATGTTCCAGGTGGATTGTCCTTCTTCCCAATGGTGCCTGAATTGGTCTGAAGCTGACAAAATTTAGCAAAGCCAGTGGCACATGAGCAAGCAAAGTGTTAAGCCAAGGATCAATTTGATTGAGCGTCCACTGATGACCAAAGTAATGATACAACTGACTATGTATGTAAGGGACTTTACTAATCAACAGTGTAAGAGTCTAATCAATAACCACCAATCCATCAATATAAGGGGTCATTATGTTCACCAGTAATATAATGGGGCCATATCTGGCTAATGAGGAACTTCTCCACTGGCAACTTATGTGAGAGGGCACTACAAAGAGCACCAATGTAATGGAGGGCACTAAGCTGCTCATCACTTGCCCAAGGGGGCACCAAACTGGCTACCAATGAAAGAGGGCAATATATTGACTACTCGCATATCTCACACGGTCAAGACTTCTGAACTCTCTAAATAGGCCCTCATTACAGTGACTTCTGTACTTTTCACACCATTCTATACATCACTGTAGACAATGTACTGTGTATGCTGTGCTGTGTGGAGCTAAATAAAAAAAAAATAATAAAACTGTGACCAGGCAGTTTATTTGCAGTAGGGAAAGGCTATATCTCTTCGACAATAATACAAACATATCTGTTCTTTGTATTGTGCTACACATTCACAACTTAGTGTATGATCCCAGCATAGCAGGCTGAAGTGAATTAACATCTGTATGCATGCTTGGGATTTATGCCATTCCTGCCTATATGCTAAAGATGGCCAAGATCCCAAAACCAGAAAAGTGCCAGGTGAATACGCAGAGAAGAGAGGTAAGCTACTTTAAAAAAAATTGCAATCAGACAGGTAAGAATATTTTATTACAGAAGGAGCATTGCCTGTGCCTTCTGTAATAAAGAACTTACCTGCTCACAATTTTCACAAATTTAATTTTTTAGCCCAAGGTTTTATTTTTATTAAAAGTAAAAATGTTGTTTATTTTTGTGTTTTTTGTTTTTTAAAAAGGATGCCGCACCTCCCTTATCTGTCTGGATCCTAGGTCATCCATCCTAGGTGATATCTAGGACCTAGGAGTCCTGTCATCAATGGAAAATGTCACGCATGCGCAGTGGGCATCTTACGCAGCACTCTTTTTTTCCAGTCAATGGCACCTGCATAGTTTAAGATCTGGTGACACAGGAAGAAGATGGTGGCACCTGGCGTTTCCTCTTCGCCGAGCTGAAAACAGATACCGGGAATGACGCAGGTCCTGAAAGAAAAAAACCCCTTGACAGATTGACAGACTGATCTGCGTGAATAAAGGTAAGTGATTTTTTTTTTTTTTGCATTTAGTTCTGCTTTAACACCAGCAAAAAAGTTTTTTTTCCAGTTTTATATAACATTGCCTGATTTCTTAGCTTCCCTTGTGGTCATCATGAGTTGATTAAAAATATGGTCACGTCACATTATATTACTTTACTTGTTTTTATAAAAAAAAAAATTATATGTTAAAATGGCTAAAATACATAATACGTATTATAGCGCCTTTAAAAGCCACCTATCATTTCATGGAACAATAATGGGATTAGAGTAACAGTATAATCATTACCAGATAAAACACCTTACTATTAGTCATTTTCCATTATTATTATTACAGTCTGTTAAATTGTCAGCATATGTTAAAGGGAAATCAAATTGTTTTTCGGGGTAATGTCAAAGGAATGATTCAAATGATAAAATGAAAATTCTATTCTGCTGTATTGAATTTATTAATCTCTTTCTAATTTAACATATACGTTTCCTGCGCTTATCACTGGAACGTGGAATATGTTTCATTGTACTCTAAAGTAGACATAATTGAATTACCTTAAACAAGGTTTCTATTTTTTTTTATCTTTGGCTTATAGGAAAGTGATACAACATAGCCTGCATTTCAGGAAATGATTCTGCTGGGAATTATTTCTTCTTAGAACAATGCAGCAAGAATATGTCATGAATTCCATGATTTCATCCGCAAGATTCACCTGTGCTTTTATTGTCAAAAATAACCTCTACCCTTAGTCAGGGGAAATAGGCTTCCATGTCAGTGTCCGTTCATATGAATTAAAAAAAAAACTATTGCTATGGTACTTGACATGTCATAATAGGCAATAAAGATTGGAACTGACAGTAAACCTACATAATATTGGGCTACGTGCTGAAGTATATTTTTGCTTATTATTCCATCTAGAAATACCTGGGCTGAAGGTCAGATACAAGCTTCCAGCAGATGTCTTAGCTTCCTGTGTGTGGGCAGAGCTCACCGTTGTACCAAACAGCAAGACTTTGGGTCTGATTTACTAAGACAGATGAACAAGACTGGGAATAAATTGCTAAGATAGGCTTGCACTAAGAGATCACGTGTGCACATAAATGTATGCACAGATGGCTAAAGTGATCCCTGAACCTAGAAAATTGTTCTGATATTTAATGCTTACAGTGCAGTTCTAGTTTGATTTGTTTAAAAGTATTAAAGTGTATCTAAAGCGTAAAAGTGTGGCAGCTGCTTTTGTTTTCTTTTTTAACCTCCTGGCGGTTCATTTCCGTCTAGATTTATATCATGTCTAAAAGCGGTACATTGTTTTTCATGAAAATTTATTTTACAGTAAATATATTAGTATGAGTATATTACAGTTTGAAACACAAAATCATGTCAAAATAATAGATTAACTACATAAAAAAATATATAAATGTAATATTAAACTTTTTTAATTTATTATTTTGTGTTTCAAACTTTATTATACTGTAAAATAAATTTTAATGAAAGACAATGTACTGCTTTTACACATATAAATCCACTCTATTGCATTCAATGCAGTTATTTTGTATTGATTGCAATACAAAATAATTTGAAATTCCCGTCGTGTCCCTAACGCAACGGCCGCACGCGCCGACATCACCGGGAACTCCTGGGTGACTCATTAGATGGGAAGGGCGAAGGAGGACATCAGCAGATCAGGTAATGTTGTTTTTCACCGTTTTAGCTATCGTGAGTGTGACTCGAGTCACACTTCGGGTTACCGCTGGGGAGGTTAAGGCTTTTTTTCTTGTATTCTTAGTGTCGTGACAATCACTGTAATATATCTTTTGATGGGGAATGAAGCCACCTTTGGACAGCAACATATGTAAACAGAGGAGTGTTGGATGGACTAAAACATTTAGGCAGTAAAAAAAAAATAAACCCAACTACAGTCGATAATTCTTAACCAGGGTTCCATGGGACCCTAGGGTTCCTTCAGTGTTGCGTGGGGTTCCTTGCAACTTGTGCCTTTCTGATCAATTTGAGTGACACCAATTACCTTTTTTGCTATCTGTAATGGTGACATTCTTTCCACTGGCCAGCAATGTAAGAGGCATTTTTTCTACAGATCACCACACTAATGTACTCTGAGCTGTGGATATAGAAATTAGAAAACAAAATACAATCACGTGGATGGAAATCTAAAAGCTTAGTACCTACTCTTGGTCGGGTAGAATTAAATACTTAGTGGTCCAAGGGATAAAGGATAATACAGAAGAAGTTGCAATGGGTCATGTTTTTCACCTTGGAGAACCGGATGGGTGATGTGATCTATGTAGAGCAGTGTTGCTAGGGGTTCCTTGTACAATAAGGAGTTTGTGACTCTCAGGTCAGTTTAAGTGGCACCAATTATCTTTTTGGCTATCTAAGAGTTTTAGGTAATTAACTGACCAGGCTATTTAATTTCCTCAATAATGCATGGCTTTAGGATGTGTACACAGGTCTTGGAGATACATTTGGGTTTTATTTTATTTTCATTCATGTTGTGTTTACTGTGATTTTGTTAGGCATTCACACTGACTTGTAAAGAAGTAAAAATACAAACTAGTCTCAAACTGACCTTAGCTGATTTTAAAGGCCCATGTATACTAATCTGTTACAAAGTAAACTAAAACAATCAGAATCCATCTTGTACTGGACAGATTTTATTATTAGTTTTCTTTGAGCATTCTTTCTTTTCACCATGTTAAGCCAATGTCAACGTATCCTCCAACACCTTTCCAAGAACACTTAATAGTTTGCATCCATCACTACCTGTCATTGAAAGGGCTTACAATCAAATGCCTCAACACATTGAAAAAGATTCATGCACTATGGCCAATATCAGATCAAATTAAATATAACAGTGCAATGGGCAAATTAAAGTAAGATGACCAATAAGTATCCATCTTTTACTGGTCTGGCTTCTGTAGAGGTCATTTTGCGTTGGTCATAACAGATATAGAATTGGCACGTAGGTCTTTATTTAATGTATTATTTTTTTAACAAGTGTCTTGTATTGAACAAATTTGCTCATAGGTGTTACAAGGAAAGTCAAAGCAATTTTTAAACAGACAGTGCACATTTGTTTTTGGAGTATTTTAATATAATTTGTAACATTTTGTAACATTTACCAATATAATATAATATAAAACAGAGTAATATAATGTAATACAATTATAATACATTTATATATACATTTATAATGGTTATATGCAGTCCTTAAGTAAATTCGTCTGATATGGCACTCCCAATTTGGCAGCAAAACTATGTTTAAACTTTTCACTTATCACTATACCCTAGTTTTGTACTGAGAAAATAAAATGGACCTACATTATATCACTTTTGTGAGTAAAGTAATACAACAGCAGATCTGATAAATTTAAAAGCAATAGCACATAGCATTAAACCTCATAGGAGCTGTTTAGAGATGAATCAGCCTTTTTCAACCTTTTTACGCCCGAGGAATGCTTAAAGCAGAAGTAAACCCAAAACAAAAAAAATCACACTTACCTTCAGTCCCGCAGAGCAGTCTATCTGTTGGGAGGTTTATTCCATTGGGTCCCACATTGTCTCGGTATCCGTCTTCAGGCCAGCACAGAGGGGGCGCCAGGCGTGGCTATCTTCACCTTGCTTCTTCCGTGTTCTTTCTCCTATGTCACCCAATTTCGCACTGAGCAGACATGAGATTGGGTGATGTAGATTGGAAAAAAACTTGCCGATCCCACTCCACATGCATGGGATCAGCAATGTCTTTCCCTACTAATTTAATTCCTGAAATTATTATTATTATTATTATTATACAGTATTTATATAGCGCCATCATATTACGCAGCGCTGTACATAGTCCTTAGTTGTGTCACTAACTGTCCCTCAAAGGAGCTCACAATCTAATGTCCCTACCATAGTCATATGTGATTATTATAGTCTAAGGTCAATTGTTAGGGAGAAGCCAGTTAACCTAACTGCATGTTTTTGGGCAGGCATGCGCAGAAGGAGCAACAGAGAGCCTCCCAGGATGCGTGTCATAGGTATCCAGGGAGGCTCTGCGCTCCCATTCATTCTTGATCATCTAGGCTATTGAGAATTAAGGGGCAATGCTGCATGCTTTTTTAATGAAAAAAAGGGTGTTGCATTTAAAAAAAAAAACACTATCAAACAAAATTTTTACTTTAAATTAAGGATTTGTCTACCCTTTAATGTAAGGGTAAAATTCTGAGTTTAGGTACGCTTAAAATAATTTTTAGGTTTTGGGGAATTCTGCTAAAACCAAAATATTAGAAAGTCAGTGGAAAAAAGCCTCCTAACTTCATGGCCAATGAAGAAAATGTCCCCCAGTGGGGACTAGAATACCATCTTTATAGACAACTGAAAACATCATTAGAGACATGCTCTGACAAGTGGTTTTGGGCTGGCCCCAGAACTATGGAGGAATCATCAAATTGGAGATCAATCAGTCACAATTTGAGTAAACTTCAGGCAACTTCTAAGGCAACCCTGGTGTTCCACAAAATCCTGGTTGAGAATAGCTCGGCTAAATGGTGCAAAGAAGATCAATGAAGAAGCCACTGCCTTCCATAGCAACTAATCAGGCCCGTTTTTCCTACTTTGAGGTACACCCCCCCCCCCTCTTTATTTTTTCCTAAATTAACTTTGTTGCAAACAGAAAACCTAACAGATTTTAAAACTTGATGATCATCAGTTCATATCTGAAAAAAAAACAACCCTTTACCGGACAATAGATGTCAGCTGCAGGATTAGTCCACTTTGTTCCATATTTTAGGCAGCTTGTAATTTTTGTACTGTTGGCCGTCTGCCCGCTGCTAATCTGAAGCCTTTCTGTTTTTATCTTAATAAATATTAAACCTCTCTTAAACATTGCTATTTTAGCTGTATGTTGTGGATGGTTGTCTATTTGTGTAACATTTGATACTTAGAGATAAGGAAGACAATGTGGGTGTCCCTGGTAATATATGAGAGGAAGGGAGTGGTGGAATGACTATTTAAGTGAACATGACTGAACAGCTGAACGCAAACAATGAGGTCATCTTTTTCTCCCTCCGCTGACATTTAGACTGTGGTGTATTCACAAGTTATGGTTTACAGAAACAGCAGACAAACTTTATTATTGCGTTATGAGTAATCATTGATACTTTGTAGCGCAAGTCAGAAACCCTTACAAAAAATAAGCTAATCAATCCTAAACCAAAAATATCAGTCACATCCAACAGTGGTGGAAATCACAGAATTTTGTTCAATTCATTATTAGCTTTTTTAGATTTAGTTCTATTAGCTGATTGTAACTTGACTATAACAAGCAGCAAGGTCAAACTAATGGCAACCTTTATAGTTGAGTTCCGATCAAGCTATTTTCAGCCAGATCCTATCGCAGTGCAAAAGGCCACCTTCAGAGTTAATGTTCAAAAGAGATTAAGGGATCAGACTTTTTAGAAAAGCTTGTCTGATCGTTATTTGTTTTGCTTAAGATGGGTTGCTTTGACTGTCTAGTCCCAGACAGTTCCAATGACAACCTTGATCTTCAGTTAAGTGCTTGTACCTAGGCATGAACTTGCAAAGTCTACCAGTGAAGAAGCTCCTGAGATGATGGCATCATCTGAGAAGGCTTCAGGTAGGAAACCATAAAACCTCAACCCTCCTTGTTTAAAGTTATAACCTTGTTTTCTGTAGTTGTTTGTCAACTCTTACCATAAGAAGCAGTGTTGCTCTGATTTACTCTATTTGGTTCAATATTCCTGCAGCCAAGCTGGGACAAAACTTAAATTATTATTAATAACTACAATTTGGATGGGACATACAAGGAACACTGTTTGGGTTACAGTGCAATATTTTTATTAGTTACATGCTTGTATCTGGTGCAATTATCTGGGCTGTAAGCCCACTGTCGAGGAGATGAAATCCTCTTTTGGCTGATGAGATGGGGCAGGACCACTCTTAACAACCCTCAGACAGTGGGAACTCAGACAGTGGTCTTTTTTCTTTTAAGCTTTTAACTAATATATATATATATATATATGTATATATATATATGGCACTGTAAGCTCATACAGTGTTCCCTGTGAACCTGTTGTTAATATTCAAACAAGTTTGTATTGTTCCAATAGAACCAAACTAAATGTTGGTTCTTCAAACCCTCCAATGGACTAAGCTTAAGCTATGTGTGATGGATATTTACACTAGCTGGACACAGGTCCACTGTGAACTGTGTGAGACCCATAGCCCAGTACACATTGGGCATGAAAGCTCTCCACGACTGGTGAATATAGATTATCCTGGGAGAACTTGAGTCATTCAACAAAGAATGGATCTTATCCAGGATTGAAAAAATTTGCTAACCAATAGCAAATGATTTTTAGGAATCATGAATTCCAGGTTGCTGGTTTCCTCATATATTCCCATGATAGTCCACACTATCCAGTCTTGGAGATTTAATAAATCAGGTCCAATGTGTTCTGTAAAGCCTTGAAGATTTTCATGATTGTGTCTTCTTTGGATAAGTACCTAAGTTAAGAAAAATTGTTGACATTGGAAATTGCCCATTGGCTAGAAATGGCGAAGAATGGATTCCACAAAGAAAGCACATCCATGGGATCAGTTTACCATCTTATTGCTCATAGTAGCACGTTACACTCGAGCCTTGTTTGGTAATGTTGATAAGGTTTTGCTACTTATCCAAATAGCTTCTTCAAGTAAAACTCTAGCCAAGTTTAGCAAGATAACAAATAATAGTCCAGTACATGTTAAAATAAGAGGGCTTTTGTTGCCATATTCACTCCAGTCAATCCAGAACTCTCTTTTGCTATAGTTCCCTCAACAAGAAAACATCATTCAACCTACTTTCTCTGAGCCCAGACTGTCCTGGACCGACCCCAGCATGTGATGGACAATAAAAACATACCTGGCATAATTAGCTCATCACTGTCACTCAACCCTCTCAAACTTGCCAACTTTAAGCAACTGCATATCATGGCGTTTTCTGTGAATTCTTCTTCTCACACCCCTTCTCTGCTATACAAGGACTGCAAAAAGCTCATATCGGGTCACATACAGGTATTTGCATTTAAAAGATACATTTAATGATGTCTGCCTAGACTTTAGCTTTCAGTTCTTATGTGTGTCAGGATAATGGGGTAATGTCCTAATAATACAAAATAATTTCTGTTGAATGTCACCTAGGACTATTAGGTATCACTACCTTGGCTTTACCCAAGGCGGGAGCAGTTTTGCTCTATCTGCAAAGCTATTTTTGCTCTAATACTCCATTTACTTTTATAGTTCTATTATATGCCTAGAAAATATGCTTTATGTAACCGAGTTTGTATAATTAAAAACGATACCTCCTAAGACTCTTGGCAGCCTCGTACTGTATTATGTAATTGGAATAGGGCCCCACTGGCCTGTATGGCCCCCTACAGATTTCAAACTCCCCAAGCCAAGTCTTACAGAACAAGACAAAAATGTACGCTTTCTGAGGAGCACCATCGCTAGTTAGCGAGAGAGCCGGCGTCAGGCTTAGGAGTAAAAGTGGATTCATTCATAATGTGCCAGGCCATATCCTGTACATGAATGAATGTCTGGCACAATAAAATGTTTAATTTGAGGATAAATAATGTGATTTATGAAAATGTTTACTTGAAAAAGTGTCACACGTACATCTGTTCATGGTAATAAAGAGATGTCTACTAGATTGTAAGCTCTTCGGGGCAGGGTCCTCTCCTCCTGTATCACTGTCTGTATTAGTCTGTCATTTGCAAGGTGCGTACACACTTCCAATTTTTATCGTTCCAATCGAACGACGAACGATCGATTGGGCAAAAAATCGTTCGTAAAAAAGTAACCAACGACGCAGACGAACGAGGAAACTCGTTGGAAACGAACGACCAGACCGGCAGATCTGGTTCGTTCGTTTACTTTGAATTTTTATTTTCAAAGTAATAATTCACTTTGCTAAGTAAACAGTTCATAATCTTTTAGAAAATAGACCCAAATGGCTCTAAACTAAGAAGAATGGAAATAATGCATGTGATAAATTGTAATCCATGAGAAAACTTTTTTGTTGGATAACAAGAAGTGGTTAAAACTCCTTCTTGTTGTCTTGTTTTAGCTGTTTTTGTCTTATTGAGAAGATTTCCTTTACCCTTTGTCCTAAAGACACGGAAGAAAGTGAGAGGATATCTTTTCCCGGCTGTCATCAGGAGAGGTTTCCCTATTGAAAGATCAGTCTGTAATTCAAAGATTTTGAATTCCTTTCACTTTCTGTCTCTGGTCACTATGGTCATCAGAAACCATTTCAGATTATGAATCTAGGTTTCTCAGACAGTACAGAGGTTGTAACTCTTCAATTTTTTATGAAAGATTGAAAAAAAAGTGCATGAACGCAAAACTTTTCATAAATTGACAAGGTGGAAGAATCAGACTAGCCCAATCCAAAGGCTGCTTCCATGCTGCTCTTCCTCTCCACTTTGTTCTTCTATGAGTTGGACTCTCTGTAACTCCATTGTGGATGATGATGAAGTTTACACATGGTATGGCTCATGGACATTGCTCATGTTAGCCACCCCTAAAAATCCACTCCAGCTGGGAACAGATCACATGCTCCTTCATGGATATTCCCAGTGGCTCCAGAGAACGTGGGGAAACTGAGTATAAATGGGTTGGGGATGAGCTAATAAATGATTTTGTCACACTGTTCTGAATTGGCAAAGTTAGGAATTACCTAAAAAATACAGACTAGCAGTGCTAAGAAATGAAATATTTAGAAAGTTGGATGGTTGCAGGGGATGTGGTGGCATAATTTGTCTAAAGCATTTAGTAGTAGCAGGAACCAATACTAAGGGCCTGATTTATTAACCTCCCTAGCTGTCTAATTTTTTGCAAAGTTCCATGCAAAAAGCGGTACAATTTTTCATTGTAGGCTATAATTCTTAGGCTTAATTCAATTTTTAATAAATGTGACACATTTAATAATAAACTTTAAATAACAAAACACAGTAATCTGTTAGAAAATAAATAAATAAATATATATATATGAATATATATATATATATATATTTTTTTTTTTTTTTTTTAAACATGTAATGTAAGTGTACAGTAGCATGTATAATATATACCGTATTTTTCGGACCATAAGACGCACTGGACCATAAGACGCACCAGTTTTTTAGAGAAGGGAAATGAAGAAAAAAAAGATTCTGAAACAAATAGTGTCCTAAAATATTTTATGTGCATTAAAAACCAACATCACAGTCATAAACACATGGAATAAACCCTGTAAAGTAAACAGCAGCATTTAGAACCATTATTAACAAAGTCAGCAAAAGACAAAATTACTGTAAAACACAATAACGATACATTTGGACCATAAGACGCAGGGACTTTTTCCCCCCACTTCTGGGGGAAAAAAAGTGCGTCTTATGGTCCGAAAAATACGGTATATATATTTTTATATATATATAATATAATTATATATAAATTATATGAATATTTCTTTGTATTGGACTTAATACAGCTATTTTGTATTGAATCCAATACAAAGTTATTTTGCGCCGATCCACCCGCCGACACCGACGCATGCACTGATTTCACTGGGAAACCCTGGAGATCATCGCTGCATTAGCTGGCTTAAGATTGAGGAGGATGACGTGTCTCCAGGACCCGGGGGATTCAGCAGGATTTTTTAGTTTAATGCTACCCCGACTGTGACTATTTGCAGGAAGAAACCACTCCAGAGTCACACTCCGGAATACCGCTAGGGGGGTTAAAGCTCTCCAAGGTTGAAGAGGATAGACTTTGTACAGTGAAGCTGGGTGAACCAGCAAACCTGGAAATGGATTTCTTAAAATCACTTTCTATTTGTTAGCTAACCTTTTTAATCCTGGACTAGAACCATTCCAGATTTTTTGGATCACCCAGCTTTACTGATGAAAGTGTATCCTCTACAGCCTTGGAGAGCTTTAGCTTTAATAAATCAGGGCCTATGTCCGCACAAAGATAAAGGCAATAGATAATCATTTGAACAATTGTTTTAAACATGAAAAACTTCATATTAGTATTATGAGATCTATCAAGACACCAGGTGGAATTTTGGTCTCCTTTTACATTATCACCATTATTATTATTAACCTTTTTTTTTAAAGCGCTAACATATTAGGCAGCACTGTACAATTAGAAAAATGAATGCAAATGTCAAACCTGAATATTAGACAAGTACAAACTATTGCATAGATGCAGACTAGGGCCCTGTCCAAAAGAGTTTACGATCTAAGATGGGGGAATAATACACAATAGGATAGGGATATGGAATGTTGGCTAATAATAGGTTAAGAAACATGGAGATGGGTAGGCAAATATGAGGTATGTTTTAAGGGCTTTTTTTGAATGTGAAGAAGTAATGGTGAACTGGACTAAGAGTGGGAGAGAACAGTGTGCAGAAATGACTTGCCCCTGCCCTGCTGAACTGACTTGGGGCCGTCATGGAAATCCCTGTTGGCTGAGAAGGGTCTGGGGCAGAACACTTTGCACCTCCCTGTGTAAAAGGTAGGAACAGGCCAAATAGGATGGAAATGGAAGTTCCAGAGAGTGAGTGTAGTCTTGGCGTGGTGCATGGGATGAGCTATAATTACTTGAAAATTGAAAACACTATACAGATGAGTTCTCGTGTTGGAATTGAGTTTAGGTCCTTCGTATCATTAATAATGCTAAAAATAAAAACAATGGCAAACTGTTTAAAAGGTCAGCTTTTGACTTTTCAAATAATAATTATGTAATGAAAAATAATAGAAATATTAATATTAAAGAGGAAGTAAACCCCAAAACGACCCAAAACAAACAAACCATAAAATAGACTTACCTTCAATCCTGCAGAGCAGTCGATCCGCCTGAAAGTTTCTTCCATCAGGTCCCGCGTCCTCCCGGTAACCATCTTCGGGCCAGCAGGCTAGGCGTTGCTGTCTTCTCTCTCTTGTTCTGGGTTCTTCTTCCTATGTCACCCTACAGAGGCGCAAGATGGGGTGACGTAAATGGGGAGAAAACATCTTTCCCTTTTGGCAAAAGGGCTTCTTCTGTGCATGTCCTAGATGCTCGGGAATGCACGGAAGGAGCACCCAAGAGCCTCCTGGGATGCGTGTCGTAGGTATCCCGGGACGCTCTGGGCTCCCATTCATTCTTAAGGTGGTGGTGCTGCACCCTTTTTTTTTAAAAAAAGGGTTTTGCACCTAAAAAAAAAACCCATACAGAATTGTTACCTTACATAAAAAAGAGTTGTCTACCCTTTTATGTAAAGTGAGTTTAGGTACGCTTTAAGTATATAAATTTCCAAATAGAAGGCTGATACATAAAACTGCAGCTTTTGCTTTTTTTAATTCTTGAAACAACAAGCAATAAATGCTGGCCACAGCTATAAAGTACCCTCAGCATTCAAAAGCTGCAGTATATCACAAGTTTATAATAACTAATATTTTAAAGCAACATTAAAACTTCGAAACATGCTGCACTGTTTAGATGAATAGACATTTGCTATGAGATGTGACACCTTGCACAAAAAGAATGCAACATTCACTTGCCATACATTTACCATTACAAAAGACCAGTAACAAGAGAATATTTAGTGCTATCCTCTATGCGAGCGTCTCTAGTTAACTGACCATAGGATACATTATTGACAGAAGCCTGTTGTCAGATAAGGGGCCCCGATGCCTAGTTTCACAGATGCTGTTATTGATCACTCCAGCAGGATACACATGACACAGGATAAAAGAAGCCTGTCACATCGCTTTACAGTTTATTATTGTGAAGCCAAACTTTCAATGGCTGCCAGCATAACGCCTTCATTTTTCAACCATTAAGCAACCATCTGAAACATTTCATGGGAAGGATCTCTCTGTTGCAGACCTGCCATTGAAGAAGCAACTTTTTTCAAGCAGAAATTCCGAAATGGCCCAATCATTAATAAAATATCTGTCAGCTGCATGTCCTCGTGAGTTAAATCCAAAATAAAGGCAAAGATTCATTAATTACAGTGACTGTCAAGCAAAAAGGACAGGCATTGTCCACCATTTAAACATGCTCATTGTCTGTGCTGACCCACCCCACTTATAGATTTGTGGGATTCATGCCTAGGAAAAAATAAATCAATTTTTAAAAAAAACACAATTATAAACCAAGTATAAAATTATATATGATGTTATTATATTTAGATTTTATTCCTTTTTATTATAGAATAATAACATTAGTTATCCTTATGTTGTATATTAAAAAATAGAATGTAAAGAAAACATGTTGCAAGAAGCATAGACATATCCAGCTGCCTCCTTAACAATATTTTGCATACTAATGTATTCAGGGATTCATGGAGAATGGAGAAGACATGTCTTTAGTGCTTCCATAACATTTTTTTTTTAGACTTATTATTATAATGAGATTTTATGCTTTAATTTGTGTATATCAGTTCAATGATATATGAAAAGAAAAATATATTAATTTTAAACCATTGTTTAAATATTTATTAATATTATTATGATTGTTGTTTTTTATGTGTATGCACAACACTAATAGAAATTTATAATAATAATATAAATAAAATTGATGATAATAAATAATGATAGCATAAAAATTGTTGCCTAATATATGTTTATTATAGGATTATATTTTTGAGTAATTGATTGTTACAGAATGTTTCCATTTAAATATTAATAGTAATGTGTCCTTATTAATGTACAGTGCTGCGTATTATGTTTGTATTATCGAAATCCTGTTTTTTATTATTATTAATAATAATAATAAAAATAATAATAATACCAATAATGTGTGCTTTTTTCCCCACCTCTTAGATTGTAAACTCTTTTGGACAGGATCCTTTCCTCCTCCCGTGTCACTGTACCTGTCTGTCATTTACAACCCTTCTGAGTAATATGTTGGTGCTTTAGAAATACTGTTTATTGTTGTTAATATTAAAAATAGGGGTATAGAATAAAAGTGATATCATTATTTAAATTTTTTTATTGATATTAATATTAAAATGAAAAAAAATCTAAAGAATATTTATTCACTATCTTCTATACAGGCATCTCCAGTTACCTGGACAAAGCTCAGTTTTTAGATAATTATAATTATAATATTATAATAATAGTAATTTTTTAGGAATCTCAGTTGACCTTTTTCAACTTCTTTAACATGGGCGAACTCTTAAAATAACTTTCAAGTTTTCAGCGAACCCTAAATATATCTAACTATATCCACAACTCACAGTATATTAGTGTGGTGGTGTATTATCCTTTATCCCTTGGACCAGTGACTATTTAATTCTACCCGAACAAGGGTAGGTACTAAGCTTTTAGATTTCCATCCACGGGATTGTATTTTGTTTTCTAATTTACATACCCACAGCTCAGAGAACATTAGTGTGGTGGTCTGTAGGAAGAATTCATCTAACATTGCTGGACATTGGGAAGAATGTCACCCTTACAGATAGCCAAAAGCCAAACTGCTTATTGCTCAAGGAACACCTAAAACCTCTAGATGAATCCTGGTTGAGAAACATTGATCTTAATATATAGTTGATTACTAAATGTATGGCACATTTTGCACTGCCGGCTATTGATATTAAAATGTAACCTCCGAATTCAGTCTTATGATAACTAGTCAGTAGGTTACAATCAAGCAATAGAGCGTGCTCCTTCTTGGAAACTATCCATTATTTCAAAATGATTTTTTATTCCATTCTAGCCCAATAAACTATAATTCCCAACCAAGAACAATTTGGTTGTACAGAAATGATAAAATGCACAAGATTTAGAAATTGTGGCTGCAATAAGTTCTCTACATAAAACAAAAATTTTAGGCCCTATTCATAACTAACAAAATGGTTTCTTTTTGCACGTCCACCTGATGTCTTGCATCAATTCCCAACAAAGAAAACAAAAGAACATAGTCAAAGGTCACAAAGCGATGACACTGTGATTTGAATTGACCCAGAAGTCTCTCGACCCCACCACTGAAGAATATGTAATTTAAACTCGCTCTTCCATTTAATAAATAATTTGCAGACGTGTAGAATGAAGTATGTAATAGGTATGGTGGACAGAGACCACCCCCCGCCGAGCTGCAAGGCCGTTTTATACTGACGAAACTGAGACATTTCTGCTCTTAACAGGACAGCTGTGACTTTATTTTGCCTCATACCGAGTTGCCTGCATGTCTGTAATAATTGCTTTGTGCACTCTCAGCCCTACTGGAGAGTTATTAGTGTTCTTTCCTATCTTCTAAAAGAAACACTTTGCTTGGGGGGGTTCCTTACAAACAGACTCCATGAAGAGGTATGTTCCTTGTCAGTTGATGGAAAATGCTTTGCTTGCTAGCTAAGCTTAGTTTACACTAAAAGCTGAATTGTTTTTTGATAAATGTAACATTTAACAACATCAAACAAGATGCTTTACAATAAAATAAAATTATCATTGTTATTGTTCATTATTGTTATGAACAGATGCAAACAATAGGCCAAATAGGTCGAAAAGGTAAAATAATCAGGTAACATATAAAAAAAATAATAATAAGCAATAAAAGGTAATAATAATAAAAAGTAATAATATATTGTTACAAATCTATTATAATAGTATATTTCATGTCACAACATGTAGCTATGTATATATTAAATATTCTACATGCCAATTTATTTTTAGAATGTGTCTAGAAAGCAGCGTCCTAATTGCACCAGCAAAAAACTCCTAGGAAAAAGAAATGATAAAAATCAGTCATTATATGGAATATCAGTGGAAGAAAAGCATCTGCACAACATTTGGCATCAAGGGACATATACAAAATAAATGCGCCGGTGCAATAATGTTATTAGTAAATAAACATTTTTTTGTCTTAATTATCTTCTGTAATTAAATACAAATACATCATGATTTTCCATTAAACACCTTTTATACTTTTGTTATTTGTGGAGTTTTTTTTCTATGTTGTGGTTGGCTAAACTTCTTTTTAATTTTTTATTAAATTAGAAACACTTTTTATAAATGAAAAAAAAGTCCTCCTTGTGTGTCAATGTTTGTATCTGTCTGTCATTTGCAACACCAAATTTAATGTACAGCACTGCATAACATGTTGGTGCTATATAAAACTGTTTATTTTAATATTAATATTATTTTTAATAATTGTAATCAAATATTAATAGTTTTTTTTTGCATGATCTAGATTTTTCTACAACTCCACGTTCAACCTACTTTAAGTATTTTAAAATGTGCACAGTTTTCCAAATTAAATACCTGAACAATGTAGCTTTGGATTTCTGATTTATCATTTGTATTAAAAAATTATGATGAATAACTTCTGTACAGTCAGTAAGTCTAGAAATATTATTATTTTCCTACAGTGCACTATGAAAGAATGAAAGGGTAATAGATGTTCAAATACTTTTCAAGACACTTTGTTGATTTTGTGTAAATTATCCCATACACAATGATGACAGCACATTCCCTGGGTAGATTCTATTCCAAAAAAATGGTGCTCGTGAAGGCTTATTATATTAATATATTTCTGTGCAGTTTTGTAACAGTTTATAATATATCAAATAGTGAAGAGTGATATTGTTCTCTTTGGTAAAGACAAGATCATTATTCAGAGGTTTCCTATTGGTCAATTTTATTACATAATAAAAATACAATTTCAACACTTTTCAGATGAAAATAAGGATTCCAAAAATGTATTTTTTAATATACATATAAAGTTTTTGTACTTTTATTATGTAAACCACTTTTATTAAAGATTATTTAATGTTTAATATTAAAAAAAGAAAATATACCTAAATAGAGTGGATTTATACTTTAAATTAAATTTAATGTACAATGAATAAAAGCATTTTCTACCTGAATTACCCCAAAAAATATTGCCTATATTAAAAGTATTTAAGGTGACATAAAAGTAATGAATTTGAAATAAATAAACACAAGGCTGTGTTAAATGTATTACATAAATTATTTTAAAATAGAAAACAAATCTTCTAGCCACACAAGTGGGATGGGTAAAAAATAAATATTAAAATGCCTCATCGTTCATTTAAATTAATTTAATGTTGGCAAATACATTTTATTGCCACTCTAGTCCATAATTTACTTTTTAATTGGAACCTAAATGTATTTGGGTTGGGTGTTGCAGATTTAAACAGATTCAGGAATGAATTCCATTGTCTACCACTTTGTGTAATCGCTCAAATCTTTTGACCTTCTACAGAGAATGATTTTTGCAAGTATATGGGTCTTCTACAATTGATTATGCAGACAAAATGTACTTTTGTAATATTTTATGAGTTTTTCCAGTTTTCATGGACACATTTTTCTGGCTGTGGCCTCTGTTTTCTGCACAATCATCCTCTAGAGCCACCTTGGCTTCTTGGTAGAGTCATGGCTACCTTTATAATACATGTAACACTAACTGAATAATATTTAGTTTGCAAATGCACTTTGGCAGCAAAAACAATTTGTTTTCTGAACACAATATTTTTACCTTCATTTTCTTCCTTTGTTGCATATAATAACTGCTGATCGGATGCGCCGGGTTTCCTGATAGCGACAACAGTGGACAGTGACTGTGCCAATTGTGCATTGGCATGGTGGCTTATAATGTCCATTGGAAGAAAATATTATAGGGTGGCAATGGAGGACCACAGTTGGGACCAAACTCAGTCAATCTATAGGACAAAGTTTCTGCACAAGAATTTATATAGAAGAATCATCAAGCACTATTTTGTTGAAATCTGCAAATATAAAAATTGTTTTGGAAAATACAATATCATGCCTACCCGGCTTCTTCTGTCATTTGAAACCATCACTACTTCCCACACTACATATCTCACATCCTTTGTGTGTGAAATTCCCCCACCTACTAGATTGTAAGCTCTTCGGGGCAGGGTCCTCTCCTCCTGTATCACTGTCTGTATACCTACTAGATTGTAAGCTCTTCGGGGCAGGGTCCTCTCCTCCTGTATCACTGTCTGTATTAGTCTGTCATTTGCAATCCCTATGTAATGTACAGCGCTGCGTAATATGTTGGCGCTATATAAATCCTGTTTAATATTAATAATAATAATAATCATTTACTGTTCGGGATCTGAAATAATCATGAGCATTATTCGCCGAAATGGCTTTATCAGCTGTTTTCGGGTTGCAGCCAATTCAGTTGCATTGCTTAACTAAAGTGAAGGAGAATGGTCACTATATAAATATATATATATATATATATATATATATATACACATAAATTAATAATAACCAGTCCCTACATCTGACAATAGATCCAATAGAATAGTGCTCACTTTGTATATTCAAAGTTCACAAATTTGCCCTTGTTCAGCTATCAAAACCCTAACCCATATCTTAAGGCATTAGCATTGCACATAACCCACAATAGGATTAAGTATGACTTCCATTGCCTAAATTTACTGTGTATGTGAACAAACATAAATATACCTATACTATAGACATATGAATACCGAAACTGTATGTAAATTGATTTTTTATGGTTACACATACACATTACATACATAATAGCTTATTGATCAGTGGATCTATCTAAGTGACACACTGAGGTCGGCAAGCGTTTTTACACTTGCAATTTTTAAAAATGGTCTTAGTCGAATAGGTTTTTTATTTTTTGAAGTCAAAAAACTATGTACTCACCTCTTAGATTGAAAGCTTATCTGGGCAGGGTTCTCTCCTCCTTCTGTGTCACTGTTTTTTATCTGTCTGCCCTTTGTAACCCCTATTTAATGTACAGCACTGCGTAATATGTTGTTGCTTTATAAATACATTAAAATAATTATAAGGTAACATTCATATTATATACCATTACTTTTCTTAAAAGAAGAATATTTCCAGCCCTTGGCATCTGGCAATGAATTTTTAACAATAAGTTTAGCAGTTTTAGTATACACAGTCCATTCTCAGGCACTCACATATCTGATCGTTGACCTAACCTAAAAAGAACCATGTAAATTTCCAAAATAAAATCTTTCATAACTTTACTTCTTTTCCACAGCTGTTCTCAAGTGTTTAAAAAGATCACATTCTCTCTATGCATTTGTAAGCAACGCTCACAAGTCAGTTCACAAGCTTCCTCCTCTCTACTCTTGACTTAAAGTTACCACCGAGAGTCTGGTTTTGGAACAGATAAAGAATTTTATTGTAGCCTTGTTTTCAATAAATGTTTTAGACTTCCATTTCGGTAAGTGTCACCAATTCATACGGATATCTTCTGCGGATTGCCCGCTTTTCTTCGAGGTATCATGTCAGAGCAATTATCACCCAAGACGTAAGGCTTCTCGATCAATAATTATGCTAGGAAAATTTCATGGGACAACCGTGTCCATTTATCCCCACACTTGGCTCCCAGCTGCAGGCTTGTTTGGCTGGTTACATTATATACTATCTTATATATGATAAAAGTTCTCAAAAAGGTCACAATGGGCTGAGGCTAAAGGAGTTATCTTTAATTTATATCTATGTTGTTGACAAAAGACCTTTATCTTTTAATAACAGTCTATATAGTTGACCCAATACGAGGTATATAACAGATATGTATTGATCCAGCTGCTATGATGTCCGGATTCACAGCTAGCACTATACCAATGGAAAATCTTCTGGGACAGTTCCTGCTGGGTAATACCTTGAAAATGAGTGTCTTTTTTGGCTTTCTCGATATGCTCCCCATTGGTTTTGGATGGAAGTATCTTGTAAACTAGGCTAAGCGCTTAAGTATTTAGTGGCTGTTAGGCAAAGTCATCACATTCTGTTCAAAGAAAAAAAAAATGAGAGAATGCGAACTCACAACATTTATTGCCGAAAAAAAATCATGGCTAGGCATATTTGGAGCCATCGTAAGAAAGGTTTATAAACTGTAAACTTTTACAGTTTGAAGTTTGGCTTTATATACAGATGTGATAGCACCTTTTAAATTGAACAAGGATCAAAATACTGCTGCACGCAAGGATTTAAATGCAAAAACTGAAAATGTTAAGAGAATTGACAAATCTGAGCATAGCTTGCAAAATTTGGACAGATTAACTATTCTCATTAAGAAATTCGTAAAGAATTCTGTCATTGAAATGTCTCTGCTCTATTTCCTTCATGGAAGTAAGTATTTTATAGTGTGTACCAGGGTTAACATGGCTTGACTTGAGCAAAGAAGTCATAGTGGATCTGTCAGTTCTGTGTCTTGGATGTGAGAATGAAACTTCTCACTTCCCGAGACACCAATTAAAACTGAACTGAAATCTGAAATCACCAATCTCTCCTACAGTTGCCTTTTAAAATGACTTGTGGAAATTAACCCACAGGAACATTAACCATTTGTTGATTGTGATCCCTCTCCTAGTTTTGGGTAGCTGCAATCCCAGTTGGGCAAAATGCTGTTCATGGACACAGATCCTATGCAGAAAAAATAGGTTAAAGCTTATGTTTTAAAACAGTGATATTTATCAGAATATTACCTGGTGACGCTGCCATGAAGTTCCGTGCTCAGACAATTCCCGAGGTGTTACAATGATGCTGCTACTTTCCATCGGTGCTCCTGCATTGTTATCATGTGACGTGGACTTCCAATGGAAGTGGCTATTCAATGTACATTTTGCTGGGATTTTCCACTATAGATTCCCTGGGTGATGCCATGCAGCTATCCAACTTTTACTTTTTTAAGCATTGGCTGGATAAACTTAGAATACATTTCCACTTTTTCTCTGCGTTTACAATAAAATACTTTCTCTTTGTGGAGGTTGAACCTAAATTCAGGGGAAATCAGAAATCCGCTTTAATATTTAACAACTTTGCAATTAGTTTTATGATACATTAAGTTTTTCTTTGTGTTGAAAATAAGCTTGTCTAAATGCAATTGAAAGTGAAAAAAGCCCTTAATATTCATTGAATTATTAAAATGTCTTCCACTGTTATAATACACAGTTAAAGCAAAATTATTCCTAAATGAGATTGAGCAGGTAATATTGTAGAAGGGACAGGCAATGCCTCTTTTGCAATAAAATAAAGTTACTGGCTTCTTTGAAATCTTTTTTTTCAATGTGCACTCAACTGCTAATGTGCAGCTTAATGTACAATGCCCAGTATCCCTGGTATGCATGGCAAGAATGGAATGGAACTCCCATGCTCATGCACTGTAGATGAATATGATTGTAATAAAAAATTGCAATGAAGCGGGTACGTTTTTTTTATTGCAGAAAGGACATCACCTGTTCCTTCTGCAATAAAGGTCTGTCTGGCCTAGTCCAAATTTTAAGTTCTTTTTATTTCAAACACTTAGTGTCTACATATGTGCAATATTTATGTGACCATAAAATACATATTGCACTCTTTGTCAATTACATTTAATAATATTTTAAATGTGAAACCATAACACATTTTACATACTTTTACAGTTAAGAATCCTTTATTTGTGTAGGGGTAAATTTACACTTTGGCATCAGACAGGTCCTTATTACAGAAAGAGAAAGGTGAAGCCTGATTGCTGCCCCAGCTGTCAAAATTTACATATATGCAGTTTAGCTTTGGTTGTCAGGAATACCAGGTAATCATGGCTTCGCCTGTGATTGCTGGAACAAAATGAACTCCACCCAAGGCATCATCCCAGCCAGGAAAATCAAGATGGCTGAATCAGAATGCAGAAGAGAAGAATGGAGATGATGGTGGCAACCATGGCGGAATCGGCACAGGGGGGAAATCCCCAGGGTTTAGTTGCACTTTAACCTCCCTAGCTATAATCCAGAGTGTGACTCGGGGTGAATTATCCATACCAAAAGTGGCAACCCTGAGCCACACTTGGGGTGGAGTTGCCATGGAGTTTTTAGGTCTTACTTAGTCCCCACGTTCCCACGGCATCCCCCAGCAAGTGGCATCCTCCTGCAATGCCTGGCATCTGCGTCCCCGGCGTATAAACGCAAGGCCATCGGAAACAGATCCTGGCCGAGCAGTGCGTGTGGCTGGAACGTGCGGCTGGGAAGCAGGACCAGGCGGGAAATTTAAAATAAGTAATACCGTTTTGACATTTAAAAATACTTATTATTCAGACCGCCAGGGAGGTTAAAAAATAAAAAATATAATATGAAATTAAAAAATCCCTTTAACACTTGCTACCAAAACGTCTATATGATATTACACACTCAATCAAACTCAATCTTTTTAACTATAAATACTTGTTTTAGTGAATATACAATGCATATTGGACTATCTTGTAAATTGAATTTTATTATTAATTTAATGGTAAACCACAACATGGTATTCATACTTTTGAGTAAAGAACCCCATCTCTTGTTGGAGGTTAGACCTCGTTAATTGAACAACAAATCAGAAAACCCCTTTAGTCTGCCTCTAGTTTTATTCAACATCAAGCCCTTTTCTTTCCAAACACTCAGGCACGTATGTTTGTGACTGTAAAATGCATATTGTACTCCCCTGTAAATTATATTTTATTATTATTTTAAATGTAAAACCATAACACAGTCTCAGCTCTGCCAGCGATTCATTTACAAGTGAAGTCACAGCTTAAGTAAAGAAACGTCCTCATACACAGCTCAAATCTCTGCTAATTACCCGCTGTACGTTCGCATCTTACGAGTGGAAGTGGCCAGGTTCCTCCGGTGCGGGCTAACGACTTGCAGGTGTGCAGCTGTGACAACAAACCTTCTCGATAAACACTGCCAAACGTCAGTGAAGCCATGATAAAAATCACCAATTCACCATTCACGGCAAATATTAAAACACATCATGGCGTTAATTATTAAAGTGGAGCAGCACACGATTCATATTCAGGTGTTCTGTGTTCCAACGACCATGATTCACATACAGCTGGTATTACGTCTGCTTCGTTTTTTTTACTGCACTGGGCTTCGGAGACAGTTAGCAGCACTCATCATAAACTGGAACTGACATAACCGCCACCGGCTGCCTAAGGTTGATATGTGGATATTTGCTAAGTGCAATGCTGGAAGCCATTTTGTTTAGGCCGAAAGGCTCCAGATAGAGCTGAAAATTAAGCAAAGATTGTTGTAAAAGGTTCAGATGAATAAATGAACAGTTTTAATATAATCGTGTTGGATAGGTCTGTGGAAATTTCTTATAATCCCATGCAGTTTAAAAACCACATGGTAAAGATAGGGAAAAGGCGTTTGCCAAGGTGAGCCTTACCATTGTATTGGGTATTGATAGATGGAGGGTGAATGGTGCAGTATGAGTTTGCATTTGTAATGAAAAAAAATGATTAAAGCCCAACTAAACTCAACAATCATGATTAATGTCAATTATACATATTCCCTACAAAACCCCATTGTGTATCTGTGTGACCTGTCCTGCCTCCTACTAACAGATTGGTCAGACAATGGCTCACCAACTACTTCCTGCAAATTACCCTTACTACTAAATCTGGATTCTTCATGTAAAAACCGGGGGACTTTATTTAATAAAAGTATGTGGTCTCTTCACATTGCAAAGTGAAATATCCCCTTGCAAGGACTATTTCATTTAACATAGTGCACCAGTAAAGAATCAGTTTTTGCTTGCTTATGATTGGTTGGCCGAAGCCAGCAGATCTTCGTATCCAATAACCTAAGTGAAATATCTCTTGCAAAGGGATTATATAATTTGCTGAGTGAACTGCCTATTTTTGCAAATCAACCTCATGGTTTCCACTGTAATGAGGATTGCTGGGAGAACTACCCAAACTTTTCCTTCCATCTGTGAGAATCACTTTGCTGTATCTCATTACCTTCCCACTGGTTGAATTTAAAGATGGGAGGAAATGAGATGTAGTGCAGTATGAGAGCACATTAGGTACAAAAAAAGGATATTCTGTGCACCATTGCAGCATTTTTATTTCACATATAGGTCTTCTACCTAATCTAACCGTGTGAATAGGCAGTGACATGGTATGTAGCACACCAAGGACCTCATTACTCTGCTCTCTCCTCATATATATTCATATATACTCCATGCATTGGAACACCTAACTGGCTGCTTCTTTGTCCTTCTCCTTAAATTTAGGGACTGTTAAAGTTTGAAAACCAAAGTACATTTTAAAGACTTTATTTGCTTGTATTAAAAAATGTACTTTCATGGAAATTTGCCAGAATATTTGCTTCGTCTCAGAGTACTCTAAAGTATAAACAAAGTTTTGTTCCTTGATGTTAACTACAGTTTGAAAATGACATCTGTAATCCAGTCCAAGAATAGAAATATGACTAATCACAATAATTATTTATAATTAAAATATTTTAAGTTCAGTTCTCATGGTCAGTTCTGCTTTAGCAGCCTGTAGAAATTAAAATCTGTTTATTCTGAAAAGTCTATAAAGACAAGCAAAACTTCAAAAGCAGGCACCACTAACTGCATGCCTATTCCTCCAGTGGTATTCTGCACACTGGCATCCCCCTGGACCCACTCAGACAGCTGGTGCTTTGCCATGCAGGTACCATTGAGTAGTGCTAGCAGTTTACACCATAAAGTTTTCGCTCTGAGGAAAAGTGTAAACCCTGCATTATCACCAAAGTGTTCCTATACTGTAAACATTGTTCTTTACCAGTTTTACCCAAGTGGAACCCTTGCAATAATTTTCAGGTCGTAGGGAACCTTTTTAAAAAGTAATAATGGGAGGTCATCGAGAAAAATGCCACCTACATTAAAAGGAACAGGGGGTGGTTCATAAATTACAAACCACTTAATTGATCATTAATATCATGTCACTAGCTCTGACTAGTGGTGCCAGAGTCAAAACTAGGGAGGCACCATACAATAAATGGTCAATCAGCAACAGCTCAAGGTACCCCTAGCTATGTGGAGGAACCCTGGCTGAGAATGGCTTCTGTAAACTGTCCATAAAATAAAATTACCCCTTATTGCTTACCCCTCACCTGTCTGAACTCTTATCCAAAATCTCCAAGGAGCCCCTGAATGCAGAAGTAAATGCTCCTCCATTACAAGCCTGGTGGTACCAACATCTTCACCTAATCCTTTTCTGCATTTGGCATCTTGAAATAGTCAGGCTAGAATGTACTAACTATATGATTAAGCTCATGGGGTAAAACGCATCAGTGGATTTAAGTCTGAAGATCGTGCGACAATATCACTTTGAAAATCGTAGAAGACGTATTCCTAAGAGAGACCCGGGGCCCAAGGAGCCTTTCAGTCATTGCTGGCTGGATGAAAGGCATAACTCCCACACATGCACAAAAGAATTAATTCCACCATTGAGGTACTACAAAAATGTACACAGAGTTTAACATGCCGAGAAGATACAGAGAGGTATGAAGACCGGTGATGGAGGTCAGGGCCACTAGGAATCTGTGGAACCTGTTGGTAGCTTGGCCCCTCAGGAGAGGTTTTCTTGCAGAATGTAAATTAACTAACTGGATCAGTGGCTAGTGCTCCATACAAAACCTCTGCAAACGGTCACACTCACTGCGGATTGTGCAGTTAGGTTAAGGCAGGTTGGCACCCATTACATGCCCTGGCATGTGAGCGTGCCTAGGCACTACAGTGTCTACAGTCTTATATCTGCAGTGTGAGCTCTAAAGAACTGCTGCCTCTGACTCTGCAGTGTTTTTGTGATGTCACTTATTCTTCTTCCTGCTGGAGGCTTTGACTTAAGAAAGCAAAGACCAGCCTCTACCAAGATGGTGGCCTACACACAGAGGCACAATGCAGAGCAAGACATGGTAGGTAAATAGTGAGGAAAACATCAGCTGTAGGGAGACCACAGTCAATGCATATGCCTTGTACTTTGCCCTCTTCATTTCGTTTTTGGGCTCAGCTTTCACTTGGGTCTGATTCTAAATACACAAGTCTGATTTGTTAAAGCTCTCTATAAAGACTATAGAAGATAGACTGTCATGGGAGAACCTGGGTGATCCAGAAAATCCCATGATAGATTACTAGATTCCATTACTAGATTGTAAGCTCTTCGGGGCAGGGTCCTCTCCTCCTGTATCACTGTCTGTATTAGTCTGTCATTTGCAATCCCTATTTAATGTACAGCGCTGCGTAATATGTTGGCGCTATATAAATCCTGTTTAATAATAATAAATAATAATAATGATAGTCTATCTTCTCTAGACGTGAGAGCTTTAATAAATTAGGCCCAAATACAGTCCAATCCTTTAAAGCTTTTTATTTATTTTTACTTAACAAAAAAAGTTTAACTTGTGCAGTTTAATAAACATTATTATACTAAAACAGTTTTGAATTTAAACTCCTGACACATACATAAAGGACATGTCAGACCTGACCAAAGCAAGTGTAAAATGTTTTCCAATTTTCATTTGCTTTTGAAAATAAGAGTTTTCACAATTCCTGCAAGTTGCTTCTGTCCATCAAAGAAAAATAATGGCGTTTTGACTTTATTTTTTTGTACAAACATAAAAATAGAAAATTTTGAGCAGCAAATAGCATTTAATGCTTACTAACATACAATGAATGACAGGACATGACATTTGTTTTCTGAAGAATGTGTCTGAAATATATAAAAGCAGAACTGTACAAAACCTAGATACTGCAAAGCCAGCATGTAAAGAATTTGTCTTGTGCTTGCTTGTGTGGTCAGTAGTACAGTAGATGCTTCTTCACAGTCAGGGATGGGCAATATAGGCCCTATGTGAACTAGGGCCCCCAATTGCTCCCAACTCCATTTCTTTGGAGTCCAGCCACAATATTTAAGGTTGCTAATTACAGAGAAAATATTTTCTATAGGGTTTACTTGTCTAAACCAACTTCCTAATTTTCCATTGTTAACTTTAACCAGCCAAATGTTAACTAAAGTTGACTGTCCCTACTCTTATCTTTGCCATGGCTCTCGACACCTGCCTATATTCCTAAACTGGTGCCAAGCATTGACTTGATCTTGACTATACTAACATACTATTACTTGACCAGCTGACCAGAGCCTCTGCCTAACCCTGGCCATTCTTTTTATTGATGTTACTTCAGCGTGAACTGTCTCTGCTTGGCCTCCAATAGAAAATGTCAACTTTGTTCAGACTTTGTGATTTATTGTATAGGAATCTGAGAATACCCATGTACAGTGCAACAAAATAAAGAACCCATGAATGGTAACTACTAAATATGAAGAGCACTACAGCAATTGGTTATCAAACCTAAACAAGAAACCAATGTTCGGCAAGTCAACATGCTAAATACCACTTTACAGTATCATTCATTTTGTCATAGATCTTTTAGCATTAACAACTAATGAATTACTGGCTTACAGTGTGATCTAGGTAATCACAATTGCAGCCCCTGAGACCACCAAAGTGTCACACCTAATATTTAGAGAATATAGTCCTGGGTGTCAGATGCTTCAAACATGCAAATGGACATGGTCAGAAATGCAAAGAGTTGGAGAATGTTGGACATGCTTTAGTAGACAGTCATAGACTGGAGATACAACAAATGAGACAGCGTGAGATCCCTGCTACCATGGCAGATGCCTAAAATACCCACTGATACCTAAAACTGATGAAAGCTTGTGTAGTCAAATGTATTGATTTATGAAATCACTGCATTACAGCCTCCTTGTAAACCAACAATTTCACAATTGTGCTATACTTGATTTTTCTTTCTACAGGAATCATTATAAGTGATTATCCACAGTCATGTACAGCGATGAACGAGCAAATTTATTAAATTGAGGGTGAATCGGGCCATTCTCGCTTACCAAACATGTAGGCGAGAACGACCTTTGTAAATTCAGCCGGCAAGACTGAATTTTTGGGACCTGCAAGTCTGTCAGCTCTGCTCCCCTGATTGCTCTTGCAGCCCTTTACTAGTTGTATGTGTTCTTGGATAGAGTTTCTCTATCCAGGAACACAGAGTCTTGCTGGCTGCTCATGAATGAATGCAACGTGGGAAAAGTTCCTCGATTTTTCCCACGGCCGGGTTCATTTATAAACGCAATCCGCATGACTCACTCTGAGAGGAGGATTACCCTGGCTGCATTTATGAATGGAGCCGTGAGAATCCTCCTCTCAGTGAGAGATCCCCGGGCACTACAGGTCAGAATGAGGGCTTGATTTCCTGGATTTCCGATGGTTTCACAAAATTTTGCAGACCCATCGAAACTTAGAGGAAATTTTTGCAAGAATGCCAGAGGCAGAGGCATTCTCGCTCATCCCTAGTCATGTAACTTACTGGCTTTTAGAGGAGCTAACCGTCTAATATATCTACCATTTGGGGGTAACAGAAAGAAACTATTATGCCCAGAGGAAGCTACCTTATAGTTACATCTCCAGTTTTTTGTTCATTTTCAGAGCAAGCAAAATCAGTGTTACCCAACATTTCCATTTGTATCAGATAGGATGTTCCCCGCCAAGTATCATGGTTTCACCTTTTCTTTGGGATAAAGGGCCATCACTGATGCAAATAGTCCTGATGTGGTTATATCAGCACTGCTCTCTATATCCGTTGAGACTGCTTTTTGGCACTTTCCCCTTTCGGTGCAAGGCCTAATGTCCCGTTCTGAGAATATGGGCTCAGTCCTGTAAAAAGCAGATTCTGCATCTGGATTAAACTGAGAATTGCAGCTTTAGCTGATTAAAATAAAAAATCGGAGGGGGGGATCTTTTTAAGAAACTCAAATGTAGAGTCTTTATTAAGTTAACAGCCCACACATTTTTCCTATATAGGTCTCCTTTAACTTGTCATGATCTAGCAATAGATAGCTATGAATGTATTCTAACCTGTACTTGGCACTGTCAGGTTTTCATCCACAACAAAATATTTTAATACCATTCTTCCATCTCTTGTCAGCTGTTTCATTTTGTTCTATTTTATGACTTTAATTCTGCTTAAAAAAGAAAAGAATTATGAGGTCAAACCCAGTGTTTCTTCTTATTAAAGAAAACCCCTCAAATTGTAATATCTGGCACACAATAAGTCAGACTTGTTTGCCATTGTATGCTCAGGATATGTGTCTACAAGCCCACGATGTGTCTGAACATAAAGGCCGTCCAATAGCCTGAGAACTTTAGACACCAAACATATGTCAATAAGAACGTGCCACATGTACCTTTTATGAGGTCTACCCTCAATATGTGTCCTATCAGCGTTTAATCATCTCAACTATTCTGCAACATAAAATCTGAATTTCAATTACTTTCCGTCAGGGATCCGCATACAGACAGTAAATCTGGAGCATGCAATGTCTATGCATAAAATCAAAGTATTAAACTGATTAATCTTGTTAGATTTCAGGATTTAAAGTGAGATAGCCCTATGTGTGCACCCTGTATACAGTATTTTTTACTAGTATTTATATAGTACCGACATATTACACAGTGCTAGACAAAGTCAATATTCATGTCACTAACTGGGCTCAAAGGGGTTCACAATCTAATGTCTCTTCCATAGTCATATGTTATAATTACAGGTCTAAGGTAAATTTGGAGGCCAATTAATCTAACTATCTTTTTGGAATGTGGGAAGAAACTGGAGTACCCAGAGGAAAGCCACGCAAATACGGAGGTAACATATAAACTCCATGCAGATAATGCCCTTGCTGAGATTTAGAACTGGGACCTAGCACTGCAACGGTTAGAGTGCTAACTTCTGAGCCACCACGCTGCAGTATGGGGGTATTGCATTGGAATTATTAAAGCTTAGTAGATATAAAGTAGATAAAAAAAATGCAAAATCATGCAGCTCTGTATTTTCCAAAAAAGTGTACTTACCTGAATATGCCTATGCCTAAAATTTTAGCCTTTTGCCATCCCCTGATCATCAGAGCATACAGAAGCACAAGTAGTAAATCAATAGTTGCTGCAGTGCTAATGTGCGAACAGAAAGAAGATAGCTGAGGACGTTGATGGTACTGTTTAAGATTCAGTTTGGTCTACACGAAGTTACAATCACAAATGGCTTTTGGAAAGATTTCTGCAAAATCAATAAATAAAAGAAAACTAATGTAGCCAAAACATCCAAATACTAGTAATCTGTAACCTAATATTATTAACTTTTTTAATAACCTAATATTATTAACGTTTTTATATAGCGCCAACATATTACTCAGCACTTTACAAAGTCCATGGTCATGTCACTAACTGCCCCTCAAAGGGGCTCACAATCTAATATCACACTATAGTTATATGTCATTAAGGCTGTTTTTTGAGGGGAAGCCATATTGCCTAACTGCAAGTTTTTGGGGAAAACTGGAGTGCCCAGAGGAAACCCATACAAACACAGATAGAACATACAATACTCTTTGCACATAGTTTCTTGGCATAGACTCAAGCCTGGGATCTAGCACGGCAAAGGCACGATTGCTAACCAATAAAACATCAATGTTGCCCCGTTTTTGTTCTTGGGTTTATATATACATTCATTTTGTTGTACATTTACCTTGCACATATAGAATTACACTTTTACCAGTTTACCATTTTGGTAAAAGTGGTACCTAGCTATTTTAACATAAACATTTTTATCTCCAGCTCAGCAGATATCCTCAACCAGAACAGAATCTGCTCTATTTTGTCAATTATCTTCCTTGTTTGACAAAATGAGAAAATCCCTTTATAAAACAGAAGCTCAGGTACTTCACTTGTATGCAGTGGAGATTAACCTTGGTCAATGAGTAATGAAGTATGAAAGATATAGATAATAGATGTTTATACGGCTCCCAAGGTTTCCTCTAATTGAATTAGAAAGTATTGTGTGAGCAGTTGTGTTTCAGGAATTGGAGACCGCATTGGGTAAGAGAAAAATGTAAGGGGATTTCTGTAATCTGGGAGATGAATCAGTGGATAAAGGAGGGGGTACGTTAAAGGGTACCTGTACCGAGAGAAATTCAGGGCCAGCCACCCTTCCAGTAATACTGGTTACATGGTCATGGTTGTCGGTCATGTTCAATAAATATATGGGTACTATGATTTATTTATATATACACATACATATATATATATATATATATATATATATATATATATATATAAATTTATATATATCCAGGCTATAAAACTCTAGCCATTGATACTGTTGGTTGAATTTGCCTCAATTTGCCACCAGTTCACCCAAACTGGCCCCGATGTCTTGGTTTATTTAGTAGCCACATTAAAATCTTATTGAAGTAAATGTGCCTGATTTATTAAGGATTTCCAAGACTGGGAAAGATCGATTATTATAGGAGAACCTGGGTGATCCAGCAAACCAAAGAAAGAAGAAAGTTCAACCAACATTGTATGATTCAGGAATGCGGCCAACAGATGAGGACAGCTGTCAGTTTCACGACTAGATTGGCTAAGCTGTAATATACCGGTCAATGATGGCTGACTGCTGAATCTGGACATCTCTATATTTTCATTCCACCATCAGGCCTCGGTTGGCAGCCCCTTTTTCAGCCTAGAAGGATTTGACCCTATGTAGAATCAAGTGTTTTAGAAAACCTAATAGTTTATAATATGTTGCAATGGTATCTATTGCTTGGTACTCCATATGCTTTCATTATCATTGAAGGTCAAAAAGTTGGGGTCCATGTTAGACTTTGTATTCTGCCCAAGAATAGGTATGAATAAATGTATGGTTACTACATACACACTCTATGTATTGGAATGTAGTATTCCTGAAAATAAAAAGCCCCTCATCTTTCGGTGTGAAATGTATTTAATTGAGATGGTAATGTATCATAGCCTTTAACGTTCTCCTATAAATTGGTACCAAATACCTGTAATGTGTTGGCTGCATTCTAATTTATTTTAACTTAGTGAGATATGTTTTTTTTTATTTGTTGCCTTATATGATTACCTTTTTATACCCTTGATAGCAATTCACAAAATGAGTTGCCCTTGACCTTCAAAATGCATTGGTTTGGCACATACCATTAAATAAAACTAGCATTCTTCTGAAAAATGCCCATCTGCTTTTGTTTATGATGGAACAAGCAACAAATTCAATAATACATATAACTAGAACATACTAATTAAATAATTAATTGAAAAAAATAATTAAATATAAAATAAATGTACAATACAAAATTGAACTTTAATGGCTTCAAATGACCAAGGAATCTATTAAGAGTGACCCAGTTTGATAATTATTGTAAGAAATGGAGTTATACATTAACATTAATTTAACAATTAGTTAAAACCTATCAAAGCACAAGGTTAGAGAAATACAATAAACTCTTTCTGTCTAGTTGTAACTTGTGTGAGCAGCTCTAGAAATGGTAACCGCCTACACTAATTACACATAGACAAATGTCACAGATGTGTTAAGGCAAGGGAACTTCCATAACTGCTTTCCTATAGATATTTTTAGGGGATGATATCCTCCAGTTGTGCTTCTGCATTTCACCACGTCATATGTGCCTCTGGTGGAGGTTGCATAAAGCTCCTTCCACAACACTTCACACAGGCATGGTCCACCTTTGTTACTTTTGGGAAAATTGCCCAGACCAGGTAGATGACAAAATGTGATCAAGTTGGGAGCTGCTTAAAATCAGTAGGCTTCGCTAATGAAGAATGCTAAACCATAAAACAAGTGTTTTTTGGTGCATATGGGGCATATAAGACCCCTCATGGAATATGACCTTATTAGCCCCAGCCAGACCAACATGTTTTTCAGCCAAATGGTGAACAAGAATTATGTACAGTCGTTAGACAAAAGTGACTTGAAATGAACTATTAATAATTTATAAAAGTTTCATATATTGCATTCTACACAATTGTATACATTCAGAAATAATACGATAATTCGCAGACCATGCCCGACAATTTGTACAGACTACATATGTGATTGGTAAGCCATTGGACTCCCTAAGTGACTAAACCTTCAACAAAAAAAAAATGTGACCAGGCAGATCTTTTATTGAAGAGGTGATATCTCATCTGCAATAAAATACCATTAATGATTGTAATATTTTAAATACACTCACCTGTCCCCACTCCATTGAAGATGCCGCCATGTTCTTTATTCCTCTCTTCCAGGTTCCAGTCTTCTGCATTTTTAATTGGCAAGCCAGGATATTGTAACTCAAGCAGGAGTTCATTCAGTCCCACCAGCCCTGGGGTTTGCAGGCATACGTGACGCATCCTGGAATAATATGATCTGCACAGCGTTTTCTACATGGAAGGCAGCGATCAGACAGGTACATGTGATTTATTACCATCACCTGTCCCTTTCTGCAATAAACTGTAGTTCCACTTTTAATGCCAGATTTCCAACTCTACACATGTTAGATAACCACAGATAATTGCCAATGAATCTGCTAGAATGGTCATTCATATTAACCAAATCATTCATTGTTTTTTTTTTTTGTTTCATAGGTTTCATGAACAATTATAAAACGATGAGTTGGGCATCTTTCAGACATAATTCGTTTTTAAGGACATTTTTGGAGCATGTGCATGAGCTTTTAGATGTTCAATCAATAAATTGAATGAGCAGCAGTAACTCACCCATAGGATCGAAACACTCATCAACATCCTAAAAGACCAGCCAGTAAATGGATTTTGATTGGTTAGCATTGGTACACAAATTTCCAATTAGCACTTTACTCATCCATCTGAGTTCATCATCATTTCTAATCATCGTTACAAGGGGCAGATCTGATATTTGACGTCATTGCAATTATTTCTATTCTTCAAATGTTTCCAGTTTTTCAAAATGCTCAACCATCCAATCCTCCATTTTTGGTGATAAATCAGAACCCAAAATCCTCCTGCAATGATTCAACACTGTATGAAAAGCAGGTAAACACATTGTTTTTTTTTCTGTTCTACGTACAATATTGTATTTCGTGTTTGTCGAGGGATTGTACTAATCTAGCCGAGGTATGAATTTGTTGAATGATTTGTGTCATTTTGTTATTAATGCAATTTTCTGGAAAGCCTTTGTGTCACAGCATTTCATGTCACTGGCCAGGAATTTGGCAGCGGTTGAAAAGAATTCTTCTTTCAACGAGGTTTAATCAAACATTTATCTCGTTTGTATATGGTGAGATGCGCCCCGACAAATTGTCACGTTCTGAGTGAAGCGCCAGGAAAGTTGAAAGCGGCTAAAGTGTCGGAGCTGTTAATGATATTTGTGAGAGGGACACTGTGTTATTCTCAGGCCCGATCAGTGGATGTGTCGTACAAGTTGAAAGGGAAATGGCTGACCTTATGTCCAAAAGGGAGAAGCAGGAGACTGTTCATGGGAAAAATGTTACTTGTTAGTAAGCCATGTTATTCTGATTTGTAACTGAAATTTGTGGAATTGAGGCATTCGATAAATCACCATCTCAAAGGAAAACAACAAACTGAAACAAAGATAAAATAGCAACAAAAACAACAAGAATTAATAAAACCTAAACCTATAATATAATCTAAAACACTGGTTGTCAACCGGTGGTCCATGAAAAAATTACCTGGCCAGTGCACCCCCCAGTGGGGTCCTTCCCCTGATCATATCCCCCATAATATTATTATTATTCTTATTATTAATAAACAGGATTTATATAGCGCCAACATATGACGCAGTGCTGTACATTAAATAGGGGTTGCCCTATGACAGACTAATACAGACAGTGATACAGGAGGAGAGGACCCTGCCCCGAAGAGCTTACAATCTAGTAGATAGTCACAGCCCTGTGCCACTGTCCCCCCTAGCAAGCAGGTCTGAGCCTGCGATGGGAGAGTGGGGGGTCTGGCATCTTCACGTCACTTTGGGGGAAGTTTCTTTCCCTCTGAGCGACACATGGCTCCCTGCGCATGCCCAGGACCTAAAATTATGAATTTAATGGTCCATGAGGTTCAAAAGGTTGGTGACCATTGATCTAAAATGTATTTCTTAATAGCCCTAAACAATCTAAATGTATTTTTTATGCATCAAATCTCTTTACAAATCCAGGTATTATGTTGTAACAGTAGTGGTGACCTCATCACTGTACTACTCGTAAATTGTGCAGAGAGCAGAGCTGTGGAAGGGGCCCAGTAGATCCCCTCATTACAGGCTGCCTGTAGAAAACCAATGGAGGGGGCAGATACAAGACCAGTTACCCTGCACAAACAGAAGTACTGAGAATTCCTAATACATACAAAGTACTTTTGTTAAACAAACTGTAATGGTATTAAGTAGACATGGGCCCACATACTAAGAGTTTGAACTACATACAACATTTTTTTTGTCTCAAATGTTAATACTTTATCCCATATTGTTCTGTGCCTGTTATGAAATATGCATGCCAATTATGTAAAATATTGCTCAGGCAAAAAAAGAAAGTGCTTTGGATATGTTGTACATTTTCAGTATGTCAGCCCATGTATACTTAATACCATTATAGATTGTTTAACGAAAATGCTTTGTATGTGTTGAACGAAAAAGGTAAGTAAGTTGGCAAGGAAAAAGGTAAGTAAGTTGGCAAGTAAGGCAAGTAAGTTGGCCCACCATTACAATCTATTTAATGAAAGTGATGATTGTATGTGTTGCAAATTTTTAGTACACTGTCCAACGTCTACTTAATACTATTAATATATTAATATATTACTATTTTTATTACAGCTTGTTTAATGGAAGTACTTCATATGTGTTGCAAATACTCAATTAGTTGGTCCTCGTCTACTTATTACCATTACAGTTTGTTTAACAAAAATGCTTTGTATGTACTTAACAAAATGTTTTGTATGTGTTGCAAAGTCTTAGTAAGTTGACCCATGTCTTCCGAATACTATTAAATTTGCTTCTTTTGTGTTGCAAATTTTCAGCACATTGGCCCATGTCTACTTAATATCATTACAGTTTGTTGAACAAAAGTTCTTAGAATGTGTTGAGCGAAAGTTTTTTTAATATGTGTTGCAAATATTTAGTTCATTGGCCCAAGCCTACTTAATACCAATACATTCATCCATCTCTAACTGCCATACAAGTACTTGATGAACAAACAAGCACTTTCATTGAACACATTCACTATTGGAACGGTTTATAAATGTACTCTTGGGACGTGACTGTAGACCTTGTCAATCTATCAGTAATGTGTGAAATCTGAGACCAACATGACCCCTTATCAGTCTTCAAGAATGATGAATCCTCTGTAAACCGAAACACTAAATATCAGCTTAAAGAACATTGTGTGTCCAACACACAGATACATTCATCTGCCTTCATCTCAGCCAAATTAGAAGACGGAGCCCAGACACCATACAATTATCAGTATTAGAGGTGTGCAATTAATGATTAATCCCTCCAGTGTCCCAGGATGATCCCCAATTCCCTCAGGAAGTGCAGGTGTAGCCATTGGCATAAAAGGGATTAGAGATATGGGGCTAAGAAAACAGCACATTTGGCATCTGCTTCTCATGACCTCCAAGTGACCCAGGTGAGAACTGAACTGTTAACACGGGTGGTAACCTGTGAGCCCAGCGGAGAATTCCAGGAATTGGATGTAGACGGATCAGCATTAAACCCCCATATTTGTTCACATGGGCTGATTTCTAAAGAATCTAGTAGAGGTTTTTTTTTTCTGTGTGCTCGACATGAAAAATGAAGGCTCACTCTGTTTGGTTTAAATCTCATTAAGGACTTAGAAGAGCATTTTGAAGTGTTTGAATGTGTAAAGACCGAGAAGATGTGTATTCTGATGTGCATGTATAGTTTATTAATGATTGTTTTATGTAAGAGATTATATACCATTATATACATTTAAGGATTGATCTACCTATCAATTTTCTATATCAACTATGTATCTATTTTATTATTATTATTATTATTATTACACAGTATTTATATAGCGCCATCATATTACGCAACGCTGTACAAAGTCCATAGTCATGTCACTAACAGTCCCTCAAAGGAGCTCACAATCTAATATCCCTACCATAGTCATATGTCATTCATACAGCCTAAGGTCAATTTTTGGGGGAAGCCAATTAACCTAACTGCATGTTTTTGGGATGTGGGAGGAAACCGGAGTACCTATCTATCTATCTATCTATCTATCTATCTATCTATCTATCTATACTAGCTGATAACCTGGCTTTGCCCAGGTATTTGTTCATTGCAATCTTTTATTATACAGGAAAAACAATCAAATAAAGCTATAGGGATTTTCTTGTCTACGGTGTTGTTTCATTTTTTGCCTTTGATTGCCAATTGCCTTACGTTTTCTCGAAGGCATTATTACAGGCCAGAAATTTGTAAAAGAGTCCAAAAAAAGTATGTACAAATATAAGCAAAAGGCACACTGTCACTGAGCAATACATACACACATACATATATGCAAATATACCTCTGACATATACCAGAGCGCTGTACAAAGAACAGCAGTACACTCCCGCAGATACACAGATATTGTTTTTGAATCTGCAGTATGTGTATATATTGCAGAAATATTTTTTTTATATTTTGCCCGGACATGCACTTTAGTTTTACATTGGTCCAACACCCCTTCCTCAGCAGTGGCTCTACATGGGCATTAGTACTGGTGTGTTGCCAGTTTCAAATCACCTTCCATTAATGAAGCATTGACACACTGCTCTGCATCAGTGGCTCCAGCACAAGAGTAATATGTGTATATTTAGGGCATTTGGGACATAACAAGCAGGAGGTAACACACTGGTTTTCTAACAAAAGGCTTAAATCACAAGGACAAGGATTTTGATTTTCGTTATGTGACTGCAATTTGCAAACCTCATTGCACTCGGCTAAAAAGTAACCGTCGCTTTCCTTAGAAGTAAGGATCCTGGGGGTTAGCTTTGTGAATGAAGGCTAAAGACTGGTTTATTATTCAACTCAAGGAACAGCTTCTTTTCAGAAACCCAAAAATGGCTTTTTTTCAGCACAAGGAAACTTCCAGAAAAGTTACTTTCTTCAGGGTAATACAGTTTTGCAGCACTGTAGGTACACAGCTCACCAAGGACACAGAGTCTAAGACTGTGCTCAGACTGGCAATGAGGTTCATGCCAATGAACTGTTTCCTCGGGGGAGATGCTACAAGTCATTTCTACCCACGGCATCCCCATAGAGAATGAATAGGGGTGGCAGTGAGCAGTACAGTACTACTCACTGCAACTCCCTGTCAAATCTGCAGATGCTGCTTCCTTAGGTGCTGCAGTGTGAGTGACCGAGCAAGGTGCCAGCCACTGAGAGACACGTGGCACCACATGATCCAGAGACACGTCTGAACCTAGCCTAAACTAATTTCAGACTAACTTTTTTGGTGGCACCACTATAGGTAACTGCATTTAGGCACCCCCTAAAAATAGCTAACATTGGATCAAATGGGAGTCATCTTGTTAAACAGGGCTTCAAAAATTCATTGTGCCAAATTTGTGCCATCAAATCCTGTGTTTTTCGGATCGGGTCTATCCGAATTCGAACGGCCATATTCGGGTCGAATATAAGGACAACCCGAACTCGAACACCAACACTAGTGGTTACCATCTGTTGCCAGTCCAGGGTGCCTATTGGGATTCCTAATTCCCACAGTTTTTACCCTCTGGTTTGAACATGGCCTTAGACCCAGAATTTTCATCAAAGGGCCTTTTCTGCAGAAAAATGATGCCACCTATACACAAATATTTTAGCAGTTTGGCACATTCATAAAGTGATGGTCAGCTAGAGAGATAGCCACTTTTCTGAAAGCCCCACTATTCTTGCATATCACCACTTTCAGTATGGAAAAATGGCATCTGAGAGATTTACTAAGCCTAATCACCACTTCTGGGTCACCAGATGTTGCTGACAACATTGAAAATGGGGACTGCCATATACTACAACAGGGATCAAAGGTGTTGTTTCAAACACCGTGATCTCCACTTTTACCACGGCTGTCCAGTTGCTTATGAAAAATGTGGTGATCAGTTCCTCATACAAGTGAATGGAGTTTTAGTTTTGGGTAATTACGGTACAGTGATCAATCACTGACCATGAAATAAACAAATACTTCCATAGAAGGGCCATTATATCTATCACTTTTGATAAATGACCTCCACCTCCACCTTCAGGCAGTGCAGCAGCTTTTTCCAGGGTTGGACGTCTGTAAACAGCCATCACCTGTTCACACAATGCCACTCTTATGGACTGACAGAACCTCCTAGCAAGCTTATTCTAATTAGGTAGACCCAAACAGCTCAGTCTTAATTATAAGGTCCATGCAGGACCCATCCATAGACTTAAAAAAGGAAACTTATTTTTAATTAATAATTCAACTTTTTGCATACTTTAGGGTTACAAGAAAATGCCCAACCTATCTTTTTGGTTAGATGGAGGCTGTGTGACTGCTCATTGTTGGCTTCTAATTGTCTATGGTTGAGGAACAATCAAGAAGACAGAGAGAAGACAACCACTCACCATACCGGGGGCATTAAACAGTTACTGATCATGAGCTGCAGTTTTGCAAGTGCTCAACAATGGTTTCTAGGGGGCCTCCAGGGGTTCTTTGGAAGCAATAGGCAATTTTTGCCTCCCTCGTCAGATTGGGTGACATTCTTCCCAATGCCCAGCAATTTTTCCTAATTACCACCAAGCTAATATACTGTGACCCGTGGATATAGTATTTATAGAAGGAGTACTCTGCAGATCTGAAAGTTAATTCAAAGTTCCCCCATGGTAAAAAGGTCAAGAAAGGCTGTACTAGATCATCAGTAGATGTCTTTCATGCACACTTAACAATTACAAACAAAAGTTAGAAGCTTCTTTGTCTATTGTTCCATGTCTGCTGGTTAGTACCCATACCCAAATACAAGCTGAATACTTTGGAATGTTTTTTATTTATGCCAATTTATGCCCAAGAGGCTAGGGGACTATCTCTTGAATAACTCTATTCACAGACACAAGACACTTAAAGACAATTCAGTCCCTCAAGACCCCCCACCCTCCCCAACTTCTAACCCCCCGCACACCATGCACCTCACACCTGCTTGATCCATTGATGCCTCTGTTGTGTTCTCTGAGGACTGTGAAATCTGCTTTTTTGGCTTTGTTGCCTGTTCCTTGGTTATAGATTTTCACCTTCACACCTGCTCCCTTCTTCTGTCTTCTGTGGTCAAACTTGAATTCCCCAGGGATCGTAGTGGACTGGACTATTTATCTCTTTCCCCTGGATTATTTTAATATATTTGTATGAGAAGTACAGTGTATGGATCCAACATCCTCTAATGAGCTTCTCAGCTGAGTGATTGCTTCTAATGAGAAATCTAGGCAGGTAGGAATGAATACAATTTCATCCAGTTATCTATTCATTACACATATGAATGTTATTTTAAAGACAGAGAGTATAAGTATCTAGATCATTCATTATGTTTACATCCTATAATCCCTTTTACTGCAATTAGTAGTAATAGGAAGCACAATGTGCCACTCAGATCCCAGCTGCCTGATACATTTCTTTCACTCTAACACAGAGAGCCTGCTGACAGGAGAAAATTGTATCAGTCAACCGGTTAGTAATGTTTTAGGTCCAATTAGCAATAGTAGCCTCAAAAGAGAGGGAGTGGCGGAGCTAAACTTCAATTCATATAAATCTAGCTAAAGTAAGCAAAACTTAAACCTTTAATGAGGTTTTAACTTTTTTCTATGGCCCCATGAGATTTCCCCTCCTTCCTTTATCTGTGCCAATTAAACAAGGAATAGGTGGGGTGTAACCATAAAGAACAAACATAGCCAGACAGCTAAAATAAAAAAGGTCTAAAAAAAAAAAAAAGAAATTGCCAATCTCAACAATAACCTTTTTTTTATGAAATACACACCTCCAGTCTAGAGATGTTTACTGCAGTACTTTTTTCTGCCATTAGATGTCCTCATTCTGATGGCCGGCCCAGGTCATTCTAGACCCCCTTGTCCAGACTGGATTGGGAAAAGAGAAGTAGCAAAGTGATCATTTCATCCATTACTCTGATTTCTCTTGCTGTCAGCATGTTTCTTGTTAGATTGGCTCCTTGTACTGCTTCTTCTTCCCACATTCCCTGCTATATATTATTTAGGGCATGCAGCCCCCCTAAATGCTGTACATGGGACTGCAAGAGACTAGTACCAGGTTTATGACTTAAATGAGATGCCTTCATTATGTATTAGTAATTACATATGTGCCTGCGGTTCATTTATAAAGGATTCCTTGCAAAACATTTCCAAACAATGCAGATGATGCAACTGAAACATTTGCACTTGTCACGAATCACTTGCAGTAAGATTACTCTTATGAAAGTGGCTTTTATCGAATATTACATGTATACCTTAATAAAATGATGAAACCACTCCATATCATTATCATTTGTTTGTTTATGTTGCCTCCACAGTTACAATGTATAAAAGACGCATTCGCTTCCATCAGTCCGCTGTACAACCTTCCCCGGTGTGAATGCAGAATTTTCCATGTACTGAAAAGAACAGATTATTCAAGAGGCAACAGAAAACATTGAACCCCCCGTTCCCCTAGAAAAAAAGAAAATCAGCTGATATTGTGCCATGACACAAAAAACAGATCACAACAACAAAATATTCGTGGGTGGGCTTGGCAAACACAACATAGTCTTACAACATTTTGCAATCCTAGAAGCAATTTCAGACTTTTGTTTCAACATGCAAGAACCGAGGCTGGAATGGTCTAATAAATGTTTTCTGTGTTGCCGAGCCGCTTTCATTACATAAGGCAGATACTGAACATTATCTGCCGCGGTTGTAAAGCTGAATTAAAATGCTTTACCATTAAAACATTAGAAAGGAAAGGCACAGCTAACAATCACTCCGAGCGGCACAACTGTTTTCGTTTACTCCCATTCAATGAGACCCCGGCCTTCCCTGCCTGCTTTAATTTGTTCAGATACTTTCCTGATTCCTGTTGCCGTTGTCCAATATTTTTTAGATTATGTGTGGCGTGTTATTAGTGTGTGGGAAAACTGAATCCCCCCCACCCCCCTTTGCTTAAAATGTGCTCATTGTCTGCCGCAGCGCACTAGGAGAAATTGCGAGAGCCCAGGCGAAATCAATACGCGTAGAAAATACCAATAAAATGAAGGCAATCGGCAAAAACTCATATCAGACATCATATCTGATTAGAGGGCTGTTTCCTGATGAATCCCACGTACCTGCCACAAATTGCATCAAGAAAGAGAAATAGCTGAGCCTGGCAAGGGGCCTTTTTATAGTAAGCTGCTGCTAAGATAACATATGGGCTACAGCTAAAGGACTACAACTCCCAGCGTACTGCTGGCAGACAAATATTATCAATGCTTTTGCATGCATAATAATGGATAAGTAAAAGCATAAATTTGCAATTTTCATGCATCCATAAAAGGATATAAAATGCACAATTTGAATAGTCAATTGTTCAACAAAATTACTTGTTTATTCTTTCTTTATTCAAATTGAAATGGGTGAATGCACTTGAAAGGTAGCTAGAGACGGGTGAATGTATTTGAAAGGTATTAGGCAGACATTGGTGAATGTACTGGAAACACTACATACAAAGGGTAATCTTATGTAAGTAATGATGTATTATAATGATATATAATCAAGGCTGGATTTCTCACAAGGCCACCTAAGCTGTGGTCTAGGGTGCCATGGCCCCCTTAGGTGGCTTTGGCAGCTGTAATATTATCATTATAATACATAAAAGTGCTTACCATAGGGATGTTCTATCCACATGGGTTCCCCCAATGACCCTGCACTTTCATGATGGCCATACTCCCATATTTGCTCCTAGCTAACTGCCTAGGGGAATAAAAAAAGAATAAATCAAGCAAGCAGGTAGACAAAGGCGATGAAACTGAGAACATTATATACAATTGGGGAATCTTGTGTACGTAATGATGAATTATAATGATATATAATAAGAGCTGGATTTCACACAAGGCCAGCTAAGCTGTGGATTAGGTGTCATGACCCCTTGGGGGGGCATTTTCACTGCTATGGAGGCTGTAATAGCGTTATCTTTATAATACATAAGTGCTTAGAATAGGGCTGTTCAGTCCACAACCATCATGGCTCTCACCAATGACTCTGAACTTCCATTATCACACACAGAGAGACAGGACCTCTAGGGAGCGCTACGTCATGCACGGATGTGGTGTGAGCTCTGAAAAGGGCCAAGGTGCAGAGTCTAAGCAGTATCCAGGTTTTCTCCAGAGCCTCTGATGGTGAGGATGTTGTGCCTCTGGTTACTGCTACCGTAGGTTGCAGTCCTTGGGCACACCAAGGTGGGCAAATTATGGTACCAAATCACAAAGCAGAAATATAGTCGAGGAAGGCCGGGGTCGAGGCAGACAGCAAGTAAGAGAGGTCAGGTCACACGACAGGGGTCAATTACCAGGGATCCAAGAGACAGATATCAGTGACAGAGGGGCAACTGCGGGCACAGGGAACACAGGAGACACTGGAAGCAACAGGAAGTACAGGTGACAGGGAATATTCACAGGCAGACAGGAACACTGGAACAGCACAGGGAAGTTGGCTGGGAACCAACAGACTGGACAACGAGGGGTTAACACGGGAGCTGGACAGAGGAAACACTGAATTAAGCACCAGATGAACAGGAACTAGCTCAACAGAACTAGGGGCTCAGCACAATGAAGACACATTGCACGAACACTAAATGCAGTGTGTGAGCTAGCTAAATAGCCAAGGATAGTTAAGAGGCTATTTTCTGATTGGCCAGTGGATTGGATGGAATTGATAAAGCTTGGAAACAGAGGAACACCCAGAGTCAGAACTGCCCACATGCGTAGGAGAGAGGCATCTGCGCTTTAGTGAGAAAGAAGTAAGTGTTACATTCACTATGGCCGTCCTCCCATATTTGCTCCTAGCTAGTTGCCTAGGGGATAAAAAAAAGTACAAGTCCAGCCAGCAGGTAGATATAGGCGAATATACTGAGAACATTACATACAAGGAGGAATCTTGTGTAAGCTATGATGTAATAAAATTATATATAAAAGGTCTGGATTTCTCAAAAGGCCACTTAGGCCAAGGACTAGGGTGCCATGGGGTGGCATTTTAGTGCTATAGCAGCTGTATTTTTACTTGTTTAAAACATGAAGGGGGTTAATATAGGGCTTTTTTATCCACAATCATTATGGCTTCCACCAATGACCCCCCACTTTCATTATGGCCGTCCTCCGGTATTTTCCCCTAGCTAGGTGCCTGCAGGTAGACATAGGTGAATATACTGAGAACACTACATACAAAAGTTAATCCTGTGTAAGTAATGTTGTATTTAAATTATATAAAAAAGAACTGAATTTCTCACAAGGCCACATAGGCCATGTGATTTAGGGTGCCATGGGATGGCATTTTCATTGCTATGGAAGCTGTAATATTATCATTATATTACAAGAAGGGGTTAGCATAGGGCTGTTCTGCCCACAACCATCATGGCTCCCACCAATGAACCTCCATTTTTATTATGGCTGTCATCCAATAATTGCCCCTAAAGCACAAGCTGGCTGGCCTAGGGGAGAGAAAAGTATAAATCTAGACCTGCATATAATATACCAAATGAATGCATACCATTGTACAGCTATGTTGATTTCTGGCTAGCAGAAGGCAAGTTTTATGAATAGCTATTAGGATGTAGCTAGGGTACATATCGGCTTTTGGACACCTATTATTGCAAATGCCAGCATGCTCCTATGGACTAAGGCAGGGGTGGGCAAACTTTTTGAGTCAGGGGCCACAATCTAAATTAAAATTTGACCGAGGGGCCAGGCCGATGGGAGAGTGGGCTGGGGTTATGCCATCATGATGTCACTGAATGTGAGATCATGATGGCATAACCCCACCCACCCTCCCATCGAAGACCTGAGCCTGCGATGGGAGAGTGGGCGGGGTTTTGCCATCATGAGGTCCCAGGCTCTGAGCTTACGATGGGAGAGTGGGCGGGCTGTGTCATTGCACACAACCCGCCCACTCCCCCATTGCAGGCTCAGATCCGGGGGACGTGTTCCACGACTCTGGCCAGTGCCCCCCTCAGCGGGGTCCTTCTCCTGACCCTGCTTGGGGTAGCACCAGCCAGAGCCGCTGACCCGCGGGCCGTAATTTGCCCACGCCTGGGCTCAGGGTTCAAGTCTTCAATGGTGATTTAACCAGTGCTATAAAATATTTTGATTCATAGTAGTTCCATTCTTTATAAAAGGTCAAATGGCAGATTCACCCAAGATTTTCCATAAATTTGCCAACAAATCATTTGCCCGGAGTGCAGTTGTCGGCTTTATAAACTTAACAAATCAGTTCCTAAAAGAAGGATTATTACAACTTGTTCTTGTTTTATTGTTGAATTCTGTAGAACTGATTTACAGAATACAAATGTTACAATTGCAGAAAAGATTAAAAAAAAGAAACATTTGCCATTTTCAATGGGCAAAGCCAATTATTTCCCGTGAATATCTGCACTGCTATTTCACCAGAGGTTTACTGCACATTTATCAAATATCTTTTTTTGGCAGACCGCATAGCAACAAACATCGGCTAATTTACAACAAATGTCTAGCAAATGTGCCAGGTCTTTATAAACAGACTTTTAAATATCTTTCTTTCACATAGCTGTCTCTTTTTAATCCTATTTGCATCCAAGTGTTTTTGATCTCCTCCAGCCACTTCTATCATCTGTCTGTCTGTATGAACCTAATCCAGTATTAGCTGTGCATTATTTTATGGTCCTGATCATGACCATTATGCATTATTGCAGTCCACCTATTGTATGTTGGCACAGACCCCTGTACTTTCTTGAATGCATGTGACACATTGGAGCAATGCAAAGCAGTTGTCACCCTATAATAAGAAGTGCTATAATAAATATCTTCATAGCAGGATCCCAGGCATTAAATTAATGAAAGCTCAATCAAAGCTTAAAATTTAGACCTTTTTATGACAATTGAACAAGTTTGCATATTTTACTCAGTGGTCAACAACCTTTTTCAAATTAGGTGTAAATTTTGCAAGCAATAGACAATTGGCTTGCCACTGAACAATAGCTCACCATAAAGTTTGATTTGCATTGATAAACTTAAGAATACCACCCTCAGATTAGTCCTAATGCCTGCACCTTCAGACCTCAAATCAGCCACAATCCTTGCATCTACAGATTTTTCAACCCCATATCTTGCGTCTTCAGACATTGGAACATCCCCACTTACTGACCCTAAAGCTGCATACACACTTGCAATTTTTTTCGTTGGAAAGGATCTTTCACGATCCTTTCCAACGACAAGGGGCTGCAAGATGCATGAATGATGCTGTACATACAGCACCGTTCATGCTCTATGGAGAGGGGAGGGGGGAGAGCGATGGAGTGGCACCCTGCTGCGCGCTCCCCCCTTCCCTTTCATTATGATCGGCTGTCGTCCATCGTCCGTGGATCCGGCAGGTCGGTCGTCCGGACGATGGATGACACGGACTGTACACACGGAAGATTTTCGCCCGATAATTGGCCGATGCCGATTATCGGGCGATAAAAATCTGCCGTGTGTACGTAGCTTTAGACTTCAAATCAACCTCTCTTCCTACACCTTCAGACCTCTGATCAACCCCCTTCCTGCACTTTTAGATCTCAGATCAGTTCCATTCCTTTACTTTCAGACCTCACGACAGCCCCAATTTCTGCCCCTTCAGACCTTAAATCAACCCCATTCCCTGCACCCTCAGTCCTCAGTTCAGACTCAACTTGTTCACCTTGAGAGCTCAGATCAATCCCATTACCTGTACCTACAGACCTCGGATCAACCCCATTCTCTGCACTTTTAGACCCCAGATCATCTCCAATTCCTGTAGCCTTGGGCCTCACATCATTTATCCTCAGACCTCAGATCAATGCCATTTCCTGGACCTGGACCTGGACCCTCAAGCTTCAGATCAGCTCCAATCCCTGAGCCTACAGACCTTAGATCAACCCTAGTCTCAAGTCAGCTCAAATCCATTCTATTTCAGACCTTAGATCAGGCCAAAGCATTCACCTTCATAATGTAGTGATTTGACATTCCTGCTGCATAATTTAAACAAGAGGAGGAATCATGTAGCCATGTGGGTAGACTTCTTCCAATATCCTTTTAGTGAGATTATGGAGTTGGGTAGCCCAATAGCAACCTAGGCTTTGTGACTGGGAGCCCAAGAAACAGTTAGTCACAGCCAATGTCAGTGGGGTCCAGTAAAAAGGGCACCGTGTGCTCTACACCACTCACATGTGCCGAAGGAACTAACTTACCGCCTATCATGGCTGTCTCAGATATGTAAACATCTTGCAGGTCATATAATATTTTTATTTCATGATCCTTTTTTCTGATAACTGCAGCCCTCCTTTAAAAAGCATTTAGCAGTCACTTGTGAATGAAGTAAGCTATGGGTCTATGTTTATGCTTATGTAAGTTTCGCAGTTAATAATTTACCTTAAGACCGTCCAAATGGCAGAACTCCAATACATTTTTGTGGGCTCCGTCCTTCCAGTAAAATCTCCATAGACCTTTATTTTGTCTGACATCATCCCTTTTAGATGCCAGGTCCAAAAGCATGAATTCACAACATATGTGTTTTTCCTGAAAGCTTGGACACAACTGATTTACTTTAGGTTGGAATCATGCAAAATGGCTGCCAGGTTAGACTCAGCAATTCAGCTATCATTTTTTTTTTACTGTTTGATTGGAGTAAATAAATAGATTTCTTATACACAGAATTTAGTTGCATTAAAGAAAGGGATTTAATTCAAAATATATGTCAAGATATATTTTCATATATTTAAATATTATACATTTTTTAGTGTTGGATAAAAAGGAAAAGGATTAGAACTGTTGGGTTTTCATTGTTGTTTAGGGATCAATTAAATAAAGTCCCTTTACTAATTATTCTGGTGACAATGGTTTCATCCCAGACAGGTACAAAAACACCTGGAACAGAATTTTGTTTAATTGTTTCCATTTAGTAGATTTTTCCCAACTAAGAACAAAAAACAAGAACCCCCATTATTGCATGTGATCTCCTTGTAGCTGATATTTTCCCCACTGCTAATTTCACAAGTTGTTCTGCACCTTACTTCTGTGTTTAGGTAGCCATCTTCATAGGTTTAGGGCTATGCTTCCTTATATCTGAACCTCTATCAAAGAGAACAGTGATCAGCACAGTGCCGATATCACCAAATCTTACTCCAAGTCTTCTCCGAAAACAGCAGGACCATAGATCTTGTATTGCAGACATACACTGAAAGAATTATAGACACAGAAGAGCCTAGGCACCCTTTCTCGGCCTTTTTACCCCTGAGGAATTCAATTTTCGGGGAAGCGCTAATATAATCTATCTATAGGAAAAATGCTACTGTAATTGGTTGCCAGTGGTCACAATGCCACTTTTACAGACAAATACAAAAGTCTTTCGTTTCATGCAGTTCGGCTGTGCCAAGTGGTGCTGACCCTGCAATTATGCATCTTATGGGAGGTTATTCTTCCATAGCTCAAACTTCTACAGAAACCCTAGAGTTCTACAGGGTTCCAAAAATTACACTAAAATACTTTAGTAAAAAAATTGAAATTTTATTTGGGCCAAGCTTTTTTGCTCAAATTGATCCTTAAAATAGGCAGTCTAGTTTCTGGAACAGCCATGCAAAACCCTTAAGATTCCTCCAGATGTTGCCAAGGGTTCTTTGAGCTAAGACAGACTGACCTCCCAAAATATGGCGCCTGCACAGTTCCTTGGTTGAGAATGAAATGGCTGTTATAAAATTTCCCCTTCTTTTTTGTAAGGAGGAGTGCAACCAAAAAGGCTTGGCTTAAGCACAATTAAAATTACTAAATTCTAAATGTACTCTAAATTATTTTAGTGTGCTTTCTGGAACAGCCATTGTCAACCAAGGTTCCATGTAACCCGAGGGTTTCTTCGAAAGCTTCCAAAAGTTCCTTGAACTGTGGCAGACTGACCTCCTATAAGATTGGTTGCAGTTTTTGCATTCCAATCTTCCTAAAAGTGAATAGAGTTTAATAAATAAAGGAATAGAGCATCTTGAAAGTGATCATGCTCCACTTGTTTGAGAAATCCACCTACACTATAATTTTTGGTATATATGTATTATGTTTAAGACTAAAACAATGACATTAGAAAAATATGCTTCCATTATTTTAACATCATTTCCCACTGCAGCAGGTTACTGCACCCATAATATGTGCCTGGGTGACTCATCCAATGGGAGTAAACCAACGTTCTTTGTCAAGACAGCCAATTTCTATAGTCTATAAACTTTAATAATGATATACAGCTGAAGCTTGCACTTAACACCCCAATTTTCTCTGTATACATTAAACAAATATTAACACTAAAAATAATACTGCCTAACCTAAAATATGACTCACAGAAATTCTAGTAGAGCCGGCATATCAAACAAACAAAGACAACAAAACTCTTCAAGAACGTCAAAGTATTACCAGGTTGTATGGCACCGGAAGCTAATGCTTATTGCAAGCAAAATGATTTGAATTAAAGTTTTTTGAATGTAAAATTGCTAAAATTTAATTTAAAATTTCCAAATGCTGCTTAGACACAATGAGCCTGATTTTTTAAAGCTCTTCAAGACTGGAGAAGATAGACTATCATGGGAGAACCTGGTTATTCAGCAATGGTGGTTTTCCAGCAATTCTGGGATAGGTCTGGCCCAGGTCTAAAAACATTTGCTAACTAAAAGCAAATCATTTGACTAAATCTGTTCCAAGTGTTCTGGATCACCCATATTCTCCAGTGATAATCATCTTCTCCAATCCTGGAGAGCTTTAAAAAATTATGCATATACTCCTACTCTTTCAAGAATGTGTGCTTTCTCAGCCATGTATTCCGGTTTCCTCCTAAAACTCCCAGGCCCTTGGCTAAGAGTGGGGGTTCCAGGGATAGGGAACATATAATTTACCTTGTTTAAAATTGCTTGAGCCTTAGTGGGCAAACCGTAAGCAGGGGTGGGTAGTAATGTCATAACCCCACCCAAGCTTAGACCAGTGCTAACAGAGAATGAGCATAGCTAGGTAAATATATATATAAGTGGCTGGGGGAAAATGTCTCATTAAAGTGACGGTATAAAAAGTATCATAATAACACAATATGTAATATTTTTTATTAATATTAGAATTTAAAAAATTAACCTAATATTATTGCCTTAGACAAGGGATGCCTAATATGTCATTGACCAGTCCAAATATTTGATACTCACAGTCTAGAGGAGAGATAAGACCTAATTGTATTAACTGGAGCAGATCCAGATCTCCAGCCTTTGCTGTCTATCAGAGCTGTGTAAATTTTAGAAATGAACAGATCCAGAGCAGAGTTACGGTGGTGCAAAATGTGCTACTGCACAAGGGCCTCGGACTTCCCTCAACCAATAGCAGCCCCCACCGGAGTCCCAAATCAGTTCTGCACAGGGTGGCTATGTCCGCCACTGAACTGATTCTATATGTTTCACTTATGTATTCATATGTTTTCCTGGTTTTCAGATTTAATGCTGAATATATCTATGTAGATTTATAACAGCAATCTTATAGGCCTAGAATAAATGGTTAACAATCTTATGTAACAGTATACTTTGTGACTCCTAGCTTGAGACTGTAGGAATTTCTTTCCGCTGCACCAATTTTAGGACCTTTTCATAAAAGCAGACCTCTGTAACGGAACAAAATCGAAGCTGTATCTATCATTTCATCAGGAGGCTGTGTTTACAAATCCATAATTCAGTGCCCCTTAAACTGTTTGAATCTGATCTGCGATATTTCATTTGATCCGAAGCATTGTGAATTCTTTTTTTTTTTTTTTCAAACCGAGTCCCGATTCAATGGAAGTTGTTAGGTGTTTAGTGTGATGAAATACAGGCTGAACAAATGCCCCATTGTTCGCTTAATGATAGGCTTTAGGTGAACAAAACAAGGTTATTCCCACTAAATATTGCTATGCTGCACTGCCCCGGCTTATTAAATCTCAGTGAATGATTCATATGTATCCTAGTATTATAAAGCACAAAAATAGCTGAGCAAGCTCAAGGGTCATTAAAAGAGAAATGACACTGCGTGAGAATGCACAAAAGGACAAAACTCATAAAAAGAGACTTTCCTCTTCTAAGTATGAACAGTTGTTCTAGAAAATGAAATGGTTTATTTAGTATGTGGAGTGATGTTAAGAATACACAGTTGACTTTTTGGAACTGTCTCTATGACAAAATTGTCTTTGTACATTTCACTCAGCAGCTTGTTAGTGTACCCGACTTGAAGGACGCTTTTGTTAGTAGAGATGAATGAACTTTTTAATCTATGAATCACAGTTGATCCATGAATGGCAAGGATCCTGAAAGAATGTAGATTTGCATCAATAGGTTTGTTTGTCTGTAACAGTACAAGCCCATTATGTTTTAAACGTCATTGATGGCCCACAACATACCTGCCTAGTGGCTTTTGGGGGTAAGGGGTACTAAATACCCCTGTACTCATTGATGAGGGGCCAGATATCAATAGACCTTCCTATTAAAAGGGGCTTCCTTATTCAAAAAAGCCCATCCACAGAACCCCATAATACAGGGATTACATTGTGGGGATGGAGCTTCCACCAAAACAATGGCTCTTGCCACCATTGCTGGAAGATGGGGATCTGGTTTTTGCCAAAAGGTAAAGGAAAACATATCCTTTTTCCCACTTTGCTTCTTTGCCAGGCAAGATTCCTCAGGACTTTTTTATGGACAGGATAGGGGATATACACGTTATCTGCCCCATTTGCTACCAGGGAAGGTTTTAACCCTTTGAAAGGGTCTGATTTGAATATTGGAGCATTTGCAGGTCCTAAGCCTCTGAAAGGGCCTGGTTTGAACATTGGGGGTTGTTAGAGTTCCTAAGCATATGAAGGGTTCTGGTTTGAATATTGGGGGTAATAAAGGTCGTAATCCTATGAAGGGGTCTGGTTTGAATATTGGGGGTATTAGAGGTCCTAGACTTATGAAGGGGTCTGGTTTGAATACTGGGGGTATTGGAGGTCCAAAGTAGGGATGAGCAAGTTTTTATAACTCGATCTTGCGGCAAATTCGGTTGTTCTCGTTTACCGAATTTTAAGTGGGACCGGCTGGTGTAAATTCGCCAACCGAGGTTGAATTAAAAAAAAAAAAAATTATAACCTCTAGTGCCGGGGATCACACATCTTTTCAATGAATGCAGCCTATTCCTAATATTCACTGTGAATATCCCTGGGACTAGAGGTTAATTAACCTCTATGCGGGGGATCACACATCCTCTCAATGAATGCGGCCCAAAGCGCATTTTTTTGAGAATATTCCCAAGACTAGAGGTTAATTAACCTCTAGTGCTCCGGGGATCGCAAACAGGAGGATTCCCTATGAATGCATTCTCACTCATCCATATTCCTAAGCCTGTGAAGGGGTCTGGTTTGAATATTGGGGTTATTGGAGGTCCTAAGCATTTGAAAGAGTCGGGTCTTCAATTTTGGTGCAATTAGGTTTTTTATTCTTAGGTTTCAGCCATTAATAAAGCACAAAAAGGCATATAAGTTTTAAGCATTGACAAGCAGCTCCTGTTAAAGTAAGAAAGTCAATGGCAAAAAAAAGAAAAGAAAAAATAGGGAATGAGGAAATTTTAATCAGAATAGGAAAACAAATCGAATAAAAAAAATGATCAATACATGCTCAAATCAACAAATGAAAAATGTAAAAGTAGATCCTTAGGTAACATTTAGCGTTCATAGATGGCTACTCTACTTGCCTATTCCCAGTTACTTGAGATACCTTTATTATCTAAAGTTTACGTAACATTTATTTATAGCCTTGACTGTTGTGGGAACATAGTTATAAAAATGTTTTACCTACTGACTTTTAATTTCATCAAAAATCCCCTGAGCATAATATTCCCACCAAAACTTTAGAAGGGGGTGGAAGTGGTTTAAGAGGCCAAAGAAAATTTCCAAGGTGAAAAAAAATTTAAGTATGTAGTTTTTCAATGAATTAAAGGTAAAATATAGTTAGAAAAACATTATTTTTCTGAATGGTTTAAAAAAAATGTTTTCACTTGAAGCATATGCTATACTGGTGGTCCTGCATTCTGTCATCCTACTGCAAGGTAACTCCAATCCTCCCCCCTACCCCCGGCAATTTTGGTGAGAATGCTATGTTATCCATCTTTGCAAATTACTTAAAAATGTTTATAGGAAACTTTACAATTATTGTTTTCCCGACCATACTTTAATTTATGGAAATACAGCATGCTATTTGTTTCCTAACCACAGCAATTTTAGTGACAATACCATGTTCAGAGGTTTTGCAATAAACTTGTTAGGACTGCAAGATAGTTTAGTGAAACAGCAAAAGGTAGCTTTATTTTTGGGAAATTCCAGAAAACCTCTAGAGCCGGGTCTGAATTCAGTGGATTCTTCACAGAAATAGGAGAAAACTGAGACCAAATGGGTCTAGCTTGGATTTCACTTGGAAGTTCCTTCTTCTCAACCACAGTTCCTCCAGAGGTTGTTGGGGGTTCCTTAAACAATTCTTCCCAATGGCCAGCAATATAAGAGGCATTCTTCCCACTGACTACCATACTAATATACTGTGAGATGTGGATATAGTAATTGTGGAAGCTGTTCTCTGAAAGGTTTTTAAAGGGTTTTTACAACCCTGAGAATGCTGACAACATAGACTGTTGATCCAGGGAACATCTGATTGCCTCACAGGATCAGGACATTTTTTTCCCGTTGGAGCAAAGTGAACCAGACTTTAGACTTGTTTTGCCTTCCTCTGGATCAACTATGTCTAAAGGTTTTTATCTGGGAAATGTTTATTTTCCTAACTAAAAAACTTTGTAAGGGTTCTCCCAGTTAAAAAAGCTTGAGAATTGCTGATTTACTAGTACCCTCATAAGGTGCAAGGGGTCAGTGTGTGATGGAGTCCATCAGTTGCCCCAATCACTAACCCATTTCTCATTTTATTGATGGATCTAGCCTTTAAGTAAAAATTGCTTGCTTCAAGATTACAGGAACTCTGCATGTTTTTCACAAACAATGTTATTTCCTGATTATCTACAGAACTGTTAATAATAAACTTCTAAATATAGGTTGCAGTAATGGCTTTATTTCCTTTTAGCAGTAATGTGGCTTTATAAGACCTTACCGTGTGAAATTGCAAATGAAAAAAAAGAGAGATTTAATTATGTATATTACATCCTGATCTTCAAGTCTAATGTCTGGAGGAGGCGGAATCAGAGGTTATCTACACTTTTAGTATATTACATCATATGATTTTTAATGTTAAATGACCCTCAACCCCTAACTGAAACAATATGCAGAAACAATAAGCTATTTCAGTACAGTGTGTTCTGTTTGGGGGTTTTCTCTGTACAGTAGTAGCAATAAAACTGAAAACTTTAGAGAGTTTCCGACCTACCATCAATCCCACCATTATTCGTCTTGTCTTTACTAATTCTTCCCATGAATGATTTCTATTAAAAATAAAATTTTAATGGCTTACAACAGGAAAACATATGGAAGCAACAGAAAGCAGTATTCACAAATATGGAATGGTATTGAGAAACATTCTAGAGTGACATGAATTTGATAAAACCACCAACCTAGTCCAGTCATCCAAGGGATTATTAAATCATAGCTGCCTATCAAACCAAACTTGACCTAACCAAAAAACTGTCTTGTAATGGGCCTGATTTATTAAAGCTCTCCAGGTCTGAAGAGAGGATACACTTTCATCAGTGAAGCTGGGTGATCCAGCTAACCTGGAATCGATCTAGTACATGATTCAAAACATGCCATCAAAATAGCAAATGTCTTTGAAGAAATCCATCCATGTTTGCTGGATCACCCAGCTTCACTGATGAAAGTGTATCGTCTCTTTAGCCTTGGAGAGCTTTAATAAACCAAAGTCATTTATCAGTGGGATGTCAGGGCTGATGTCTTAAAGTGCCTGCAAAAGGACTCTTAAGAAGTCTCGGGGTAGAAAAAAGTTGCTGAAAGTGCTAACCCCGAGTCACACTCAGGGTAGGTAAACTCATGGGAAGGTAAGTAAATACTTACCTGATCAGCTGGCAACCCGCGCCGTCCATCGCCTGATCCCTGTCTTCTCCCCTCGGCATCTTCTGCACACGATGAGTCACTGGGGGAGTTCCCGGTAAGGTAGGTGCGTGTGTACATTGCTGGCAGGGTGGGAAATTCAAAATCCATTTGTATTGCATTCAATACAAAATAACTGTATTGAATGCAATACGTTGGATTTAAATGTGTAAAAGCAGTACATTGTTTTCAAGAAAATTTATTTTACAGTATATATAATAGTATGGGTAAAATATTTATTCTTTGTTTAAAATTTAAAAAAAAAAAAAAATATATATATATATATATATATATATATATATATATATATATATATATATATATATATATACATTCATTTAAATTCATATTTTTACATGATTTTCTGTTTCAAACTTCATTATACACATACTATTATAATATACTGTAAAATAAATTTTCATAAAAAACAATGTACTGCTTTTAGACATATAAAACCGGAAAGAAATGAAACCGCTAGGGAGGTTTATTTTTATTATTTTTAGTATTATTATTAATATTGAATCTACTCTCCCTGCTGTATATACTTTACATCAGAAAGAGACAGTCTGAAATGAAATAGCTTTTGCTGTATTTTCCATTTAGAACATTTGTGTCAATCCCGTATTCTAATATGTCGATAAAATCAACACGAAATAAAAAAATGATTTATATATTATATAATCCAATATCCACTAATTTATTTTAAACATAATACATTCAGATTGAAAAACATAGTATAAAAGACGAGATTCAGTTACATCCATTCTCTCCTATCCGTACAGCTTTCGGAGGCTCCAGCACACCGGGATATCGGTGCTAATGATAGGATCACTTTATCCTTCTAAGCACAGAGTTTGGAGAACCTGTTTAAAGAACAAAGCCTTATTTCTGAACAATTATGTAAACAAAGTGGATTAGTGAGAATTGGCACCTCGTTGGGCTGATGTGCTCTGTATGCCAACCTCGCTGATCAGATGTATTGTTTCTTATGTCTAGAATCAGGCAGAAGCTGGTCACACAATACAAGCGCTCTCGCATGGCATTCGGTGGGATTATGGAAACTGCATGCTTGCTGCAACCCTATTAATCCTTCTCTGCAAACTTTCTCCTACAAAGCACATTCAGAGATGATGACTGATGGCTTATGTTGTAGGCTAATAGGGAATGTTAAATGTTATCAGTTTGTATATATTACAGTACGCCTTACCCATGTTGCTGTTGGATGATGCTCTGAATTTCACAGTTCAGCAAGGTTCAGCTTCCCAAAACAATTCCCACTGATAAATGACTTTTACAATTAAGGGAGACATTAATGTATTTATTTGCCTAAGCTGGCAGCCTGGGGGACATTGCGCTGTTTTTTGAGCATAAAAAAGTAATTGTATTGAAAAATAATAGGTTCCCTGTCTATAATTGTTTGTGTGTTTTCTTTTTCTGTGCATGTTTGCTAGAACATGGCAGACACTTAAAATATATGTAAAGCCTAACACCAAAATCTTGTATGAGTCATTTTCAGTATGTTTAAATTGGAAGCTTTCATTAAAATAATACATGATAATCCTGCCATCAGGATCCTTGTGGAAACACTTCCTATTGAAGGGTGACAACGCTCCATTGTTGACTGCCAATTGTGCTCATGCATTGTCAACACGTCGCTTGGGTTTTCGATGTAGCTGGTATTGTTAATAATTATATTTTTAAATGGCCAACATAATATTATTAATTAGTATTTATATTAGTGGCAAAATATATTACGCAGCACTTTATATAGCCAAAGCCATGTCACTAACTGTCCCTCAAGGGGGCTCACAAACTAATGTTCCTACCATAGTCATATGTCTTTATTTTATTATGATTATTAAACAGAATTTATATAGCACCAACATATTGCAACTTTAGGGTTGCAAATGACAGATGAATGCAGACAGTGACACAGAAGGAGAGGACCCTGCCCCGAAGAGCTTACAACCTAGGAGCCTAAGGTCAATTTTGGGTGGAAGCCAATTAACCTACATGTTTTTGGAATGTGGGAGGAAACCGGAGTACCGGGAGAAAACCCACACAAACACAGGGAGATCTGCAAACTCCATGCCCTGGGCAAGATTCGGACCTGGGACTCAGCACTGCAAAGGCCAATGCGCTAACCTCTGAGCCACCATGCTGCTCATATTACACAGCGCTGTACATTAAATGGGTTGTACCACCTAAAATGATACAGGCTTGGTCCACTGTTGTCACCATCAAGAAACCTGCCCTGAAAAATGCTAAATGGCCAGCACTGGTGTGTATGTAGGCAGGAAATGGATATAAGGAAGCTGAAAAAATGTTAAATGTATTTAATTTAAAGCAGAACTCATGGGGGGTTAAGGGCCCTTTCAGATCTTAAGTGTAAAGCTGAGCAATTTTCTGCTCTTGAGAGACAAACTGCATCTCGTGTAACTACCTTTGCACACAACTGCAGCAACAGTGCAAATCTTAAACAACAACTTTGCAGTCACTTGGATGGGAGAGGTTGACAATGTGGTTAAGCCCCCAGCAAGATCCTGCAATGGCCCTTGAGCAATGCAGCTTGCAATATTCTGCTAACCAACCACAAAGACATTTTCCATCCCTACAGAGATTTAAACGCATTCAAAACTGAAAGAAAAAAGTTTATGCTGTACATAGGGCTCTATTTATAAAACAAGGAATATGACATTACCTCAAACTTTCCCTGGTAGGAATTAATTATTGCCATTGAGACACATAGACCTGGAGAATCCCTACAAGGGAATGTCTGATTGGAGCTCATACAGTAAATGTAAAAAATCTTGATTTCTGCAAAAGTTTTGGAACTATAGCCTACATACCTGTGAATGTTGTAGGTGGCTCTTTTCTATATTGCATTGTGTAACTTTTCAAAGATTATATTAATTCTTTGAACAGAAAAATGCGCCTGGTAATCCACAAGTTGTCTGAGATATGCCAGCCCTTCAGGCAATGACACAACGGCCAGATTGTCATTTTGGACCAGGCCTTCTGTAAATCTCTCATGTCAACACAGGGCAGCTGTATAAATGACATTTATAAACAATGGATATACTTTTGTTATCTTTGAAGCTGTAAAGCTTACCAGAGACACCACATCGCCCACTTACACTCTCCCCTATTCTTTTTTATTATTCATCCAGCTGTATAGTCTATCTGTGCTGGGGTCTAACTAATCTGCCAAATTGTGCACCCAAAAACTAAAGGAATATTTTAATAATTGGATTTAGATCTTCTTTGACGATCTTTTTTTTTCTCGTGGTTCTTGGTGGCCCCTATATGATTATATGCATCCTCAAACGATTTGGTTTGTGTAATGAATCAATATGCAATGTCTGCGACGACCTCCCTCCTAGTGGAATTTACCACCGGGAACCCAGAGAGGAATTAACATAAGAAAAGATCTACAGTACTCCAGGAAAATGTCAAACAATTATGTATGTGTAAATTACAACTGCTGTGCACCCCGCTCCTTATTAGCGACTCAAAGAACATGCGTCTCTTTCACCTGCAGACAAAATAATTTTTTGTTAGGATAATAAAGCAAGCGTCATGTCTCATTTTATAAAAAGCCGATGTTTAGCGCGGGTTGTACTGGTAAATGATAATAGCATTTTGTTGTACCTATCAATGTCACGAATGGCGCATTTGTGTCACTGTAGGTAGAGGATGCTAAATGTGCTTCATTTCTCTCACTTTGATTTGATACTTTCTGTTTCATTATGTTGTGTCCAGTTCTATACAGAATTTAATGCCCAACCAATGTAATTCATAGGCGCTGATTTATTAAAGCTCTCTGGTCCAAAATTGAAAATATGTGCTAAGAAACAGCTAATGACTTTTAGGAAATTCATTCCAGGTTTCCTGAATCACCCAAGTTCAGTGATGAAAGCATATCCTCTCCAGCCTTGGAGAGCTTTATTAAATCACGGCCATTGTCCTACATTTTATATTACAGAGGAACCAATGTTATGCAGTATTTAATACCCAACCAATGCCATTTATTGTCTATTGTTACCCGTTAATGGGATCCATACACAATACCATTGATACAGCTAAACTATAGGCAGATATAGAAGAAACAAATACATGCAGCATTATATTCATGAACACATCATCGAATAGATCAGTTTTTTCAACCAGGGTTCCTCCGGAGCTTCCTAGGCATTCCTTGAGCAAAGAGCAATTTGTGCCTCTCAGGTAGTTTGCCAATTACACCGATTGTTCACTTTTGGGCCAGCGATGTAAGATGTATTCCTACTATAGGCCAGCACATTAGTAAACTGTGAGCTGTGGATGTAATAATTATAGAAGTTTCCCTGAAGACCTGAAAGTTATTGGTTATGGGTTCCCCTATGTTAAAAAGGTTGAAAAACACTGAAATAGATGCTGGGGTTCCTCTACTATATACATTGGTGATGTGGTAATAGGAATGATTTTGTTGAGTTGGGATCATATGTAAACAATACAAACATGCTAATTTTATAAACTTATATGTATTCTTTTGTGTTACAAGCGTACATATATTCATTAGGTCCCAAATGCCTTCTAATAAAGGGAAGAAACGTCATCCAAAAAATCAGAAATACCCGAAATAAGTTACAGCTCCCATCTTTGAATTTTGTTTAGGCATTCAGCTAGTGCCTGGAAAAAGCACTTTTATTCAATGATGTATTCTTAAAAAAAATAAAGTCCTATAAGATGTAAAAAGCTTCTTACAACCATCTGCTTTCGTTGCATCTCCTCCATCACAAGAAAAGGGACCTCCGTTTTCTCTCGTAGTCTTAGGTAAGATCTTTTACAGTGATTTTATTATATAAATATCAGTGTTTCTCAACCTATTTAACATGGGGGAACATTTGAAATAAAATTAAGGTTTTAGGGAACCCCTGCTATAATTACTATATCCAATCACTGTATATTAGTGAGGTGGCCAATAGGAAGAATGTCACCCTTACAGATAGCCAAAACATTTTTGGTGTCAGTTAAACTGACCTGAGAGGTGCACACTGCTCATTGCTCAAGGAACCCCTAACAACATCTGGAGGAAACCTAGGGTTCCAGAGAACCCTGGCTGAGAAACACTGATCTCTTTCATTGGTAGGTGGTGCTGTCAATCAACCGTGTTGTCAGGCACTGGGGGGACATTTTTATGCTTCAGAAGGAGAAGGACCTTACAATGTGATGGTCCTTATACACAATCAGCAGGAAGCTTTATTGTTCCTATTATAAACCTCTTCTATTAATATAGTGTAGCAGTGGTGTGGTGAAAATGGCCAAACAGAATGAAATAAATTTTGGCAAGTAAAATATTGCACCCCCCTCTTCATACTTAGCTGGAGTTCTACTTGAAATGTTTTACAAATATAATTCCGAAAATCCTATTTATGGGGACAAGCTTGCCGCTTTTTGATTAAGCACTACAAACATGATACGATAAGATGGCCAAGTGTGGTGAGCTAATATTTCATATCCTTACAGATCTAAAAAAAGATCAGTGTAATCCTAATCATTCACAGCTTTATAGTAGTAAAACTAAAAGCTCAGATGTTCCAAGCACAAGAGGTATGCTTTGATCCCTAACAAACTTTTATTGCAGATGAGCTTGTGTGGCTGGAGTATTATTGATATAATGTGGAAAAAAAGAAAGTGTTAAGATTTTTTTACTTTATTCTGTTACGTGAAAAATAAAAAAATGGAAAAATATTTGTTTATGAGAATGGTGTGAGGGATTTGTAACTACAGGACATAGAAAGATTTCTTCTTTCCTTAAAGGACCAGGAAAGGTTAGGTCCATTTCAGACCTGCGATGGACTGTAGTGTACTGACGCAGGCTCAACCATGGTCCTAACACCAATCCTGAGCCATTGGGAACCAATTTTAACATGTGACTTAAGGTAGGAGATTTCGGTGAGGGTCTGAGTAACTTTTGACCAGTTGCTTTTGGGAAAACCACAGTGAGAACCACAGATGCAACAGCATGCAAATGTTACCTTCGGTGCTGTTTGCTTTGCTCATGGGAGCATCTAACTGCTTGGTTTTCCACTCCAGATATAGAAGGGCCCCTTCTCCTACAGTGCACCGGTTCTTAGCCTACAAAAGCAAAGGAATAATTCATGTAAGACTGGTTATGTCTGCTTATGAAACCTTCTGCCCACATTCCAAAATGGTGCAAAACTGGAGATGGTGATTTCAATATTTGATGAGTATCCTAAATTATGCAGATGGATGTTCATGCTTTGGGAAAGAACTAGGTGGATGGTAAGTATAGCTTGCTTTTTGGTATCCTGGAGTCCTTATTTAATTGCCTCCCCTTTCCTTCATATTTGGATTATTTGCACTTCTTATTCCTGCCTGATAGTTATCACAAGTATGATGAATCATGTGACCATCTCTCCGCTCCTCAATAATACCACACTGGATCCCTAAATGCTGGCATGTGGTCACATGGGAAGAACTGTTCTTTTTCCTGTATAAGATCAGAAAATGCCAAATTGAGGCTTGCACAAAGAGTTTCCTAACTTTTAAGAAGTGTCAAGCATGAAAACCACCCTTTACAACAACCAGCCAGTGATAGAGCTGCCTGTTGTGTATCCTAATAACCATACCGGCATTCAATTGTCTTCATTTGACTTCAGTGGAGATTCAGTTCAATCATAGCCTGTTTCTTGATCAATATGAGTCAGTACCTTGAATGAATAGATAACCCAGTGGGTTCACGACAACCATATTGTTAGAGCTTGTTGGGGAGAGCTGACAATTCTATGTGGAAAGAGTTACTACATTTTTTTGTTTTTTATTTTACTTTGGCATTTGTATATTGGTACACTTTTCATTGTTTTTTTTTAGTATGGCTTGCACCTCTTCCAATAAGGTTCACCTCACAAACTTCTAGTAATTTTCAATAATGCGTGTACCTTTACTCTTTTCTTTTGGCGGATTCATTAATCCCTGTTTTTACATAACCTAAGAATGCAATGTTCAATTGTAGATATCAGCAGCTCTTTCCTATGTATCAAATTGAGGTCTTGCTCTGGGTTTGAAAACTTCGCAATTACATCACAAACTCGTTGTAAATTATTAATTTCCTCGAGGCTTCCTGACACCAGAATTAAAGTTTTTCCACATTCAGAGCACGCTTGGCTAATGCAGTACACATGCATTGCGTGATCAAATTAATGTAAAGTCTCCTGTACGTATTTATTTACATTCAGTGACTGGCGTAGCAAAAATATGTTTGCAAAATGGCTGAATCACATTAGCATGTCAGTCAGTTGTTGGCATTATGCAAATTGAAAATGTAAACAGCTGCATTTCAGTTTGTGTCCTCGGCATGTTGGTCTGGACGGTGATTTATGTGTATACGTGTAATACACGTAGAATTACCTCTCCAGCTAATTGTTCAAATATAGTGCAACCAGGTGCGGAGCTTCTTTACAATTACCATTTTGTCTGCAGGTGTTGGTGAATGTTCTTTTTGACTGAATATGGGGGATCATTTAAAGCTGATAGGAGGTAGATGTCACTTGAAGATTTGCAAAAACAGAGAACCCCCAATCAGGGCTGTGCCCTGGTTCATGGTATACTTTCTATATGGTTATCAATGTCTAAGTAATAGATTGCTTCTTCTCCATCACCCCTATTACCAAATGGCTGCATTTGGCTTCATTATATGTAATGCTAGACAGAAGACTACTAAATAGTGTCTTAACAGTGTGCACGGAATGCAGGTGTGGTTGGAGGCATACTAAAAAAGACAGGCTCCTTTCAGGCTTGCGATCAAAAATTATGTAGTTGGTCACTCCCAACAGCCTCCATTAAACCATTATGTGTTTTTTTGGTGCCAACCACAGCATTTGACAACCACTTTGGTATGTGGTTGAATGCAGCTGAGGTTGAGGTGCAGATCAAGAAACCAAACTACAATCTACCACAACCATGGCCAACTCCAAGTGTAACCACAACATGGATTCCGGTCACTCTCAGTTGAATGGGAGCAGTTGGGAGAGCACTTGAGCCTACAGTACAATGCTGTGGTCAAACCCCAGGTATTAATTGGCCATTAAACACCGGAAATATATTGCATGAAACTGTAAAAGAACATTCTTCCTACGAACCCTTTACTAAATTAAACCACTGTATGCTACTGTCCAGTAAGGAAAAATACAGTCCACAAATCAATGTTCTTCAACCATGATAAACCCCAGGCCAGTTGGGTAAAACAGACCTATGCTCAGATATTAAAGTTTATCCATGCCCTATTTATATATTTAATATGGTATTTGGGATGGGTTTAAAACCCCTGTTTAGTTTTACTGCTGCCTGTGTCTTCACTAGGGCGATTCACCTCCTCTATCATGGGAGCCAATGTAAAAGTAAGATGGGTGCAAATGTAAAAATCTAAAGTATAAAGATAGCAATGTAGAAGGAAAAGAGTGGAAGTCCAATGGAGACCCTTGGCTTGGTGACATCTATCCAGGAGGGGATTGCCCTTTCTTCAGACATATTTCTTTTCACTTCCTACTGGAGTAAAAGTGAAGGGTAATCACCACGATGGAACACATGGAACTAAAAATAAACTGATCCTTATTGAATCCAAAACCCAAAGAAACATTTTTGGTCATGCATATACTTTAAATACCTTAACTATTACTTTCTCTGCAGTTCTCTCTCCCTCCCTGTTCATTCAGAAGGCAGACCACAAAAAAAGGATAGCGTTTTATGTCCATTTAAAAGAATATATTTTACCATAGGCGGCTATTTAAACATTCTTTGTGCACGTTCCTCTATGAAAGCCAGATGTTGCCTTTGCGAGGGTAATGCCTTGGCGAGGTCAGCGCACACAATCAGTGACTTTCCAGGTATATAGAGTGTAAAGTGTGAGCGTTCTCCGGCATCCAGATGTGGAAGCGAGTAGTGAGTCGCCCAACAGTGTCTTGTTGCTGCAGGCAATTTGGACTGATTCCATCCGAAACAAAACATATTATGATTAAATGTAAAAAATAAATTGAAAATAAAGCTGTAATGTAATATAGGATGCTTGATAAACCTTTAGACAAAACTTCTTCTTGAAGAGATCTTTATTGGACCAAATTCAACATTATGTCATTATTGATTGTTATGGTATTTTTAGAGTAGAGTGGAAATGCTTAGTAGGCGTAGAGGAATACAAGCATCTAATGCACGCAGCATACACGCATATGTATGTACCGTTCATTTATGGGCTAATCCATGACGTGTTGTGGCAAATAGTGGGTGTGACTAGACTATGCTAAGAGAAAGGGGCTTAAAGTGGCATGGCCAAAAAAACATAAGCCTACTTACTGTATATGCAGGATAGACATAGAACATCTCTTGTTTCCACTAAATGTACTTTAAATATTGTGAGAGTCCTTAAGATATATGTAAATTTCAACACAAAGAATATTTTTTTAGGTTTTAAACTCTTCAATGACATATGCTTTTCAGAACAAACCCATCTCAGCCTACTTTAAAGATGAACTTCATTAAACTAGTACAAAGAGTGCATAAGTTAGATGTATGTAATGTACATCACAGTGTCTATAGTTCAGTGTTTAGGACAGTTTAATGCACAGGATGCAGGTGTTAGGAATATTAAACTCACAGAGTGCAGGAAAGTATGTGTAACGCACAGAGTGCAGTAGTCAGAAGAATGTCATGCACAGGGTTCAGGGATCAGGAATGTGTAACACACAGAGTATAGGGGTTGGGAGTATGTAATGTGCAGAGTGCAGGGGTCAGGAGTACAGGAAACAACGTGAGTAGTCAGGACGGAGTGCAGAGCTCAGGAGCATGTAATGTGCAGAGTGCAGTGTTCAGACATGCAATGCACAATGTGAAGGTGTTAGGACTGTGTAATGCACATGGTACAGGAGTTAGAAAGGTTTAATGCTCACACAGGAGTCAAAGGTGTGTAGTGCACAAAATGCAGTAGTCCGGAGACTGTCAAGTTAGGCCTGGAGTGAGCGAGGAAAGGAGCACAGTGGAAGGCTGGCATGACTGGGCAGACAGAGAGCAGACAGCAGAGGGTTACATTTCTGATCGAGAGTGTGCAAAAGGGGGAGGGGAGGTAGGGAGGTGGTGATAAGAGGGGTCAGTAGGAGTCTGGAACGGTCTGGAAAAGGAAGTATAGGTCTTTTTCACAAGAGACAGCAGTGAGGAAAAAGTTTTCCCACCCTCCCTCCCTTTTGGCACCCTCCCTTACACATACAGTATGGGGGTTTGGTGGTTTGTAGTAGGCGGTTGAGGTCCTTCAGGGGAGTGTGCTGTTTGGTAATATTTATGTTGGGGGTACCCATCTAAGGTATGGAGTCCCTGGTTTGGGTTGACGTAAAATTGTTGGTGGGGTCTGCACAAGAAATGTTTATTTTCGTTTCCTAGCTGGGTGTACGGGCAGCTGGGAGCAACTGGTTTTGTAAGGTGCAGATCCATAGCTGAGGAATGAGGAGGGGGGGGTTAATCAAAAGGGGAGGGGTGGGGAAAAAGTTTTTGAGGGAAAAGTTTTGAGGCTGAGGTAGGAAAGGGTTAGGATGAAAGTCTGTGGAACTATGTTTTACCACAGTCATGCACAGAGTTTAGGGATCAGGAGCGTGTAACACACAAAATACAGGGGTCTAGTGCGTGTAATGTGCAAAATTCAGGGGTCACCAGTACAAGGCATGAAGTGAAGGGATCGAGACTGTGTAATGCACAGGATGCAGGGGTTAGGAATGTAAAATGACAGAGTAAGGGAGTCAAATGTTTGCCATGCACTGAGTTCAGGGATCAGGAACGTGTAACACACAGAGTACAGGGATCTGGTGTGTGTAATGTGCAGAGAGCAGGGGTCAGGAGTACAAGGCATGAAGTGAAGGAGTCAGAAGTGTATACAGTACCGAGTGCAGGGATCAGGACTGTGTAACACGCAGACTGTAAGTGTCAGAACGAAAGAGACAAATGTGACAAGAATATCTGATGAATGAGCTACTTCTTTGCAAACACTTCCACTAGTCACAGACAGGTCAGAGGATGTCTCTACAGCAATCTAGACCTTGCCATTACCATTACAGAGCCACAATATTACCAAATACCCCAGGTGCATAATTATTTTAGTGTGTAAATCAAATTAATCTCATTTGCTGCTTTCAATGCTGAGAGTTCATTATTATGGTGTTCATGGTTATAAACAATCATTGTTTTACAATTGCTACAGTAACATTCACTTATTTGGAATTTCAAGTAAAGTTTTAGTTTCTGTATTCTGTTTTAAATATATAAAAGATGATAAAAGTGTTCCTTTGATCTAAATTCAGTACATTTCAATCCGATTAGTTTATATTATTATTTAATTATACCTCTGACAGATGGTAATAATTGTGAACCTTAAAGGACAACTCTGACCAGACAGCTAAATACTCCCTAACTACTTTGCTGCCTGGGGGGCCACAGAGAGCCTCAGCAGTTGGTCTCTTCCATACAGAAAGAGAATTCTACATCTGAACATGATGTTTTGCAATCAGCTCTAAAGACACCAAGGTCATGCTTCTTCTTCCTTCCCCTACTTTGTCTGAACAGTAATAAAAGCCTAAAGAAAAAAGGCAATTGCCTAAGTCAGTGCAGGGAATTGAAATTACAGAGCGCCAGGCTTGAAGAAGTGCAAAATCAGGACTGTGTCAGGGAAGGAACAATATAATTGTGGTATGGATTCCCATTTGAGACTAAATTATCTGGAATCCAGTCTTATCAGCAGTTTCCCTTCATGGTTGGAAACCGTCCAAAACGCCCCATTGCCTTCTTTTTTTTTTTTTCTTACTTTTTAAACTTTTTTTTTTCTTTTAAGCTTCAATTCATCTGTTTGCATTAACATAATACATGCAAGCAGCTATTTTTGGAAAAGTTGAATTGTGTTGTGGGTCCTCAGGTGCGAACAACAATGTTATTTCCTACAAGAAGTGTACTTATGCGAGCTGGCGTGTCTTCTGAGGCTGACTTGAGATTTTTATGCCTGATAAAAGGTACCGTTTAAATGAGGCTATGTTTGTGTCGCTTCTTTATGAAATTTCTTTTCTTTATTAGATTTTTATATCAGCTTAATAAAGCTGATCTTCCACTGGGTAATTACCTCCCTGATCCTGCAAGAAAGATTATTATTCATGACCTGGATATTGCTTCCTAGATGGAGTTAGGATAAATTCTCCTAATCAGGAGGACTCACTGAGGTTTGATGATGATGAGAAAAGCTGATTTGATTTGTTTACTGCCCCGAGAAACATTTTATTTCCTCTGAAATCAGTTTGTTGCCAGCAAAAAGAGTGAATTAGGACTGTTTTAAACTCTATGGGTAACTTTAGAGGGAGTCAGACTGTAATGGGGTGACAACTAGGGAATAAACTAGTAATGGAAAACCCAACTGGCTGTTGGTAGTTGGATAGTGGAATCCATGCAAAAACCACTTACCAAATCACAAGCTGCAGGAAGTCAATGGTTCTTCTACAGAGAAATTGGAGTGCGGTCCCCTACTCAGTAGGTAGGCTTCTTCTCATATGTTTAAATGAAACGCCACAATAGAGGCAGTGGAAGTTTGGTGGATGGAGAAAGGGGCCTAAATGTCCGTATTTGTGTATGATTTTCTGGAGCTTGTTAAGATTGATCATGGGCAATGCAGGGCATCCTCTGCGTAAACTTTAATCTGTTTTCACTTCTCCCAGGTTCATTCCCTCCGTCCCCTATCACCATGTTAATTATTTGCCCCTAATAGTTTGATTTCAATCTGGAAGAATGAGTGTTCCTCAGCAGGCTGTATTTACATTTGCATACCCTAGGTAAGTCCATAGGTGATGCTGACTCTCCATAACTGAACAAACTGCAAGTGAAAACATCAGAACATCAATCATTCTTAGTCTACTGTACAGCTGAGCTCACACTGGGGAGAGAGATCAGCAAGAAACCCCATTGATGCAAAGGACATGCTGATAGAAGGAAAGATATTGGCTGATTACTTTGTAACTTCTCCTTTCGCTGACCACTCACAGGCTATGGGAATACCTGTATCTGAAAGTGACACTGAAGCAGAGAAGTCCTTTAGAGTGTAGCTATTGCCTATATCTAGAGCAGTGGTCGCCAACCTTTTCGGACCTATGGACCACTAAATGCACAGACTTCAGACCACCCCCAGAGTGGCATCATGATGCTAGAACTTGCCCGCTCTCCCATCGCAGGACTGAGCTGTAATGGGAGAGTGCTCGGATTGTGTCCAGAGACACAGCCCACCCACCGCTCTGAGCCTTCAATCCATACGGGAGACAATGTTCGGGGCTCTGGCCGGTGTGCCTCCCTAGCAGGGTCCTTCTTTTGACCCCATTGGGGAGCAGCCAGAGCCATAGACCACCGGTTGGTGACTGTTGATCTAGAGGAATACAAGAGGTGTTGCAACAGGTGGGTGTCATTCAACGTTAAATAAAGTTAGAACAGTGGGTAGTGAGGCACTTTTGGTTCACAGTACTGCCAAACAGATTTCTGCCAAACTATTTCTTTGTTACAGGTATAGGCCATAGATGGCACAATTATATTGTCAGTACTTCACCCCCAGCTTGCAGAGTGGACAGTGACATACCAACTGAAAACTTTTTTGGTTATCTATCTACTCATTCTTTTTTCTTCCGCTGTGTTCCTTTCACATCTGATCATTGATCTGATCGGATCATTGCAAGTCAAATCTAGGTACTTTTACTATCTTTAAAAAAATACATCTAATGGTTTATTCATAAACACCTAGCTGCATCAATTTTTTATCTCTTATATCCTCTCGAGGTTCTTCTTTAAGTCTGGCTGATGCACCCTCGGTGCATAAAATCTATTAAAAACAGAACAACTCTCATCTCTGAGCTTTAGTGCATTTCCGCCATACCGCAGCAAAAATGTTTAGCAAGGAGCACCAGTGGTTAAAAAGAAAATTGATTCAGTTTTAGTTAATATTTTATGAACTCCATAAGTTTCAGTATTGCATAAAATGTTTTGATGAAACAAATTTTAATGTTTTGCTAATCTTTAATCAATAATTTACATTACATTTGTATTGAGCGCTCACCCGGAAAGATACAGCGGGCCGCATCATGAATACACAGCGCATGTTTATACGTATTTGTTGGCGCCTCAAGATGGTAATAAGGAATGAAACAATATTTCCAGCACTGGTAGAATCAGCCTGGCGCTCCTCTCTAATCAACCCATATTGTATTTTCCTAACATGCTTCATTCGGGAGATAATTTGTACATAATCAGCTGTAAGATGCCTTCTTGTCATTGACACTGTCGGAATTCTACTAGACTTGGCTATCACGTTTGATTAGGGAAAACGGTTAATAAATCCTTTATAAACATAATTCTAGGGTGCAACTGCCAGCGTGTAAAATCTTAAATGCCAGCATGCCTCAGATGTATCTATGGTAACTTTAATCAAAGACGCAACAGTATCTGTTTATAGAACGTGCATTAAATATGACAGATGAACTCCAATCAAGAAAAGGAAACTATTTTCAAAGAAGCTACAATGGCTAAAGTAGGAAATCTTTCTCTTTTCTGTGCAGCGAGTTCTTGGTTGGTCCCGTGCCAGCATTCAATATGGCTGTGTGATAATGATGACTTGAAGATAAACTCCAGGGAAACTGCTGAAATATTGGGGCTGATTTATTAAAGGAGTTTAAGCAGTTCATTGACTTATCATTCTGAAAGGCGTGGTTAAGTTAGCTAAATTTCACTTTTCAAAGAATTACCAATCACTTGCATGGAAATAGCAAAAATAGGGTTTTTGGTTGCACGTGATTGGATGAAAAAGCTCAGCAAAACTTTTCTTTGTTCACTAAGTTATGTGACTTATCCATTGCAGAATGATAGTCTTAGGTTGAAATTCTAGTGGGCAATTCAACTGAAAAGCTGAAATTTTTGGGTGAGAACTTGAGCATTCCCACCGAGGGCTGACTACCAGTATTGCTTGTGATCTCCCTGCAGCTGATCTTTCTTCATTATTAGATTACCATGTCTTATTCTCTCTTGAATAAAGGTGGCAATCTTCTTAGAGACAGGGCCTTGCTTCATTATGCCGGAACCTCCAGCAAGGAAAACAATGAGCTGCACAATAGTGACATAACCAAATTATATTTGTAGGTGGAAAATTTCAGGCTGAAAGTTTAAATTGCAGGGTGAAAGCCTGAGAATTCCCACCAGCCTAAGAATTTCCACCAAGGACTGGCTACCTGTATTGCTTGCGGTCTCCCTACAGCTGACCCATTATTGGCTTACCATGCTTTGTTTCTCTTGGGTCTTTGAGGTAAGATAGCCATCTTGGTAGAGGTAGGGCTTTGCTTCCTCATGCTAGGGCCTCCAGCAGAGACAACAATGACCTGCACAGCAATGACACCACCAAATGATAATCTTAGGTGGGGAGTCCCAATTCAACTGATAAACCAGACTTACCAAGTGAAAGCATGATAATTCTTACCTAAGAATATCAATAGTCCATTGCAAGGGATGCAGATTTCCAACATAGCTAAAAAACAAAGATTCTAGGAATGGGTGGTATGATAGCTAAGTAATAAATGTCTTTTTTTTCAATATGTATAAGAGAACAGAATAATTTTAAATAATCATTCCCACACCTGAACCTCAATATTGAATCACATGCTACATTTGCACATAATCCTTTGGCACATGCAAGCTGAACTGCTTATATTATTATTGGCTTCTTTAAGCTATGCACATTAAAAATTTGGCACCATAATTTTTCTTTTTTTTAAAGTTAGCATGTTAATAAAAGAGATAGATCATGCAAAGTCATTTTAGCCTTTGGTAGAGCAGTCCAAGTGAGATCAGGCAGTTGACAAGGGTCCTGATCCTTTATACCTGAAAACTAAAATATAGGGCCTATATAAAAAGAACTAAAAAGAAACAAGGTAGGAAAAAGAATATTTCAGAAATAGTCCTGCACATTTCAAATATTTAAATCCTAATATTCGGATACTAGCATTGGCCCAATTGTGACAGGTCCTCTTTAACTTTATGCCATGTTAGCTCTCAATTCCTCCCAGTTACATGCAGTATTAAATAGAATAGCAGTTCATAAGCTTGGCTAAAACGAACCTAAATGCTCTTGCAGAGCCTAATACCCGTGCACAGGGGAAACAATCGTTAAATGTCAATCCAATGTTCATACCGCTCTTCATTTGAGTGGTACACCCATAAACTGCAGAACGCCGGTTAGCCATTTTTTATCAGCAGTCACACACAAATACAGCAAGACGTTAACAAGCAATGTCTTTCCAGCTCTTCATCTCCCTACATGTGCGTACAAATGATGGAAAGTTGTCAGCAACTCCATGTGCTGTCCTTGGAAGGGGTCAAACTGATGAAAAATTCCAGCCACATCAAATGACCATTTTCCTGACTGCCGTGCTCAGTAAAAAGTATATTGAAGCCAGACAATAGACTTCTTTTATCTGCATTTTGGTTTGTTAAATTTACCATGGAAAGTGTTTTATTATCTTATTTAAATAGGAAAAAATGAAGAACATGTACAAAATCCTGCTCTGCCCTGTTAACACTTCTATTAGCCCTGGCCAGTTAAAGTCTGTAAAGTACAGAATACCTACGCCCTATGCTATGAAGGAGATGAGATGACATGTTATCCTAAACCTAAAGACTGCGAGCTGAGCTCTGAAATCTATGCCAAAAAGGAACTGGCAGAGGGCCTAGCCTATGGCCTCCTCCCCACTGATGATTCCCCATTTTTGGCTTACCAAGCTTTACCATACCAAAATCAATATGCCTTACCATACCATTCTCCATTGTGTCTTTGAGTAAAGGTGGCCATCTTAGTAGAGGCAGGGCTTTGATTCCTAGTGTTAGACCCTCTAGCAAGGAAAGCAATGAGCAGAACAGTAGGGTCATCACCAAATCTAACTCCAAATCTAAACTAGCAGCCAGCAGCGCCTTGGAATCCACAGTTCACATAGGTGTGTGTGGGGGGTCCCTAGGCACCCTATATACCAGGATGAATACTGATATTTTGCAGTGCTGATCATTGTTGCCCTTGCTGGAGGCCATTCCATGAGGAACCACAGCCCTGCCAATATGGCCACCTCTACTCAAAGACACAAGGCATGGTAAGCCAATAATTAGGAGACATCAGCTGCAGGGTGGTGGAAGTAAAACAAAAAGTAGGGTTCATTTTTGGCCAAACTAAGTATTTATCAATGTTTCCTGTAGCACAACAAATCATCATTTTTTTAAAGTCTGGTTCATTAAAAAAATGTCCTTCTGTAGAAAAAAAATATCTCTTAATCCCCCCCAAAATGTGTATAGTCTCTTGCAATGTGTAGGTTAAACCCAGAGATCAGCTCCTATAATGCTTCCTGATTTTTATTCAATCTGAAAATCCTGACTTACTGTATTTACATTGACCATTTCATTTTTTTCTCTATAAACTTGCTTGCTTGCATCATATAAACCTCTGCTCCTTTTTTTTCTAAACTCTTGAGTGCACTTACTTTTTAGGATTTTTTTTTTACCCTCCGGGCAAAAGTCATAACTGTGATTGTCTAATTCCCACATTTAATAAGTGAGCTAATGCTGTAATGATGTTTGCCACATGTCCTGACCGTGTGATATTCCCCAGCTTCCTGGTGAGGTCTGCAGCACTATTTGGTGTCAGATATATCACTTTCAGCTAAGTGAAGCTGACATTTAGCTGTGACACTTACAAATTCTGATGCCAGCTGTAGTGCACAGAAAACCACAACTTTTTTCTGGAGGGTAATCAGATTCCAGGCAGAGGTCAGAGGAATTATAAAACATGCACAATGACCTATACCTAATGGCACAATGACCTAAAGAAAGTCAGTAAAGCTTTGTAAATGTTTTATATGCATCTATATTTATTTTTCCTGTGCATTTAGTACTGCTTCATCCAGAGCCACTGGTGTATAGCGCAAATTTATACCGAAATATAGAACTATATATCCAACTAGCATATTATTATTATTATTATTATTATTAATAAACAGGATTTATATAGCGCCAACATATTACGCAGCGCTGTACATTAAATAGGGATTGAAGGACTTATGGGTAGGGTGAATGGGTATGAGGTTAGGAGAAGGGAATGTCTTGCTGAGAGTATATGGAAGGGGGAGGCTGTGTGGAGGACCAGGGTTGGGTGAGATACAGCTGTTTAAAGGCAAATTCCTTTTTTGGAACAACCCCAGCAAACTGCTATAATAAAAAAAACAGCTGCTATTTTATATTGAACTAGTCTAAGGTTCTGTCCTCCACACACTCCAGGACACCATTCTTTTCTGGGTTGGATGTCAACAGAAGTCACACAGACCACTTCCTTTTAGCCCAAAGTGTCAAGGCTCTATCCCCTTAGTCCTCTATTCATAGCAGTATGGTGCCACGAGTGCCCCTGTGTTAATAAATTGCATCATTCCCTGCAGCATATTGGTTTCTACTCACCATGGAGGAAGAAGGCAAAGAATGCACAAGTCTTTCAATACAAATTTTTTTTTCAACTGCAATGGTGTTCCATGGGGAGGAAGAGGGGCCAATCATGAGGACAGACAGACCCGGAGCCGCTCTACATTTAAAAATGCAGGTGATATTCCTCTTGCAATAATCCCTTTTACCTGCAAGATCACTCACATAGGCTATCCAAGCCTGGCCAGTCTGGATGGACAAAGATTGTATCCATGAACAAAAGAAGGAAGAAGGTGGAAGCACCCTGCAATGGAATGGGGAAAGGAGTGTATTACGGGTTTAGCTCCACTTTATGGAGAAAAATCAGACAATTAGGCCAAGCTCAAATTAATGTGATTTAGTAACGTTTGGTCCACTAGAAATTTTCTTAATATGTCCTGTTCCAATGACAACTGTGCATTTAGGGCTTTTAATAATTCGTTGTCCCACTAAGAATGAATACCATGATAAATGGAGATGGTGTCCATCCCCAATGGACCAATGTTTCCGGCGATGTGTTTCCCTTATGAGACCCTTATGATGAGTTATCTAAGTGACAACACAGAACAGATTCATTTCAGACCACTGGATAAGCCGAGTTCTGAATGAGAAGCTTCTCTTGGCTATCAGTCTTTGCTGGCAGACTAAAATGAGCCTGGAAAACATTAACAATAAACTGAATATAATTTCTACAACTTCACCAGCACCCGATCAACCTATTGTATCAGTCTGTACCTGTGTGTCGTTAATGCAAGCTTTATTTTCTTGCCAAATAGAGAATAATATGGCACCATACCAATAAATTATATAAATAAATACATTTATAAATAGCAATTCTTTCCCTTCAACTACTGCCAAATGCCTGATATGAAGCCAGAACACTGCCTGCCACCCAAGTCAATCTCTGCTCTGCTGGCTCTGACAAGAAAGAGTTTTGAGGTAGCTAAACTAGTTTACTGGAAGATGGCAAAGGGTTTTAAATAATGTTATGTAAATGGTTTCTTTTTCTCCCTCAGAATTGGAATTGTTTGCTTTTCGAGAATTGTGGCTTTACAAGGCTATTGAACATAAATGATGTTTTTTTTAGAATCTGCAAAAAACATAGATAAACATATTGCATGAGATAATAAACAAAACCAGATGTAAAATGTTTTGTCCTATGCTTTGCTCCAAGAGGTGGAAAGGTGTGTTCCTCCTGGGAATGGGAATCATCTAGAAGTTTTTGTAAACTGATCTTCCATAATCTTGGGGTCTTTTGCACAGCAGTTGGTTTATGAACTCACCAGATGCAAACTGCAAATATATAATAAAAATATGAATGTGCAATAATAATCACCTTTCTGTTATTCACCTGCCCATTTACTTAGACCTTAAATTAACAAACTAAATAAACAATACATAGTAAATGTAACTGTAGACTCTAGCCTTCTGGCCGTTAATTTTTGGTTCATGGAAAGATCAGGTCTTCACCCTCAGATAGGTCAGTACAGTGGGGAACTGTGTTTCTCGGTCGAGGTTCCTCCAGGGGTATCTAAGGGTTCTTTGAGCACTGTGAAGTTTGTGGAAATTTGTGAACAAGTGGCACCAATGATCTTTTTGACTATCTGTAAAGGTGATATTCTTCCCAATGGTCTGCATTGTAAGATTAATACTTCTCTCCGATCACTCTAATGTACTGTGAGCTGTGGATATAATATTTATAGTAGGGGTTTCATGAAGAGCTAAAAGTAATTTCAATGGCTCCCCCGTGTTGAAAACAACAAAAAAGGCTGTTGTAGAAGGATCATATAAACCATAGGAAAAGACAAAACCATTGGCAGGTAAATCAGCTCCCTTTCATTTGTTTCAATTGTGTATTTTTTTTAGCAGTTTGCTTGGATTTTAACTTTAATAAAATCATAATGGCATTGTGAAATAAAGTGACCCAACTTTCAGGGACATTCCTTTTTCAGCTTTATAGTTATATGCAGTAAATTTTAGTTGAATTAGGATTTTCAAATTCATAGCTCTTAGCCCAAGGAAATCATGGAAGGCATTAAATATAATATATTAGTGCACCATTCTAACTAGGCTAAATAGTCAAATACATTTTTTCTCACGAGAGAAGAATAAGAAATAATAGTTTGGCCATTATAAACAGGTCAACTACTTCCTAGTGAGTATTACTTATGAACATTGTTTTTCACAACTTTGAATTTTTCAACACTGTATGCACTGAACAACGGAATTAATTCTTCCATTTATGAAATGAGTCTGTGTAAAGTCAGGTTGCTTTACCTGAAGTGGCATTATTTTCTCAAGTTTTGCAGAAAAAAGCTCTGAAACTCCTAAGGTTTAATTCTCCAAAGGGCTGCTCCAAACTGCATCCAAAACAAGCAATTTACACCACGGAAGGAGATAAAACACAAGAAAAATAACGTATTGACATCATTTACACCTTTCCCGTGAGTGGGCGCAACTGGTTGTATGTAAACCTGGTAACCCTGCTGCCAATTATCTTTAAACAGTGAATAAACTTCATCCTAAAAATCAAAGAAACTAAACTTCTGTAAAAGGTAATAGAGATATTTTTCTTTGAAATGCCTTGAAGAATATCATCAAACATTAAATCATTATTAAGCACAAGGGTATAGTGAAAGTATATTTTAAACAGGTTCATTGGATCGGAGGTCAAAGCATGGTTTACAACAGTGGGCTTTAACTACAGCGGATTGCATTTTATTTCTTCTCAACAAATAGAGCTTCACTTTAAATTTCAACCATAGGTTTGCCATCCATCACTTAGTATTCATATCTTTCTATAGGCTTCCATCTCTTAGGGAAAAGGATGGGGTTTGACTTGAGGTTGGATTCTTTCTTTTTGGGATTTTGCAAGCCCATCACAATTATGTCAGAATTGGCAGGAACACATTTTTTAAACCATAATGCACAGAATGATCATTGAAACATAGTAAGATTATAATGGACAGTAATAGGGGATGTGTTATGTGCCTGCTCTTTTGCCCCCAAAAAAGAGGTTAGGGAGCAGTCATGTCTGTTGGACTAGTGTTGGAACAGACATTTTGGAAATGAAGATAATGGATTCAAATGTACCCATATACTCAATATCATGAAAAAGCTAGTGTTTGATGTGTTTGCTTCTCCTAACCAAGAGGGCTACTAAATGAAGATAAAGTCCAAGTCCCTTGAGTTAAGAGTTCCCTGCAAGAAGGTGGGGGCTCCCCTCCCCACCCAATATTTTAAAAGGTATGTGACCTGCTATGGTACAGAAAAAGGAGGGGGTTCACGCTCAATGACCCCCTTGATTTGGTTGAAATTTAAGGGCAATCAGGTTTATATAAAGCTTTTGTTTTATTACATTCTTTATTAAAAAAACACAATTTTCTAAAGAACCGTATAGGAAAGTAGCAATTTCAAAAACAGACATCAAAACGCTGAAGCATCTTGGGGCATCAGAAATCAAAGACAAGTATAGCAATATTTCCAAATACCAATAGTCTTCCAAAAGACATCCCAGTGCTAGAGGAAAGAAAAAAAAACAAAAATAGAAACTAAAGAAGGTAGGGGTACTGGAGGTATCAGGAAAAGGGGGTATGGGAGTTAGGGAAAATGACACCCATGTAGGAGTTTTGAATTTTAATGTTTAGGCCACATAAAAAGAAACTACTGCAGTTTTTAACATATTTAGTACCCTATAGCAGTGCCCAACTACCTGTTACTCTTTTAGGATAGTAATTTGAATGATAGTCATTAAAATGTCCAAAACTAGTGATCAAAATTTACTTCTTGAGTAGCTTCTCATGTTCAATAGAAGATGTTCTCCAAAAGATGCCAAGGCTGACTTCAACATTTTCCAGTTGCAACTTCTGTAAAGAGTTCTAAACTAGCTGGCAATGAGATCAGCCCCTCAACCACCATATGCCTAATAGGGCCAATATCTGCTGCTGTAAAGACAGGTTCATTTAGAGCAAGGGTGTCGAACCCAGGCCCGTGGGCCAAATCTGGTCCACACTGTAAAGTTTTTTTGTCCGCGAGAAAATACCAAATGTATACTAGAGCTGGCCCGGTGGTAGACAGTGGAAGCACCGCTAATACTACATATCCCAGAATGCTCTGCTGGCGCATCAATCAGGATCCACAAGCACCCCCTTCCTATGTTGACATTTATAAGCAAGCTTCCTCAATTATAGATATTTTTTCAATAAATATCAAAGTTGGCCCGCAACTTTGTCCAAATTTTTCATTTTGGCCCACTGTGTATTTGAGTTGGACACCCCTGATTTAGAGGCTTCCATGGTCGGCTATAGTCAGCTGTTCAGTGGTTAAACAGTTTGCCTTGCTGGTTAGCCCTATGGTACTACAAGTCATTTTTTGCAAGCATGCAAAGTATCCACTTGTTGGGTCAGGTTCTAAATGATGAGGTGCCCTTTGTGGTGTCCCTAATATGGTGTTCCACACAACAGAAATCAGGAAAACTAGCCATGAGCATCAGGCAGTCATATTAAGGCCCGCAGACAGCTAAGACAAACAATAAAATATGGCTACCAGGTAAGATAAATACCTAAAAAAGAGGCTTTACTCTAATTAAAACTCTACAAAGCCAGTAAAGCCAGTGTTGCTTGGCCTTTTTAACATTCGGGAACCCTTGAATTAACTTGTAGTTTTTTTGGGACCCCTGTATAATCATTATATTCACAGCTCACCGTACATTGGTGTGGTGGTCATTGGGAAGAATTCCTCTTACACTGCTGGCCATATTAGCCATAAACCATAGAGCCTCCACCGTTTATATATCAGGCACCTACCAATTCCTCAATATATATATATATATATATATATATATATATATATTATTCTGAATTTAAATGCACAGATGAATACAAAATGATATGGCAAATCTTTAAAAGGTGAAAGATTATAATCTTTTTAAACTTAACTTGAAAAAAGTAACTTAAAAAGCTCTTAACATTTTTTTTTCATTGGTTAAAGGGTATTTTATGTCTTCATCTATAACTTGTAGCAGATTCAAAGAACTGAATTTTCATGAGATGACATTAAAGTTTGAAACTTACAATACATGTCATCTTTTTGGCCACAGAACCATCTAAATTTATAATTTTTCCTCTCATTCGATATCTTGGGGTGCCCTACTGTGTGCAATTGAACTTTATAAATCTCTCACATCTGTTGGGGGAAAAAAAAGCTTGGAAAGATTTATAGGAAGAATGAAGAGTGGAAGATGACTTTATATATTTATATGACATTTAGAAGGAGCATGTAAGGTTAGAAACTAGAAAAATAATATTTAATGTAATCTATATTTTAAAAAAGTAAATAAATGTTTCAAAATGAAATTCTGTAAAGTGTTTTAGAAGTCAGATAATATGAAACGGATAAGCTATTATTTTCTTTTTTCTAAATTTTATATTGTTTGTTATTTCTTATTATATGTTATAATCTTGTTATTGCATTTATTGTGACTGTTCGAAAATGTTAAACAAGGTATTCAGCCTTGCTAAATGCATTTTGATCACCTAGACTGTTTTTGTGTTTATTTTACTGGTCCTATAGCTTTTTGCTTACAGACCATGTTTTATGAAGTGGGGATTGGGACCAGTGATGTCATCCTGGAGATGCAATTTGTGAAGTAATTAAGGGGAAAATTTGTTGTCATCAATTCTGGCTCACACAGTGATTACACACCAGTTGCCAAAATATATTTCTTTTTTTTAAACCACAGCTTTGACAATAGGAAAGGGCTTCAGCTGACAGTGTCAATGAATTTAGGATGAAATTAATGACCCGTGAAAAGTTGTTTTCTGGCTACAATCTAAAATTACAGAGTTGACCTGTTGTAAACTCTCTAACAATGATGTACAATAAAGCATCCAATCAGATGATATTTCTTTTTAGTCTCATAAAAATTTGGAATGTGTAACTCTACTTTATATTTTGTGTGGATTTGTGTGTGGATGTGAGGAAAAGATGGGGTGAAGCTACTCCACTGGGCAGCACGGTTGGCTCTCTTGCCTTGCAGCATTAGGTCACAGGTTCCGATCTTGGCCAGGACATTATCTGCAAGGAATTTGTATGTTCCACCCATGTTTGCTTGGGTTTCCAGGCACTCCAGTTTCCTCTCACAACCCCCCAAAAACCTTCAGTTAGGTTAATTGGCTTCCCCTCAAATTGGCCCTAGACGTTGTTAATAACATATAACTATGGTAAGGACATTAGTGAGCCCCTTTGGGGGACAGATGGCAATAGACTTAGCAAAGTGCTACATAATATTTTAGAGCTATAACAATTAAAAAAAAAATAACCAATCCACGGGTCCAACCCCACACCTGGCACATCCAGAGTTTATCATTTTACAACACCCAAAGTGTTAGGACTTGTAAGTGTAGATGTCATCTGGCCTCAGAATTTAGAAAGTCAGACAGAAAAGTTTGTTCTTATTTTTTCACAGGGTATCAGTGACTTTGTGATCCAATGACCCTCTGTATTTTAGTGACTCTCATTCTCCAGCATTCCCTTGTGTCATGCACTCCTGTATCCCCTTGTGTTTTTGGTTCTGACATTTCCAGTCATGTTTGTATGTTTCTTAATGGCCACCTAGTGTACTTAAGGGTTGTAACCTGGTTTCACCACCATCCTTCATGGGGTACTCATGTGAAGTTCTGGAGGCATGCTTAGACTCAGCACTTTTGTTCTTTTTAGGGCTTATACTCTTTCATGCTGTATTACTTAGTTTCCACTACCTGAAACAGCCTTTTAAATGGATCTATTCTTGACATCTGGTGACTAGTCCTATGCACTCTAATTGCCTTTTTTTGGAGGGGGGCACTTCTACGGTTCAGGTCCTCTTTAATTTCAAACTCTACAATTATGTGTGATTTATTGCTACCACCTGCCATTATTGTTGCTTACTCTGTAGTAGGTCTTAAAGATAGATCATTGATGACTTCAGTAGTGCAGCGGAGCTGCTAAAAAAGCATCTGTTTAGGTCTAGCTTAAACCAGGGCGTGATGTGTATCAGTATTTGTAGGTTAAACTCTTTTGCGGGTTTTGTTCACTTTTATTGAAAATATTTGTTTATTATTTGCAAGCTTTTTGCCTGTGCTAAATTTCTCTTGTCTCCTGATCATTCTCCTTTTGTGTTTGGCATTTATAAGTCTGGGCACCACACTCTATATGCCCTTGGAAAACCCTTGGTGATCTTCCCATTCTTGTTTAATCTGACAGATTCTTGGTTAGCCTGTATCTTCATTGGCCTTTCAAAATTGTTGGTAGAACACTTAGCTTGGTTCACTTTGCAAATCTTTTGGCAACCCTCATGTTCTAGTAAACCCTTGCAAGGGTTATGGTATGCCCTATATGCCAACAAGTATTGTAAACCTCATGGTAGTCCCCTACTCCAGTCATGCTTCCCTCCCACATCTTGGGATGGTTAATCTGGTACAAAAAAACCTTTTTTACCCACTTTACAAATAATTACCCCAAATAATAAGGACAGAACTCTGTAGTACACTTCAGTGAACTAAAAACATACTGGTGGGTAAATTGGCTTTCATTAATGTTACTGACATATGACTACTATAGAGATCATAGATTGTGGAACCCTCTGAGGGAAAATCAATGGGCCTGATTTATTAAAGTTCTCCAAGGCTGGAGAGGATACCCTTTCATCAGTGAAGCTGGGTGATCCAGCAAACCTGGAATGGATTTTTTCAAAGTCATTTGCTATTAACTGACAAATGACAAATTTGAATCTTGGACCAGATCCATTCCAGGTTTGCTGGATCACCCAGCTTCACTGATAAAAGTGCATCATTTCCAGCCTTGGAGAGCTTTAATAAATAAGGCCCAATGACTGTATATTATGTTGGTGCTTAATAAATACAAAATAATATTAATAATAATTTATTTTATAGGCAAAAAATAATACACAATATGTGTTTACCATATTATTAGCTCTGTTTTACCAGTGCTCTGAGTATCAACATTTTTTATTGTTCTTTTTTTAATAAATTTCATATTTTTGCCTACACCATGAATTGTATGACTTAAAGTAAATAAAATAATGGCTGATTAGTCCAAAGAGTTCCAAACATATATCTCCTGATTTATGAATAAGTCTTAGTCACAAGTGCAAAACCACAAGTCAATAATTTACCCATTACTACCAACAATAAGCCATTGACTCTATTAGTTTACCCTGGGGAAGTTCAACTAGTTTTCAGAGTTTTTGCTAATGATGTGCCCTGGTGAATTAATTAAGCAGTAATCACTGATGGCAAGAACATTAGCTAGATGTAATAACATTCCCGATTCTAGACAGGCCATTAACCAGCATTTAATACCTCATCCAAAAGGTTACAGATGCATAGCATTTTTTTTTAGCATGAGCAAGGGAAAGATGGGGAAATGGGGAGTGGAATGTCTGAAGAAATAAAAAATAAGAGGACAAGCACATGTAGACTATAACTACAGTATAATGCTTTGGCTATAGCAGAAAAAAATATTAAAAAGAAAAGAAAAATACATGTTTAGAATGTTTCAGAAATGATTATATCATAGTTCTTTGTGTATTACTTTTGTTATATACATTTTAATTCTACTGTAACAGATCTTCAAAAATTGCCTTAAAAAACCCAAATACTTTAATCAAGTGTATTAAAAAAATAAAAAGCTTTTTGCAAAATCCTTAATTTTAAATTGTTCCCTTTAAAAATACCTTTTGATAGCAAGTTCTTGGGCCTCTTGTTTAATGGCAGCCATTGTCATTCAACCTAGTTCCTCTGAGCCCCAGCTGTCATGGACCTGCCAACTAGATTGTTATTACTAAGGATGGTGTTTGAGTTTGCTGAAAATTAGGTGAAATTTATATATTCACCACTTAGGTAAAAAAAAGCATACCAGTTGGAGCAATCTAATTGGAGTGTCCAAATGAAAACAGTGTCTGCCCTTAACATTGCAAACAGGGCTAATGCCAAGAAGCGTTTCCATTGACTATTTTTTAGGTATAGTGCTGCCATTAACAACCACTAGAAAAATTATACTCCATTGTGTCTCTCATCAGATCCCATTTTGAGGTTTGCCTAAATGGGTTTGCAGCAAGATTTACCCATTACTAGTTATTACCCAGTCTAAGATTTGTTCCACTAAATGGTGCTGCACAGCTGAAAATACTGCCCCCTACCTCACCAAAGCAAAAGAGGAGGAAACTGTGATGTCATTACCACCCGGTACATAGATAGTAAAAAGTTATAGTTATAGTTAAAGTTATAAAATTAGGCTACCTTGACATCTTCCAGGCCCTGGGTCCTTCTCTGAGTTGCGTTGTGTATTTTCCAGCTCTGCTATAGTCCGTTATTAAAATAAAACAAGAAGCCATTTCCCAACTTTCTTGTTGATAGTCCCTTTAAATCAGTCTTCCCATTGTTTTAAGTATTTTTGATTGACAAAAGGAATACAAAGACTTATTCACAGTTAGGGATGAGCGAGCAAATTTTTTATGTGGGCTGTGCTGATTAATGAATACAGAGCCGGCTGTATTCATTGATAAGCTCAGTGTGCGATCCCTGGCACTAGAGGTTAAATGGGGACAAATTTCCCCATTCAAAACCTCTAGTGTTCTCTGATTGGCTGAGAAATGCTTTCCTCAACCAATCAGGGAGCACTAGAAGTTTTGAATGGGGAGACTTGTCCCCATTTAACCTCTAGTGCCGGGGATCTTCTCAATGAATGCAGCTGGGGCGGCATTTATTGAGAACAGTGTGCGATCCCCGGCACTAGATGATCGTGGCTCATGGAGATCACAAACAGGAGGATCCCCAGGAATCCTGTGAATCCCCTGTGAATCTTCCTGTTATAATTTCCTTGATCTTCTAATAATTTTTGCAAGAATGCCAGAGGCATTCTCACTCATCCCTATCCACAGTAACACATATGTAATTTCGTAGGCTACATACACACTAAATTTTTGTCTTTTGAAGTTGGAAAGGATCGTGAAAGATCCTTTTCAATGACAACAGACTGAAAGATACATAAACAAGCGCTGTGTGCTGTTTTGCTCTATGGAGAAGGGAGGGGGGAGAATGAGTATTCACTCACCTTCACTTGTATTACGATGGTTCATCATTCATGGACCGACCGAGACAGATCCATGAATGATGTTGGACAGCCACATCATCGGATTCTCTATACACACATCGGATTCTCGTCCAATACTAGCCCTGCTATAATCTGATGAGAATTATTTTAGGTGTGTACATAGCCTTAGTCATTAAAATATCTTCTGTTCTCTAGGTTTCCTTAATCAAATAAATATAAATATAAAAAATATATATATGAAATAAAAGTTTTTTTCAATATACGCTATAAAAACAACCTCTGATGTTTGCAAACAACTTTTTAAAGTCTGTATTTGCACTATTCATGCCACTACCACCCTTGGAATTGAGCTTGGACCTGTTTTTTAACATGACTTACTACAAACAATGAAATACAATATATGTGTGTGTGTGTGTGTGGGGGGGGGGGGGTGCATTTGCTTCATATTTGATCAAATTAGAATTTTTCAGAGGGTTTTAAGATCATATTGTAGAGTTAGGTAGGCATTACGACGAATTCTATTTTCATAGTGCCTGCCTAACTCCACATCATGGGGTAATGTCATAGGGTGCTTGCACAGGATAAGCACTAACTTGGTTTGGCCTGTTGATGTTACTAATTTACTATAAAACTTGTTCGGTTTGAGTTCTCCTCACTGCAGTTCTAACCTGATTCATATCAGTCACAGCTCCCAATGGTCAAAATAAGTCTTATACATGCTTTGCTTTATGCATGAGTTATTTCGCTGGATGGGTTCAAAGAAGGCTATGTCCATCAGGTTTGACCTTTCATCTTCAAAACTGCATTTGATCCTTTCATCTTTGAAAACCCAAGTTGATCCAGAGGAAGAAAAACGTACATAGTTGAATTTGCCTTAGGATGGAAAAAAAAATCTTGCCCTCTTGCTTTTAATAAATGTAAGTAACTTATACATTTTGTTTTAAGGAACATGTCCAGTTTTTTTCAACACTTCAGAACAAGTTACTCCCGGTTCCCATTGAAGTGCTTTTCACGGTAAGGCTCTAGAAGAATACTTTCATGGCCAGAGTTGAAAAAAAAGGCTATTGCCATTAGCCCTGGACTTTTATTGGGTTTTAAAGTGCAAGACTTTAAAAAAGCAATTTCTTCATAAGCCATTTAACTATTTCTGCCTAGCAAACAAGGTATTCATAAACATGCGGCCAACATTGGTGGATTAAGTTCATTTTTTCTCACCAAACAAATGTATATGTTATTGGCCTTCTATACTTACCTTCTACTTCCAGGGAATCATTTTAATAATTGAGTGTTACTCTCAGGAGACACTATTTTAGGCTTTTTTTTTACAACTTGTTCAGAGGAAACAGATTGATTCCACGAGGAGATATTGGCCTTTGTGGTACTCTCCAGATAACCACTGCTAGGTTTTGATTTTCTTGTGAATATCTATTAGTGTTGGTCGAATAGCTCACTATTCGATTCGACAGCTATTCGGCCGAATATAGCAAAAAAATTCGGGTGGTCGAACATCGAATTCGAATCCCATTAAAGTCAATGGGAGAAAAATTCGGGTTTGTTTCAGCACTGTGTAGAGCTTCTACAGCCTCCAAACAGATGTAAAAAGATACATTATAAAAGGATACACGAAAAGATACATTGTAAAGAGATACATTGTAAAAGGATACATAAAAAGATACAATATAAAAAGATACATAACACTATTATATAACCCTGTGCTTTACATGAATATTAAGGTGCACCTGTCAAATCAATTTTAGGCTAAAGCTAGGTACACACTTCCAATAATTATTGTTAGAAAATGAACGATTACGACCGATCAACGATTATGCACAATTATACTTGAACAATCATATTGTGCACAAGTCTGTACATGCTGTAACAATATGAATGTTCATATATATTCCACCAACAGTGTCCACACGCTAGATACAATCGTTTGAACGATGCAGGGAGGGACATGTAAAGGAGAAAGTGTACCGCAGAAACATGCACGATCACTGAACGACCGTACACGATAGATAGTGAAAAATCGTCGGCCAATCAGATCCACCGTGGCGGTCGTTCATTTCCAACGACAATCCTCGTTCGTCGGCGTCCTTGGTCCCTTTTTTTGGCCAATCGGTTGTTTAGCAGTCGTTTCTAACGATAATTATTGGACGTGTGTATGTAGCTTTAGTCTACACGGACTGCATTCCCATGGGCTAATCTACACCAGGACGTTTCCTTCAGGCACGTTTTTGAGCGTTATCTTAAACATTGGTTGCAACATTTAAAAATTTAAACGCTGGATAAACGCGGGAAAACGCTTCCATTGAACTCAATGGAGGCTTTTTCAAGCGTTTTTAAGCTTTTATGAAAGCTTTCATTGAAAACAATGGGGGCTTTTATAAACATTTTTAGCATGACTTTGGAATCTGGAAGCCCCCTTTAATAAGAAGACTCCCAGATCTCCACCGCCCCACCCTGGGGAATGAGTACAGGGGTACATAAATCCTCTTACTCATTCCCTGAAAGGGTTAAAATATAGGTAAAAAATAGGACAAGGCTTTAATTTAAAATTATTTTATTAATGTGTGTGTTTGTGTAATTTAACTTTTTTTTTTTTCTTAAATTAGTCTAGTTAAATTAGTCTCTGTGATTGGTCTATTTCTCAGCTAATCACAGAGCAGTAGAGGTATGAATGGACATAGTATTCCCATTCATTGCCCTCCTATTGCCTGCGGTTACAGCTAATTGAAGGCACCTACTTGCAATTAGCTGTGACCGCACAGTTCCCACGGTCCAGGAATCCCACAATGACATTATGATTCATAATGTCATTGTCGGATAACCTGTAAAAAATAAAAAAAAAACAAGTTTAAAATAAAAAACACATACGAAATAAATAATTTAAAAAAAGAAAAAAAAATGTATTTATTTTTTTTTTTTTCCGAATTTTTGCTGTCGAATGCAGCAAAATTCGGTTCGGGTATACCCGAATTCGAACAGCCATATTCAGGTCGAATATAGGGACAACCCAAATTCGAACATCAACACTAATATCTATATGTATGAATGAATGAAATATGACCCATGGAAATAAAACAAACATAAAAAGTAATATTCATGAGAAACTACATTCAATGTTACATTCAATGACTAAAAGAAAGGAACGGATCTGCCTAGTGCTGAGTCTAGTGAAATTTGTATAACTCATATTACTGTGCAGCTTGCATCACCTCTTTCTGATAAAGACTATGCACTATTCATGGGGGTTCTGTGTTACTTATAGGGACCTAAAAACAAATGAAAATACACAAAGCAAAGATAATGTTATATGAAGGACCTGTACACTGGAGACCAGTGTATATTGTGTATTGATGACCTGTGTATTAAATGTTTAAGTATAGAGGATCGGTATACTCTATAAATGGGGGACATATGTACCAAGGTCCTTTTAATGATTGACCCATGTATGGAGAATCTATCTGTGATGGACCTGAGTACTAGAGACCTGTGCATCGGAAACCTTTGTATCGAGGGCTTGTATGTACAGAGGTCCTATGAATGAAGAATCTGGGATTTAAAGACCCATGTATGGAGAGGGCTAAAACATGAGCTATGCATGGGCGTTCTTCCTCTTCTCAATGCCAATGTTGGGCAAGTATAAAACCAGTTAAAAAGAACTAAAGGGAGAATTTGGGGAGTGGGGTACTGACATTTTATTTTAGATGGCGTAACACTTGTGTGCACCCATGTCCTGCCTTTTAACTTTTCCAAATAGTTACCTAAGATCTGTATTATTTCAGCTAACCTTTGCCTATCCCTTAATAATAATCCTTCATATCTACCAACCTCCTTAAAAGCAGAACTAAACCCTTTTATCAAAAAATTACAATCAGAGAGGTCCTTTATGGTAAAATGGACAGGCAATGTCCCTTCTGCCAAATAAAAAAAAACCTTACCTGCCTGATGATACTTTTTTTAAAAATACATTCACCTGTATGTGTTCCATTGCAGCCACCACCATCTTCTTCCTCCTTGTCTTCTGGGTTCCAATATTCGGCTCTTTGGCCACCTTTCATGGTCAGGCTCAGATGACATAACTTCCATGCAAGCACGCATGAGTTCATTCAGTCATGGCAGCCAAAATGGAAACCTTGTTTGTCTTAAAGCTGCACAGATTGTAATAGAAAAATATGATTTTCACAGACAGTCTTTTGATCACCCCTTTCATAACAAGGGCACATCAACAGTAAAAACTTGGAAAGCTAGTTGAATTTCCCAGGGTAAACTAATGTAGTTTTCTCATAAAAATACAAATAATTTGTCAGTTCTGATTAAAAGTCACCAATAGACATTAAACCTACCTTAAACTTCTGTATATGGCTGCACTAAAAAGAGACAGGAGGTTTCCATACAAAGATACAAACATATTGCCCTTCTACTGACTTCTTGAAAAGTTGACTTAATGAAGTTACGGTGTCTACTAGATAAAATGGAAAGGTCATCGAATGATTTAAGTCTTGCTTGGAATTGCTCCTAAGGGGTAAAAAAAATCCAGCCCCAGTACAGACCATTTCATGTAGACAAAAGTCAGACATTTCTCTTTTCTGTATTCAGTATGTTTTCTTTCAACTAATTGTTAATATGGTCCATTTACAAAAACATATTCAACTCCCTTTTCTCTTTTTTGTATTGACATTTGAAGTGTCTGTATTGGTTAATGGCAGTAACCATGACTGAATTACCTCTTTGGAGACTTTAGGCACTCAGACTTTGAATACCAGTTTATCCCAATAATGGAACTCTATCCATTATAGACCTGGTGTTTACACAGAGAATTCCAGAGATTTGTAAGTTCTTAGGCAAAGAGGATGACTTTGTTGGTGTTCCATTCATCCTCTTTTCCCTTCTGTAAAACCATTATACCCAGATATAGATTGCTATATGTTGTTACGCTTCCATAAAGAAATACAGGGAGGCTCCAAGTTACAGACAGAGCTGAAGTGGGAAATAAAGTTATGGTTAGTAGTAATGTTACCGGTGGGGTAAGTGTTAGGGTTTATGTTACAGATATATGTCAGTGTCGACACCTGTTTTGGTGACATCTGTTGTGGGGATATCTCACTAATGAGTGCATGGGGAGGAAAAAAAGGAAAAGGTTCTAAATCTACTCTCTCTGTCCAAAACTAAAACAAAAATTTTGAATACTTTTCTAATTTAGGAGGTTAAAATAAAACACCATCTTCGCCTGTTTCTATCCCACCTACTTCTACTTCTATCACTATAATGATGATGTTGATAATGCTTTTGATTTATCATTCTGCACCCCCCTCCTTCCCTGCACCATTGTGTCCGGAGTTTGCCAAGTACAACATGAGCTTGTAGCTGGTTGTGAATGCCCATAGCTCCAACTTAGAGCTCATCACAATGTAGAATTTAGGCAAACCTGAACTTCATTCTGGTTTATATAAAAATGTTTGCTAAATATAAATTATTGTAAATGTATCAATATGCAGGCACCAGTGGACTTCCTTAGATGCCTTTGCAAAAAGTATGGAGGACAGTTATAGAAGCAAGGACATTGTAAATGAAGTACCTACATACCAAGGACCTGTGCATGGAGAACCTTTGTATGGATGACCTGGATGTATAGAGGTCCTATATATTAACTTATGTCAATAAACAATCTATAATTTGAGGACCTGTGAATGGAGAACCTGTGGATTCAAAGAGCTGCAATATATAGATGAGCTATGTATAAGCTCTGTATGGACAAGGAGAATCAAAATATCAACCAATGACACCAGCAATTCATTCTTCCGTAACACCAAACAGCTTATTTTTCTATCTTTAAAGCTGTAAAAACTTAATATGAAATAAAAAGCCATACAACAACATGCAAGGGGAACGAAAAAATTGGAGTTCTGTAGAATGCGGCGATTCAAAGCAGAGAAATCATTAATGTGTTACTAATCATATTTTTCATATGCAAGCAGAATCTGGCCTGATATCATCATCTTAAAGTCTCTGGTCAGCAGGGCTGGAGTGTGAGAGGTGGAAACAGTACAAGGAGCCAATCACTTTGGCTTGACAAGCTGATGGATGAAAATTGATAGGATGAAAGAACAATGCTCATCACTACACTTTTTTTGCAGTATGGGCTCAGGGGTCATAGGTAGAATGAAGCTGAAGCCTTCACGCTGAGGACATTGTAGTATTGTAGTATATGTAGTAGAATGTTGCAGAAAGAAGTACTGCAAGTAGAGCTCTGAATTAATATTTCTACAAAACCTTTTTGGTATTTTATCTTTTGTTTGGATATTAGTAATAATTATTAATATTCATAATATTATTACATAGTTAAAGTTTAAAGTTTATTTTCTTTTGATTCTTCAGTGGTATTATTTTCCTAAAAAGCCCTGTTTTAAGCAATTCTATCATCCTAATTTTTATATTCATGTTTGAATTTTGACCTTCTATAGCTGATCTGGTGGTGTCATCAAAGCACTGAGATCTGTAGACGCGCAAGCTCTGCCAAAGTATTACACATGTGCAAAGGATTACTGTAATACTGGATCAAATGCCCATTTTCTAATGTGCCAAACTGGCAAAAAAACTTGTGTACAATTATATTATTTTTGTACTAGAGAAGTAAACTGAAAGCTGGAGTCCAAACTCTAATGACGATTTGTCCAATACAAGGAACTGCGGCAACATTCCAGCATTTTGTTTCATTTTTTTTTCAAGGCTATTTAGGGATTTTCCTAGGAGAAAACGACATTGGTAATTACTGTGCCGGCGTGATTAAAGCAGAAATGTTAAGCGGTATTTAGAAATTACAAGAGCCAGCATGCAAAACAAAAAAAAAAAAGGTTCTCGTTATGTATACTTTGCAGGATCTGAACTAGATGTTTTATGATGACGTATGTAATTTGGTAAAGGAAGCCAGCTGCAAGGTAGCAGGAGGCAGTCATGGACAAGGGAAAAGCATTATTGGTTATTTCAAATATTAAAACATGAGTATACAAAGATTTTTGATCTGCAATATATTAGTGCTTCCTGACCCAAATTTAATAGAAACAGGATGGAAAAATGGTAACCAGCTGTAAGATCTGGACTTTTGGAAGGAGGAATAGGCTGACCATTAAAGCAGGATTTACAGTTTACTGCTCAGTTTGCAACCTTTAAAGCAGAACTAAAGTTATATTAAAAAAAGGCAATCAGTCAAGTCCCTCAATATAGAAGGGATGTCCTTTTTGCAAATAAAACTACAGGCCTGATTGCATTTTAATAAATAAAACATTAATAAACTCATGTATTCCTGCTGCATCACAGGCATCCTCACCTGATCCTCTTCCGGGTTCTGGATCTTCAATCATCAGCATGTGCAGGCAATTATACAATGCCTGGTGGGAGTAGCTGGCATCTCTGAAAACGTTGCCATAGTGTGACTGTCAAGAGCCTTTAACCCTGATGCAGACCACCCTAGGTAACTCCTTGTCAAACATCTGATGCCCAAAGTTGAGCCAAATCTGGCTTGAGTTGGAGTTTGTACAGACAGATCTAGCTCTATGCTCCTAAAATAGATAATACCATTACATAATCTTTCATTTTGATGAAAATAATGGAAAACAATGTAAACAAGGTGGTCTATTTTCAGTTCTAGAATATTTACCAGGCGTTGCTGGAAAATATTGACTCAATATATTTAAACAGGCAAATCTTAAAAGTCCATTGCAGCCATCTCTGCAGATGAAGGTGAAATATGTAGATAAACACACCAAGACAATTCAGGGTTGTCCACTATAGCACATAAAACCCCTTGTATGCATTTTGCACTACCCAATCATCTTTAATTACCTACTTTATCGTCCCTCTTTGGACTTCACCACGCCATTGTTTTAAGGTTCAAAACTCGAAGCTGACTTGATGTCTGCAAGCTACCCATGCCCTGAAGCAGCAAAACAACCCCAAAATATAATAATTCCACCACCATGCTTCATAGTTGGTATGAGGTTCTTCTGGAGTACTACCCTTGATTTAGATCAAATATGTAAACTGTTACTTTTATAACCATATGGTTACAGCAATCTAGCATTTTTTTTTATAACATATTGTTCTAGAAGGCCTGGATATGTTCAGTGTAAGTGTAATCCTTCTCTTAAGTTCTTTTTTTGACTACAATGGCTACACCTTTACAGGTTAAATTAGGGCAATCTTTTCCTATTGCCAATGTATGCACAAACTGTTGCAAGAGATACCACCAAGTCCCACAATACAATTATGGGGTTCTTGAAGTTTTCTGACAATGAAATGACCATCTCTTGGCTTGAATTTTCTGGACTGACATGGACCAACTAGCAATCATATGAAATCTATGCCTGTTGTAGAATATTTTCTGTACAGTGGCATGACTGATTTCAAACATGCTATCTTGTGCTATCATTTTAAATTGCTTACCAGACATATACATATCCTAAGCATTCTGAAGTCATTTGAGATCTTTTTGATCTTGGTATGATGGTATTACACATGTCAATAGCAACCATGAAAAGACTGAAGATGGCCCCAGGTTTAAATAAGGTTTTCTTTATACTTCCTTAGTTTTTCCTAACTTTTGACACCAGATTTGGAACATTTCATTTAATTTTTTTACTGCAGTGGTAAATCCATGGTGTACTTATTTTTTCCACACTACACATTCATTTTATGAATTTGGACTATGAGAATATTTACACAATTGTTTAAGTATATCGCCTTTCGCTATATTAAATTGGGATCTAATGTTTGCCCTTTCAAATGTTTTAAAAACTAACAATTTTCAAGGGAACTACTTTTTTTTCATTTGCCCCTATGTCACATAACATACTCTAAATTCTGTCTGGTGTATAGGTATGTGGTCATTCACTCACACTTCTGTATGGTCAGAGAGAGAGAGAAAGATTTTTAATGCTGGATTTCATGGTTGGTAAAATTCTGAACTGACTCAATTTCCAACAGCAAATTGCTGCTTCTTACTTCATTTTTATGAGTATTGGATTATCTGTGAATAGATTCAATATGAAATGATCTGTAAACAATATCATTACTAAGAAGCACTAAGAAAAACAATAATTTAGCATAAGGTAAATGAAATAAAAGTCATTTAAACACTGTTTTATACAATAGGAAGATTGCCAAGGCAAGGAAGGTGCTAATATTGTTATCCATCTAAGGAGGCAAAAGATTAAAATGATATTTTTCTGTTTAATTTAATATTAGATGTTTATAAAGAAACAAAAAAAAAACCTTACTATAGACCAGAGGTGTCAAACTCTGGCTTGGGGGCCAAATCTGTCCCCAACGTCCTTTTTTTTGGCCCCCAAAGGAATCCTAAATATGAACTGCAGCTGGCCCGCTGCTGCAGTGAAATAGCACCGCTACTACAATTCTCGGCATCACAAGCGTCCATAGACCAGCGGGCTCTCTGCCTATCCGTGGCCTCTCATTGGACTGTATTATAGACGCAAATAATGCCGGGAATTTTAGTAGCGAAGCTATTTTAATATAGAGGGAGTTTCAGCTGCAGGCCACTCATAAGATTTACCTCCGCATTGGCCACGTCTGGCATTTCCAGCACTCCCCCTCAGCTGTACTTTTCCTTGCTACTCCAAGGCATGGACTTGAATGGTTGGATTTTCATAGAAGACAATTGTTATTATTATTGTTAGCCTGTGCAAAAAGGTTACCATTGAAATTTAGCTCAGGAGGCTACAAATAGAGAAAGAGGCATAGGATTTTTTCTTAAATATAATTGCAAAAACATTTTTATGCCTCTTTTCTAAATTATAGGCTTGTTCCAGACTGAATGTGAAGCAAAACCTCTTTGTTTCCTAATGATAAGGGTTTATATCTAGAGAAAATGAAAAGTGTCCTCAATTTTTTCATTAAATTTCAAGGTTTGCCCGCAACTTTGTCTAAGTTTTTAATTTTGGCCCTCTGTGTATTTGAGTTTGACACCCCTGCTTTAGACGAACATGCTGGGATAAAGTGGTCTTTCAGAAAAACTAACTCTCTACCAAGTAAGTTTTGATTGCAGATTCCATTTATCATAGGGAAATAGTTTAAAACCCAACTGGACCCTTTAAGATATATTACTGTAATGTGGCCAGGCTCTATATACAGCAATACATCTGTTCTTCCTCGACTGTTTCTCACTGTGATGTAGTAATGTGTTAACATACACTGATTGTTGATTTTCCTGCAATCCAACATGCCTACCTTGAACACTACACCAATAAACAATGCTCTGGAAATGAAAATGAACTTTTATTCCCTATGAAAAGCTGTTGATTTGTTTAATAGTGCTGCACTATTGTGCTGTTTGATGCAGCTAAACAAAGCAATATGGTACAAGAAAGAAGAAAACATATCCATGCCTGTGTTACCTATGAAGCAACGCTTTCCTCTTCCAACCCCAAATCCAGAAACAAGTGTTACCCTTCAAAAACTTTGTTACTACAGGCCTAAAATAGGAGTAGTAGTCATCTCCCCATCTTTTTTCACGGACAGTGAATGAGCATCATCTACTTTTTTTGTGAGCAGGGTCCTGGAGCTTTGATTAAAAGCCCATCATTGGGCAAATAAAAACCCTCCTCTTACCCCCCCCAACACACCCTGAAAATGTTTTCCTCATCCCATCAAGCAAGATACACTCAGCTTCATCTATTGTCTAGGACGGTGTGTCTCAGGTTTTCAGGGACCACTTCTATATTTACTATATCCACAACAAAAATCTACAACAGTATTTTAGTGTGGTGGTCAGTGGGAAAAATTCATCCTACATTGCTGGCCATTGGGAAAGCTGCCATCTTTACAGATAGCCAAAAAAAATTATTGGTATCTGTTAAACTGACCCCCTGAAAACCTCTGGAGGAACCCCAGGGTTCCACAAAACTCTGGTTAGGAAACACTGGTCTAGGGCCTTGCTAGCCCACTTCTGGGTATAAAGGGCCATTATCCAGCACTGTCTCCTCTTCTGGACCCTAAAAGAACCCTTCCACTGGAAAGCCAACAGAACAGAACATGTACATATCATGCGGATGGTGACATGGACTACCAAAGTAGAACCCTTCCACTTAAACAGTAAAACAGAGAAGACTCAGGACTGGAGTATTACATGTCAATGGATTTAAATAAGTCCAATAGGTAATATTTTATTTACTGCCACCAATCTGTTATAGTGGGGTGGAAGGGGTATTATTATCATGGAGGTCAGCTTTAAATATAGCCTGCACTATTAGGATCATATCATTTTTTGTTCAACTATGATCTTTGCTTACAGTACATGAACTTATTTGTAAAAATCAGAACTTTGCTATCAGTCTTCATCGTAATACTAATCTACAGCTTTAACGTATTTGTGCATTTATTAAAATACCTAATTCCATTTGTACTCTGAGGCTCATGATATCTCTTCCCAAGACCTCATATATCCTTGTGCTTTTCTTTCAATATTTTGACAGCTTTATAATATAAATAGTGAAAGCAGATGCAATAAAATAAACACATTTATATGATACTTCCTTGTTACATGCATTAGGCATGGAAACAATGAACCCGACTGGCAAAGTTGTACAGAATGTTCTGTTTACAATAAAGCCATCAAATCAATTGATTTAACTTTCCACAGCAGCCCCACTCTGTTCTGACTGTGAGATACGTTCCATGAATGAGGTTAGGAGTCCATGAGGTTACAATTCGATATACGTCCATGCCTGCAGAAAATGTATCTTTACATATATATAGATATATATACAGGGAGAGGGAGAGCGTCTATATAGTTAAATCTCCTCTCATAACGAGAACCAGAATTTAAGTGAACTTATTAATTATTTCTTTTGTATGCCAAACTACTGCTGATGAGCACGGGACGTATCAGTTACAGGAAACCAATGACATCATGCAGGGGGTGAACCAAGGAAAGAAGGGCAGAGGTAATCAATTTGTACAGACAGCCATTATGTATGCAACAATCATACCATTTTTTAAGTTCTTTTTAGACCTATTGAGTTATTTTTTGCTGCCCACTGGGGAGATTTTCTTTCACCTTCTGTCTTTCAGACACAACTGGGAATTAAATGAAAATCTCCTCAATAAAAGAAAAATCCCAAGAGTAGACTGTTGTCTATAGAACGTTTTCCTCCATGGAATGATTTTCCCTCATCTCTTGTATTATTAAAAAAATGGGTTTTTGCATACACTTTTGTTGGTGGGTAGTAATGTTCCTTCATTGTCTATACGGTAGATTGAGTTGAGTCAGTGATCAAGCATTGCTTAAGTGAACTTACTGATCTGACCGTGCAGTTTGGCAAGGTTGTATGGATCACATTACCCTATGGAACAGAATTGTTAAAATTACAATTTTTGGTATTTATTATATGTATAGGTATTATTGATTAAACCAAAGGGATATAGATAGAACTGTTAGATATATTCCATGCATTACTGTGTCTACACCAATCACTACCTATAGGGTTCATTGAATCTTACAGGTCATTGTCTTACTGTGTGCAAGTTTTGCAGAACATCCTAATAGGATACATAAATGTTCTTACCATCTGTCAATGTCAGTGACTTAGAAAGCCTTGACGCCAATAAAAAAAAGCAATGGAAGCCTTCTTGTTTTCTAAATGAAAAGTTTTCTTTAGGGGTGATGCAGGGATTGGTGTCAAACATGGCACTGGATATCAAACCTCCGGATGTTTTGGGTAACTCCGGCAGCACCCATCAATCAGGAATAATTATGCAATCTATCATCTTCTGAAAGTTTGTTAGTTTCTGTTAACTGTTGATTTTATATTTAAAATCAGGAAAGGGGGATGATTTTGAAGTGCAAACCACAACAGCCTAGGGCAGGGGTCTGCAACCTGCGGCTCCGGAGCCGCATGCGACTCTTCAGCCTCCTTGTTGTGGCTCCCTTCGGCTGCCGCGGGGAGATCTCTGATGGGGGATCCCCTTCCTCCCAAGACACTGCGGAGGAGGGGGATTCCCTATCCGGTGTTCTAATGAAAAAAATCCACCAGTGAAATAAATCTACCACGGGGCGTGTACAAATGGGTGTGTACAATGACATCTCCCTCCTTTGAACCCCAATTCCTCTGGAATGGGGAGATGTACAAAACCAAAAATGTAGGTGCAAGTGGGGGACAACTGTGACTAACACCCCCTAAAATTTAATTGTTAGGCTATCATCAGAACAGAAAGAACTCTGCCCATCAAAAAAATCTACCCTGTTACGTTGGAAGCCTCCAGCTATGTAACAGGATGATACGTTAGAAGCTGGAGGCTTCTAGGGGCATAGTTCAGTGTTTAATTTATTTCAAAGTAGGCCTACACATGCACACTTGTTGTAACAGGTAAAATTAAAAAAATATTAAAACTTTTAAAAGTTTATAAACTGTGTTATGTTTTGCGGCTCCAGACTATTTTTCTTTAGTGGAAGAGGAGGCAAAATGGCTCTTTTGATAGTAAAGGTTGCTGACCCCTAGCCTAGGGTATCAGCAAGCAGCAATATATTACAAAAATGTAATATGTAGTAGTTTACCAGTCTTTAGATTGGAATATCTTACCTGTGTTAGTACCTGGAAAATCTTGCAATACACTTTTAGTTCTGGAATGACAACGCTAAGACTTAATTTGCACTCTGAAAATGCCTGGAAACTACATTTATAGGTTGTGCAAGGGATTTCCAGGCATATATCTGCTCTTTATTAAATGTAGGGCAAACAAATGCCTTTCCGTGTGGCTTTCTGTAATTACTGCCAGTAAAGCACTGCAAATCAATGTTTTTAATGCATAGATATTTGCACTACCATCTAACTGCATATATGTGTTCCAGGCTATTCATATAAATGGCACATTTACATATCAGTGTTTGGTTGATGGACAAGCGACCAGCAGTAAACTAATGTGAATCAAGCCATTTTGTATCGGAAACAGAAACAAGATAGAAGCCTTTCTATTGTCCATAATATATTGTTTTGATTATGTAGCTCTCAGGGACCCATGTAATTGATAGGACTCAGAGCGGGAATTTGTTCTTTAGCAACAGGGTCTCTAACAAGCAACAATCAGGTTTAAAGCAGAACTTTCATTAAAGTAAAAAAATTATACTTACCTTTACTTCGGCAGAGCCCTTAATTTCTTCTGCAATCAGATTCAATTCCCATTGTCCCACGCTGTCCTGTATTATTTCTTTGTCCCTGTGCGGAGGAACCATCGTGTGCAGCCATCTTCTTTCTTCATCTTCTGGGTTCTGCTTAGGTCACCCAATCTTGTACTGTGCACTGTCCAGAGATTGGGCGACATCTGTAAAAGTAAATAAAAAGTGAAATTGTGAAATCAGCACTTTTTTGTAATACAAGAAAAGCCCTTTCTGTGCAAACCTGAGATAGGGCATGAAGGAGCAGCCCAAGGTTGCCACGTCACATGTCCCAGCAGGCTTTGAGGGACCTCCCCATCTTTTTTTTAAAAATAAAAAAAATCTTTATATTATCTTTATAATATTATTATATTTATATTATTTTTGTACTATTATTATTATAATTAATAATAATAATATTAATAATAATAATAATAATTACCAGGATTTATATAGTGCCAACATATTACGCAGTGCTGTACATTAAATAGGGGTTGCAAATGACAGACAAATACAGACAGTGACACAGGAGGAGAAGAGGACCCTGCCCCGAAGAGCTTACAATCTAGAAGGTGGGGGAAGCAGCACACAATAAGAGAGTGAATATGGAATGGTGGTAAGTAGTGAGGGTTAAGGAGACAGAAGAAGACGGGTAGGCAAGTTTTAAAAGATGCGTTTTGAGTGCTCTTTTAAATAAGAATAAAGTAGGAGCAAGCCGAATAGGACGAGGAAGACCATTCCAGAGAATCGGGGCAACTCTAGAAAAGTCTTGGAGCTGTGCGTGTGATGAGGTTATGAGTGAAGAAGTCATTAGTAGGTCATTGGAGGAGCGGAGAGAGCGGTTAGGGAGATATTTTTCTATCAGGTCAGAAAGGTAAGTGGGACAAGAACTGTGGAGGGATTTGAAGGCAAAGCACAGGGGCTTGAAATTGATTCTAAGGTGAAATGGAAGCCAATGAAGAGAACTACAAAGAGAGACAGCAGAAGAAGAACGGTGGGAAAGATGGATAAGTCTGGCTGCAGCATTCATAATAGATTGTAGAAAAGAGAGTTGGGTTAGTGGAATACCAGAGAGGAGGATATACACCACTTAATATAAGGTAAAAATTGTGGTGATAGGCCCACTTTAAGAAACAGGGACAGGTGCTTACTTACAAATGCCTAAAAAAGAAACAGTATTATGATTCATCATCCACTCATCCAGACTTTATGAATAACATACCCATAGCATGATATTTACCATGACCCCAAGGCTAAGGCATGCAGCTATTACCAAGCTAAGCCTTTACCTATTAGTCACAACCTAGTTAGCTATCACTCGCCGATAGCATCAGCTGTAAAATTCTATTTTTTTATGTCTTTTAAGCCGATACCTGATAAGAAAAGAAACTTGGAAAAATCCAAGAAAATAACAGTAAAGTTTAATGAAGCGTTCCTCTGAAAAGACTGACAAATCCCCAGCCAAAGTATTGATTCCGCAAGAATTTATTAAAGAACACTCCACACCGCGTGTCATTATGGCCTGCGCCTGGCAAGGGAATCATGTAAAATAGATGTTTAAATGAGGAGTAATAGGCAGACGTAAAGCCAGTATTGATGTGTGTCATGAAGGGTGAAATAGTACAGCTCACAAATACACGTAACACTCCGAAAGATGGAAAAACAAAGCTTTCAAAATGTAAATCCACTTGGAGTGTTGGTAAACGATTAGCTTTGAAAAGCATCTTTTACTCTGCAAACACATTATTCATAAAAATACATTGTTCTGTTATCCTAGCTGCTCATGTAAATAAAATGCAGAATTCTAGGTATTGAAATATATAGCTAGAAATAAAAAATGGCTGCCAAGTGAAGATGATGTGGGTGAACGCATGGTATGGGTTAAATAAAGAAGTTACCAGATGGCAAATCTAGGATAGATTGGTGAGTGATTGAACGCAGGGTTGAATTAGGGACCTGGTCCCCAAGAGGAAGTAAAACAGAGGGCCAAGCAGAATGGTACAGTGGCCTTTTTATGTAAGGCAGCAGGGGCCAGGGGACACCTTATAAAGAAGTCATTGGATGACAAATTGACCAGCCCAAATTCTTTTAAGTCTAGGATAAAGTTGTGAATGATTAGACCCAGGTTTTGACTGGGGACCTGAGGCCCATCAGCAGAAGTGAGAAGGATTGCCCACCAGAACGCACAACTTTCCTGGCACAGTGTCATTTTTTTGTGAGGCAGCAGGGGCCAGGGAACCTCATATAAATTGCTTAAATTGTTGGATAACAAAAATTACCATCTAAAGTTTTTTTTACATTTGGGATAGAGTGGTCAAAACCCATAGGCTACCAGAGAAAGAAGGCCAGGGAACCACCAAGGTGCAGAAAAAAATAATTTGGGGGGCACATGACTGTCTCCCACCAGAAGTTTTTCTCCACTTCTCCTATGGGCCATTACAACCCTGATTAAAATCTATCAGCTTGATACTGCTATAAAACTTGGTAGCTGGCACCACCCAATGTGCTTGAAAGGGACTATTTGAAGCATGCAAAACAAAAAAGTCCAAACAATTTACCCCCATATTAATAAATATTTTATACCACTTTTCATGGGAACTTTGAGGATAAATTGCTCCACAGTGCCTGCAGCTAAGGACTTCATCAACTAAAATTACATTTATAATTTTAGTTATTACATAACTGAATGTCCATCAATGGGCTACACGATTGAATGGCCTGTCCATAGAAGCTGTTGATTTCCTTGTTTAATGCCTAATGTCTCATCCATCCAGCTAAACATTTTGGTTTGACTGCCACCTTCAATGTATTTACTTTTGCTTTTCCTAACAAAGTCAACAGCTAGGTAATTATTATCTTTTGTATGGAACTTTGGAACATTGCTGCATGGGGAAATAAATATATGTTTGACTCTATAATCTTCCAAATTTTCTATCACGGATAAATCCACACTTTTTTTTTTAAATAGGTAAGACCTAATAAACAAATAACTTTATAACAAGAACAGAATTCAGACAGAAACCCGAGCCCCTGGTGAAATAAATAAAGCTGGATCAAAGTCTTTTGACTAGATGCTTTATCTTACCTCTATATACACATATATATAATTTTTTTCTCTAATAGCAGGCAAGCTAAGCTAATATTAGTTAATGTTTGTCTGAGCTCTGAGCTAATTTACATCAGAATATCAAAATCCACATGATAAACCATTCAACAAGAAAGCAGGAACACAAAAGCCTATTCAAGCCTTGTGTTTTTAGTTGACTGAATGGATTTTCTGAGTTAAGTATCTTTTTTTTTTGACAAAAAAACACCTTTAATTCAATCCACAGGTGGATTAATTGGATAATTGATTAAGTTATTTTTATTGATCTTTGTTTTTGCAGCGTTTATTCCAATATCAAATATTCAAATAATAAATTCTAGTTGCTTGCTGAAATTTCCAATTGGATTGACTGTAGGTATCATTGTACTGATTTGGGAAAGAAGGTGGCACAAAATTACATACACATTGTCTTCTGGATCCTTGATTTGCAGAGAAATGACCAAACCAACAAGCTCTAGTGAGGCCTGGAGCCAAAGATGAGGTTGTGGCATGGGTTGGGGGGCAACAGAGACGTTTAGGTGTTCGATGCAAGATCGTAGTTTGAGATGTTTGGTACTCACCCCTTGATGGTAGTCATACAAGATGGAAGGAGCACTGAAAAATTGGTCAGAGAAGGGAAAGTGCCATCTTCAGACCAAGTTTGCCATTTCAAAAGGGCAGTCTATTCCCTTCCCTTATATATGTTATAAGCCATGACATTTCTTATGTCTTCAATGGTAAACCTTTGACTATTTTGATTATTACTGCAGCCAGGCAGAATTTGGCAAGTACCGTGTTTCCCCGAAAATAAGACAGGGTCTTATATTATTTTAGCTCTGAAAATCGCATTAGGGCTTATATTCACGGGATGTCCTATTTTTCTCATGTACCAAAATTCTATAGAAATATACCTCTATGTTATCTGTGACCTGTCAAAATCACATATTTTTTCTGTTATATACAAGAAGTCATGAATAAGAATGGACAAAAATGATTAATGACAAAAAAAAACACAGCTTCATAAGCAAACAAGTGCTACATAAAAAGAAAATGTGCTGACAAATAACATATGACACATAGAGTAACATGCAGACACAGAACAGTAACCAACAGTAAAAGCAAAAAAAAAATAATCAATAAATATGCATTGCTGCTAATGAATGAAATACTAGCAACGACCATTTGAAAAGAGAGTCCACTAACCTCCTATTAAAGTTGTAGTGTCACACCAGAGTAGGTTAATAACCACGCTGCGATTTCTTGACCCCTTGCTCCAGTGCTTTGAAAATCTCCTGCTCTCTCTCTGCTCTCTTCCTCCTCTTGGTATCCCTCCGCGGACCACGTGACCACACTCTCCGAAGAAACGGATAGGGCTAACATTCAAGGTAGGGCTTATATTTCCCCCTTGCATGATTAGCATGCTAGGGTTTATTTTCCGGGTAGGACTTATTTTCGGGGAAACAGGGTATTTGTAATCAACAATGAACCTTTTGTGGGAGATTAGCATCAAGCGCTCTCACTGCAGAGAGGTATATCCAAATTTAGGGCGCTCTGCCCACTTTTATTCATAAAACATCAACAAATATAAGCAAAATTGCAAGTTTTTTTTCCCTGGCAGGGGATCCAAGTCATCCAAAGTATGGGAGCAAAACACAACATTTAGCCTTCTGGCTTTCTCTGTGGGTCTCACAGGCCGTAGTGGACCTCCTGGGTTCTCTTCCTAAATCAAAGACAGGTGCCTTTTTATCAATGGCCAGGTGCACCAGAGCAAACTTTATTTTCTGGCCTGAAAATTCCTTCCTTCCAGGACACTCTGGGCCTAGATCCCAAAAAAAAGCCACAAACCTGCAAATGGAAGCCATCTTGGGTGAAGGTGTGCCTAAATTAGAAGTGCCTTAGATTTTAAACTCTAGGTAAAAAAAAACTATGAGGAAAAAAAGCACAAGATTGCTTAGGTAGTAGAAGTGCACTTTATAATAAATTCTTGAAAAACAATCGGGAAATGATTAAGAAAATATTAATATATGATGATATTCCTACATGACATAGCAAGTTCTCATATTGAGTCTGAACAATTAAAGCTCTCCAACAGTAGTAAAGAAAAACTATTATGAAAGAACCTGAGTGATCCAGCAAACTTGGAATGGATCGGACACAGGATTGAAAACATAGGTCTACCAATAGCCAATGAATTTTAAGAAATCTGTTCCAGGTTTCCTGGATCAACCCGGTTAACCTAAGATAAGATATCTTCTCCAGTCTGGGTCTCAAGATTTTTTTCTCCTTTGCTACAGAATAAGAGGGTCAATTTTTCAGTCTGTTAAACTCTGTCTGATGATATGGACACTTCTGGTCAATCAGAGGTTTCTCACAGGGGCCAGAAGGGGTCCTGTTCAGTATCCAGGTCTCTAGTGTATTGGAAGTTGGGTGAGGCAAACACTCTATCCCTTTCCCAGGTTGGAATCTTGAAGTTGCCCTAAAGCATGTGCCTAATTCTAATTGTGAAAAAAGTTAATCTGCAATTCAAATTGAGAGTTGGAGTTGAACCCTGAGGTCAGGTATGGCTCGGGAAGTGAGGTCTGTGTGGGGTCTGTGTGGGGTCTCTGGGAGGTCTGTGTGGGGTCTGTTGGAGGCCTGTGTGAGACCTTGTAAGGCCCGTATGCCAAAAGGTTTGAAGAAATCTATATACCAAAGCTAAGGAAGTCTTTATATTGAGGAAGCTGGCCAAGTGGGCTTGGTGGACTCCCTTCTACAAGAACATTGTGAGTGACTTTTAATCTAACATAGAGCCAAAACTGGTGATGGACCATTATTTTAGAAATGCCACAAGTTATGTGATTTGATGTCTGCTGACCAAAGCTCCTCTTTATCTTTAAGCTATCCAATCCTGGATATTACAATGAGTTTTGTTTTTTTACATTGTTTATTAGTGTTTTGTTGTTAAGGCTTATCCTACGATAATTGGTGGCTTATCCAATGCTGACAAATATTTTTAATAAAACAGCAAATTTAGCGCAAAGTGATATATTGACAATGTCAAATCAGAATCCATCTTGTACTATACAAATTTCGGTAAATTGAATTCTAATTGGTTGCTGGGGGTCACTGACATGCTGCACTTGGCCCTTAGCACTTTACTCTTTTCAATGTTTATGTAATAAGCCCGTGAGTGTCATTAAAATGCTGGGAGGGAAGTGTGAGTATATATAGACTTGGACAGAAACAGAAAATCGTTTTTTACTGGGTACTCTCCCTTATATGATATTGATTTTCCCGAAGTAAACTAAAGAAGATCCACTCACTGAATGACAGGCTGCCAGTATTCTGATGCCCTTTGTTGGATTTACCTCTCTCCATAGGCTGCCATTAGAGAGGGCGGAATGGGGGAGGGGGGGTTCACTTTGCCAAAAATTCAGTGAAATGTTTACATTTTATCAAGATTTGATATTTTACTTTATAATGTATATATATATATATATATATATATATATATATCCTTTATTCCACAGCGTTTTAGACCAGTGTTTTACAACCAGGGTTTCTCCAGAGATTGCTGGAGGTTCCTTGAGCAATGAGAGGTTTGTGACTTTCAGGTCAGTTAATCGGGCACTAATGATCTTTTTGGCTATCAGTAAGGATGACATTCATTTTACTGGTCAGCAATGTAAGAGGCATTCTTCCTACTGACCAGCAAGCTAATGTACTGTGAGCTGTAGATATACTAATTATAGAAGTTCCCTAAAGGCCTGAAAGTTTTTTCCATGGTTCCCCTGTATTAGAAAGGTTGAGAAACACTGATTTAGTCTATAGTCATGTCACTTACATACAAATGTCAGATAATAGTTTGGGGCAAAAATCTGACATGTGTACAGTGGTCCCCAGATGTTGTTCATCAATCCATTATGGCAGATTGATAGATGACCGAACAGTATCAACCATTATTTGGCACGGAAGGGTGCTGCTCACTCATCCACACCCTTTCTCACCATTGAAAAGAACACTGCCGTGTGTACAGTATTAATTCATCTATCACTGAAAATCATCAAAAACAGGGCGGAAGGGAATAAATAGAGTAAAGTCAGGACTGCTTATGAGTAAAGCCAGGAATTTCTGGGTCCCATACTAGGTAAAATTTCTGGGTCCCCCTTCCCCATTTACAAAGCTTTCAGCAATGTAAATTCATTTGTTTGGGGCCCAATTATATAAGCTCAACAATAAATGTGAATATTGCTACAGCTTTCTGTTTTTAAGCAGCTACCACATCCGGCCAGCCTCAGTCACCATCCATAATCTGCCAGCAATCCATAGAGGAGCTTAGATTTAGGGTTGGACATAGGAGGGTGCAAATGGTGCCACTGCATGAAAGTCCCATACCCTTCTCAATCACAAGGACCATCCCGGGAGTACCAAGCCACTTTGGTGGGGGAAACCCAAGTCAATGCTGCATGGTTGCTGCATGGACTCCATGGGGACCCAGGTGAGTTTGATGAGGCACAGGGGCCCATTGTTGGCTATGTCCACTTGCTTAGAGTCCCAGGTGATGATCTCACTGGATATAACGTTAGATATAAAATGAAAACAGGAACTTTGTAATAATTAATTCTATTAGTATGTTGATGAAAGGGGAAAGGAGGACAAGCAGAAGGTTAATCACAAGCAGATGATAAACTTAAACTGTAACTTCCATAAATCTTCACAATTCCCTTACACATAAAAGATACTTTTTTAGTCCAACAAAAGACTTTTCTGTAATCAGTTTCCTCATTTAGTTTAGAGCTAAGTGAACAAAAGCAACAGATAAAATGACTGCCAATAAAAGTCCCTGGAAAGGCGAGTCAGAGACAGGTGTCGCTAACCAGGTCCAAGATGTTTCATATAGAAGAGGGTTTCCTGGTACGGAAGTGGCTGGAAACAGCTGTTGGAATGCAGCTTAATCACATTGTGCACCATATTCACAAAGTATGGATGATAAATGGCATCGCCTGCTATTAATGAGTTCTGCAGTTAAGCAGTTGTGAGTCACCACACTCCAGTGTTTAGACGGAAGATGATTTATCGCACGCGTTTCGACAGGTCGGATTTTAAAGATACATTCAGGTGTTTAAAACTCATTTCTGGAAATCTCAGAAATAAAGCATGGTCTGGCATGTATATAAATAGTGCAAGGATAAGGAATTTTGTTCTTTGAGGGTGCAGAGAGATCTGGAGGAAAGGAATAAATAAAACGAAATGATGTAATATAACAGATCTCTGGCATTTAAAGCTGAATTCTGGGTAAACTACAACTCCTCCACCTCACCTAGCTCCCACTCATTTTGAACTGACCATTGGTATAAAACCCTAAAACATTGCTTGTTTTCACATAAATCTGTTGTTATGAAACACTCCAGCCCCTCACTCTTCCTTCTTTTTAAGCCCCGTATAGATGGCAGATTTTTGCCCTTGGAATCGATTTTTCATGATACAACAATACCCCGACACAACCCTGTCTGCTCTTTGAAAATCCATCTATCCCATGTTCTACCTGTATACAACTACTGTCTCTTCCGCTCCCGAGTTTTTGATCCGGACTAACCCCACTTTCCTATATAAATGGATGAATATAAATGGTGGCCCTCTCTAGTTCTAGGTGCTTACAAACCCCGCAAATCCACCTAGAATGGCTCAACATAACTAGAAGTGGGCCATTTTGGCAAAAATACATCATATGGCAAAACTGAAGTACGTTTTCACAAAAATATTACATTTGGTGAAAAGTCGATAAAACGCAAAACTAAACGTATTAACCAAAAAGTGCAATCAGGAAGCTCTTTATTGTAGAAGGGACAGGCAATGTCTCTTCTGCAATTAAGCAAATGTACTTGCCTATTGGTAGTCTTCTATAAAATGTACACTGAGGTTTGCATGCACAATATATGATCACAATATATGATGCTCGTATACCTGGGTGGTGGGAATGAGGGAACTCCTAGGAACTCTTCAGCCAACAGGGGCCTCCACGGGAGCCCCAAATCAGTTCTACACAGGGGCCAATTGTCAGGTATATCTGCCACTGTGGACCGCCATGGACGTACATGGAATTACGCTACCATGGACGTACATGGAAGCCTCGCTACCTACCAAATGATAATGAAGATTTCTAGGGGGGTTGTAGGTATGATGACAATGATGGGAAGGCAAGTTAAACCCAACTAGATCTGACTTTTAGATGGTGGCACCAGTCAAGGTAACTTTTCATGTTCTGTCATTCCAGCCTTGCCAAGATTATTATTATTATTAATATTAATAAACAGGAATTTTATAGCGCCAACATATTACGCAGCGCTGTACATTAAAGATGGCCGAAGACACAAACCCAGAAAAGCACCAGGTTAAGATTTTGACATCACAGATGGAGAAAGAATAGTCGAGATTAGATCTGCTATACTTTTGCAAATTTCTTTAAAGGAAGACAAACTTTTGGTTATAGGCAACATCGAAATGGATTCACTTGGCACCTATGTTACCCTAATACTTAACCTTACTGTTTTTTTCTTTACATTTTATTTGAAATAAACCCTAAATCTGTAAATCCTAAAGAGTAAAACTCACCCATTCATATGTATGAAAGTGATAAATGGGAATTTTATAATGACTACCATCTGCGATACCGCCTCGTTGTTTGCTGAAAGAGGGGGATTTCCATTAATGTCTCTCATAGTGGGTGGTACTGTGATTTTTGTAAAGACCAAATAAAACTGTATCGTGGTGGAAGTGCTTTCTTGTGGATGCTTTTTAATGCTTGATTTATTAGCTATCAACTTGTCAGATGAGCCGTTCCTGAAGAATGAGATTTAAATGTGACTCTAACATCGGCACATTAGTAGTATATAGCACAAGTGGGACTGTCCTTGGAGAAAAACAAGACTCCTGGGTGATGTAAAAGACAAAGCTTTTTGTAAAGGGAGTTCCAGCCTCTACCATATTATCAAATAAAACAAAAGAACCAAAAACACCACTTTGTAACGTATTTGATGTTAAGCAAATGAATCTGCAAGGAAGTATAAAAGGATTCAAACAGCGTGAACCCATTTTATTGCTACCTGCTGCCCGGAGAATGTCTTCTTGTTTAGCCTTTCCAAAGCATTACAAGTCACTCTGACCAGAAATGCTGATTAATTGCCAGTGCATGTAAGGTAACATTACCATTGGTGTCTTTTCGCATCATATAAATCTCTGCCTATGGATGGGGAGGCAACTAAACCCAATATTGAAGTAGGCAGACAGAAATAGGTAAATATAGCATACAGAAGTGAAGGGCTGGACAGAATATCTGTTTCATAGGCCAAATATGCTTGCCCACTGTGCTACGGCTCATTTCCTCCCATCTCAGAACTCAGATGTGACCAGGTGACACCCAAAGAATGAGAGACGCTTTAGTCCATAAATAGGAAAGGGAAAGGCACCTGAGGTCCTGGCTGTGTGCATAGGAGCAAAGCTACAGCTAAACACAGATACACAGTGTGTTTATAAATTTTCAAAGTTTCGTTTTAAATATAATACATATAATGTACACTAATCAACATGATTGTGTTCAGAATTTGTCTTTCTGGATATTGGGTTCATGTGGACTTTAAAAATAGATTTAGATTAATGGATACTGTCAATGGATACTGTAAGGATGGCTGTTATTTGCGATAGCTTGGGGTTCCTCATCTCTTCATTTTTAGCAGGCAATATTTAACTGGCAATAATCAAAATGAGGTATAACTGGCTATGTGCCATCCCTGACATCCCCATATACCTAGGCAATGCCTAAGCAGAGATCAAGCCCTAGCCACCATGCAATGCCTACCATTTGCTGCTAGCCAAGGATGCTTTGAAAAGGGTGTCCTCCCTACCCAGCTGCTTCGCTACCTAACAAATGATAAAGTGAAAAATGATTTTTTAGGGGGGTTGTAGGTATGATGACAATGATGGGAAGGCAAGTTAAACCCAACTAGATCTGACTTTTAGATGGCGGCACCAGTCAAGATAACTTTTCTATTACTGTGTTAGCATGGCATCCCATTTATAAACATGCATAATGCTATGTGGATATGATGATCAGAAAAAGGTTACATGTACAAGGCAAAGTTTTTTTTCTGCCACACTACCTTAAAATCCAAGACTAAGTCTAACCAACCCGTCCGCAGAGAATCTGTCCAGCAGCTCTTAGGTGTTCTCCCCGCAGGGACCACTAGAGTCACCTAACCATCATCCTTTGGAGAAGGCTCTGGTGAAGGCCAGGAGACACTTAGACTCCACACCCCAGAAAATTCCATAGATCCTCCATAGATCTAACCTGGCTTACTTTCAATAAGTATTATTTTTCTGGCGGGTGGCTACTGTGAATGACCAGCAAATATTTGGAATATTCTATTCTTTTTCCAGAATCCTCTGCCAGGCAGGATGCCAGATGACATTCCCTTTGAATGTAAAAAGCTTATGATGGCATTGCATCGTACATCCTGTGCTGTGTTTGTCTTTCTTTTGCCGATTGTATAGTCTTATTATAGAATAACTTTGAGGTCAGTGCTAGCATTAATTGTATTTGTTAATGTTTAAGGGGAAGGGTTGAGTTTCCTGTCAGCCACTGACATGGGAGCCGCTTCTCAGTTACTTATTCCAGCTTCCAGTCTTGCTGTCAGGAAATTAAGTAAAACAGTTTGCTCAATCAGGTGTTGTGATGCGTGTCACAAGGGACTTCAAACTGGAATCTGTGTATAATCTTTTCTTAAAAAAAAACTGCTGTATAATTTTCTCTGGAGTAAATGGTTTGTTCACTGAAAAGTGACATTTAAAGTGGCCCTATACTCAAAAAAAAGCAGTCACCAGGTGGTAATGCAAATTGAATGACATGCTTCTTTTGTCAAAAAAATAAACCCTTGGTTCCTGGTGGCTTTTTGTTTTAGCTCTACAATGTTCATGGAACATGGCGCATGTGCGGGAATTGCATCATCAATGGCCATCCAATGGCTCAAGAGGATCACCATCTTCTTGGGGGTCCAACAGGAAGCCAACAGCAAAGATGGCACCTTCCAAGGGTGAAGAAATGAGGGGTCCAGGGCAGTGATACCATAATCCGCAAGAATACTGTGCAAACTTTCTGATTATGGGTGAAGCTCACCCCCTACCAATGAGTTTAGTTCCTTCTTAATTTAGTAAAAAGCAAAACCCAGAGATCAGGATCAATTATTGGCATTCCTAGATTTTCCAGCAGTCCGATTTCCTTTCCATAATGTCAATAAAGGAGTCCAAGGGTGGATTGTTTCTTGGTCCCCCGCAGTTCCCCCTCAGCCCAGGGAACTCGAATATAGGCATACATGAATTGTTTGAATCATCAGCACATATGATTATTGTTGATCCATGTGTAAGTAATAACAACAATATGAAAATAGTATCTTTATTTTTTTGAATATTATGTGAGGAATCACGTTTAAGATGTTCTATTTTTTTAAAACAAAGCATTTTCCTGTGATCCTGTGACCTAAGAAACACAGAAATTGAATTAAAGCTGACCCATAATTTAATCATTTATATGAATTTAAAATCTTAGTTGGATCATTTACAATGGGATTAGGTTTACTGTACTTAATGACCAGAGAAGAAAAATATCCAAATATTGGTTTTAGGTGGATAGCAGTGAAACTTGATTGCTGCATGTGTGATTTTAAATAGTTTGGACACTATTTAACATATTTGTAAAAAATATAAATTAATAAAAATAAGAAAATGCTTTCTTTAACATAGTTTGTAGGCAGAATAAATTTAGGTTGTATTCAGAAATTAAAAAAAATATATATTATTATTATTATTATTATTATTAATAAAATGTATTTATATGTCACCATCATGTTACGCAATGTTGTACATTAAATAGCGGTTGCAAATGACAGACAAATGCAAAGGGTGACACAGAAGGAAGAGAGGACTCTGTGCAAAAAAGCTTGCAATCCAAGCAAAATTGATAGCAGTTTTCCTATTTTTTAATTGATCGAAAATGAGAAAAAGTTTTAATTTAAATGAATTTTTAATTATTATGTTTGTCATTGGCTCCCACAACATCCTCTTCTTTGCCATCTCTTCAGATTGGCATCCAGCTCCTCCATAAGTGTGCAAGGTTGGGCACTGTGCAATCAGGGGGCATTTGACACAAACAAATGACCCGGTGCCTAATCTCACTCTGTGCCCATGCCAGGGTATTTGCTTTTGTGGAATGCCTGATGCCATGATGTCCATCACATTCCTAGGTGAAAAAGAGGTAATAAATGTAAGTAAATAAGCAAAAAAAATTAGATGTTTCTTGATGTAGATGTATCTAAATAGAAAAGAAAAGAGAGAAAGATTTGAAATAGGAAAGGATTCAATTATAATAAAATGTCCTCTTTAAGAAAACCTGAAACCTAAAAAAAAAGCTGTATGTAAGAGTTGTTATTCATCAGATACAAAACATTGCCACGCCAGTCTCGCATATTTTGCCTGGACCATGATCTATACACACCCCTGCTTTTATCTCTATCAGTGTCCACCGGATTCCCTTGGTGCACTATGCAGTCGTAAATCACAAGATTTAACTTTTCAGAGATATGGCCAGAGCAGAATTCATGTACATACACGTGGTGGTACAAATGGACCCTTTGAATACTTAACGTAAATGAAAGCAATAAATTAGAAACAGGTCTTACCAGCGATGTTAGTAATCCACAACAGACTTTGTAAATATTGTAAAGTGAAGGTAGGTTGTGTTGAATAATCTCTGGGATTAAGTAAAGGATTTGTAATTCAAACAATCTGCTTAGAATCATTTTTTTTCATTCCGTATCACTGCCCTAAAGAGGGAAAATAAAATTATCGGATAGCATATTTTACTGATTACTTATTTCTACCGTTGGTGCGATTATTTTTTTCTTCCTAAGCAAATATGTCTTAGATTTGCGGTTTGCATAATAACTAGACGGGAAATATGTCATTGCACTGGTGTAAGACCGTTACATTTCATGCGATTAGTTATGCCAATAACGCAAGGCCCGATTCCAAAAATGCACATTTCTGAGCAAAAGAAAAAGAAATAGAATTTTCCATGTCTTTGATAATAGCGGATCAAAAATGAGTTTCAGTTCCTCAAAGTGAATATTCCACCAAATTTGCTTAATGGAAAATATTCTTTTCATTTAGGTGACTTTGACGATTTTTTCCCCCCTTTGTTTTAGCGGAGATGGTTGGTACTGTAGACAGTGATTTTATTTGTTCAAAGACATCGAGCTGGAATGTGATGTTAAATATTTTTTTTCCCATTAACTTCAAGATGCAAAACAGTGTTACACTTTGTTCGCCCTGCTCTGTATTTTAAAAAGTAATGTGTCATTTTATTAGGATGTTAGCAATTTAATTATCTGCTACATTAAAAAAGTTATTAATGCTTGTTGCTTACTCCTAGAAAATAAAGCATGTCTCTGTTCTTAGAAAAGTGTCTCTTGCTGTAATTAAGACTGATTGATAAAGTCAGTTTAGGTCCTTTATGAAAGCATCCAGGATTTGGATTGTGCTTTGAATGTTTTTTTTAGCTTTAGGTTTTCATTGTTTGCATTTTTTACAGATACCGCCCTGATCCTAAAGGAACGTGAACCTAAAATATACGGTAACAATGCTGATTTGCACATGTAGTTGTATTTGTCTTTAGTTTAATCCATTCTTTCTTTTGTAGCTCTCTTGGATTATAAATCCAAATTGTTCACATGACCTCAGCTTCAGTAAAATGAGACCCTTCCTGGGGCAAGAGATACCATATTGATCCTACAGGAACCCAACCTTAAGATCTTCAGCAAGAGTTCTGATATGTACGTCTATTTTGTATTAGACTTTAGACTGGTATCCCCCTTGGACAGCAAGTTTAGATTGTCCATGGGATCTCAAATTCTGCCCCAGGAAAACAAGACCCATCCTTCAGCTATGTCTCACCCCCTTTATTACACTTATCCAAACCCAAAAGTTTATTGGGTAGTAGATGCTCTGAAATGTTATCTTTAAATGACCTGGACAGTGATTTGTGCCAGGAAAGGTTACGGATTCCTTTGTAGCTTAATCTCAGTTCAAGTAGAAGCCTGGCCTTTGAATTAAATGGGACTGAATTCAGACACTAAAGACTAAACAACTACCTTCATGCCTTAAGAATAATTCTACACTAAAGGTACTTTCCAATGCTTATAAATGCCCATACATCTCTTGTATGAGTTTAAGTTAATGCAATGTAGCAGAGAAGAGGTAAAATAGGACAAAATACTCATAAATACCCAAAAAATGACCATAAACAACTAAAAATCCCCCACAAATTCCCAAGGGGCAATTCCTTTAGGGGCATTTGTGGGGTGTTTTGAGGAATTGTACCATTACCCAAATTCTGTTGTTTGCAGCCCATTAGGGAAATCCTCAAAAATGTGAGCTGTCCCTTTGGTAAAAGGGGGAATCACAAGCATGGGCATTTAAACTCTAGAAAACAATCCATGTAGACTTAGTCTAAATGTACATGTCATTTCTTTTGCTAGCTTAGAAACTTTTAAGGGCAGCTCAGGTTCGCTTTAGGATCCCTCGTTCTCCCTCATCAATTATGGTCAGATTAGGCAATGGAAGACATAAAATTGCTATTGGTTTGAAGAATTTTTGAATATATTTAGCAGACCTAAACTGGAAGGCTTTTGGAACTAAACCCAGAGTATAATCACCGCCATGTTCTCCCTTCTCTTCCACATTTTGAACCTCAGCCATCTTGACTTTGCCGGCCTACGGGGTTCATTCAGGTTTAGCACCTGCAAGAAAAGACAGGATTGCTGGGTAGCCCTGGCAATCAACCCTGAACTGCTCATGAGCAGCTCAGTGTATGTAGACAGATGGGCGACGAACCGGCAGGTAAGGATACTTCTCGCAGAGGGGACAATGCCTGTTCTTTTCTGCAATATGGATCTACCTGATGCCAAATTTTAAAATCTAACTTTAGTTCCACTTTAAGGCAAGCAGAAATTTGTTAAAAATTATGTCATGCAGTTTACAGAATTCTGATGAGCTTTGAGTATATTTCTCACCCCACCAAAAGCATATTAGTACAGAAAGTTTTATGTAACATTGTATTTTTGTGTGCAAGCGGCATTCGTTTGTTTGCCTAAGTATGACTTTCCTACAGTCACAGTTCCCATGGCTTTCTAACTGTTTCCTGTTGAACTTGGAGCAGCCCTGGAATAATCCCAGCGTCCACTCTCTGACTGCTGACCTTTTCTAACGAGATGGATTTTACCTAACACATTCAGCAGCTGTCCCTTCGGTAACTGACACAGAATGTCACGCCGGCTTGTGTTGTCTTCCAGGGCACGAATACATGTCTGTAAGGAATTGCTAGTTCTGTTGTCAGGAACTATAAACCAGCAGAGAGAAATATATGAAATATTTGCTGTGTTAAATGTTAAGTCCAATCCCATTGGCTGTTTTGGGCCTGGTTAAGATATCTTCCAATGAAAAAACTGTCATTTACATTTTGACTAGTTTGTTCTCTTCTAGAAATAAAACAGGTCTAGGGCTGGAATGTTAAGGTGTGTGGCTCGCCAAAACTTTTTGGATGGTGTAGGAAATCATTCAGGAGCTCCATTTGGTCTCTCCTTTCGGAAGTGAGGGTTACTTTGCAACAGCAGCAAAGACAGAAATAAAAATGAAGAAACTTTGGGGAAGAACCTGATATATTACATAGTTATTCTTATTTGTGTTCTTGCAGATTCTCTGTGACTTCTTGCCTCTTTGTCACAGAAAATGAGAGGAAACCTCTATGATAGGACCATGGATGGGAAGGAAACCAAAAACCCTATGTGGATCTAATCCTTTAGTAAATTGTCCAAGATTCTCTAGACATAGACTTGATTTTTTTACAATAAAATGAAAGGTGTTAGGCACACTATTACATTTATACAGGTGTTGTGCACAGGGACAATCGGTTGATATTTTCCGCCAGATGTGGATGTAACTATAGTTGATCATTCCAGCGTTATTGGATCTAGAAGCATTGAGGGCTATAGTGCAACTCAATAATGTGTGCTAAATGTAAATGTATTTGCCAAAATATTTTATTATATTGAATGTATAAATGGCTGGGGCTTTATACTAATGCTTCCAAATAAACATGTAATCCTTTGAGGAATTGCCACTGACATTAGAGAGGTCGGAGCTCCTTTTTGCTATACTATGGGGCCCCATCACACAAAGTTTCCCATGTACAGATGTCATATATTAAAGTCATCAGAAAAGGTGACCCCCAATGGAAGGTTTGTACCAAATCTAATAACAAATCTATTAACACATTTTAGACTTTTTGGTTCAGTGACAATGTCCCAAAATCAAAAATTCAATTCAGTGACAAAAGTCCCAAATCAAAACTAGAAGGTGAATATTCACTTCCCAAAACTCAAAATAAAAAATTGTGGCTATACATAGCATTAAAATTAGTTTTGTGACTATTTTTTTGAAAAAGTACATAAAATAATCATTTGGACTTCAGCTGTGTAATGATAAATGGCTCTTACGTGGGTTAAGATGATGAACAAAGCAAAAAGTAACCTGAATATATGCACAGAGATCTATGTAGCTGAGTAGTTTGTATATCATGATTGTCAAATCCTCTGAATTTCATGACTCCACCTAGGACATTCAGGCCTTTTTTGTGAATATTAAAGAATATCAGAAATGTGACCGCTTGCCAATCTTTGCTGTAAACGATGCATTTTAATGCCAAGAACATATATTTTGTAGAATTTGCCTCTAAGTGAGCATAGGAATGCTACCTAGGAAGGAAAAAAAAATCCAGATGAGGTTGCAAGACAAGCCTGCTGCATTCATCTTGCCAATTCCCCAGATCACTTCCAGGTGACAGAAATGAACAGTCTCCATTCCTTCATCCCAGCCCATTCCTACAGGAACATAATGACTTTTTCATGATAGGCAGCACACAACTTACAGCTGAAAGGGAAAACAGAATGAGAAATAGCTTCTCCGGGTGGGAATATTGCCAAGCGAAATGTCGTGACACTTTTTTTTTCTTTAGTATGGAGTCTATAACTTATGTGTAACTTCAGATCTTCAGATGTTTTGCTGGTTGTCTCAAAGAAAGAAAAATAAAATTGCTTCAAGTTAACAAGTTTTGCATTATGATTTACTTTTGCACACAAAATATTTTTGTTTTGTTTCCTTTTTTATTATTTTAAAGCTCTCACAGACTGTATTAATAGAAATACTGATGCCAAATAGATGGGAATGAAACTAATTTGGGAACAGTTGGCTAAGTGAAGTTTAGAACCCTTTTATAGGTATGACCTGCATACCCAACCCAAGGGAACCTTTTAAATAAATCTACTACCAGATATAAACAGGAATAAAAGAGCTGCTTTGGCCTCAGAGGTGTCTCAACAAATTATGGGACCTAAGGAAAAACAAACCCTTAATGGCTAAATATAGAAAAAAATTGAAGGTTCTATAAATGGCACCTGAGGGCAACTGACATAATGGAGTCCACCCAACAAGTATGGGTTGAGCTTCCATTAAACTGTCAAAAACTCTTTGACTTTGGCACACATGCTCCACCCTTGGTTATGGGCAAAATGTAGACTTTTTGTGCCATGTGCCATTTTGTCAAATGCCCTTGGGTGCCATTTATGGAACTTCTATGAACAGTGCCCCAGGTTGTAAACATACTGACAGGGCTTCAGGTTGAGCTTTCACCATTGAGAAAGCTGCAGTGTACATACAACATGGTATAAGGTGTTGCAAGGAAAATTAGGGGGCCTAAGGCGACTGTCTGAGTGGCCTTAAGGACGAGACACCTCTGCTTGGTATACAAACTACAACAGTTCTTAAGTATGTCTGGAACCAATAGGCAGATGCAGAATATGATTAAATGTAGAAAACATGTCTAAGCAAACAATTCTGGAAGTCAAAGCTGAAGATGGAGAATTACTAACTTCTTCAATTTCCTGACATGTTTCTTTCACAGATTGACTGCCATGGGGCACCATCTGTAGACATGAGAACATCCCCTGATCCTGCTACAAATGCTCTTTTGGAGTGACTATCATATGTTTACTATGGATATTCATATACTGTTCTTCTTCTGTTCCAACTTTACTCTTAGGTTATGGAGACAAGTGTAATTATGTTGATTATAGGCTACTCTGGGTAGGAGTATAAATAGGAACAAGTTGGTAAGTATTGTGCTGTGCAGAAGAGCATGACATCTAGCAACATAGGTTCATGGAATTACAGTGCCCTGAGCCTGACTTTATCGACTAGAAATACTGAATATATGTGTCTGTACATCCTACCAAAAAGGTCACTGGTTGGATGATACCTCTGATGTGTAGACAAAACTCAGTCTTTAGCAACTGCTTTCCAGCATTGTAACCCTGTCACATGGACCTCTACTGGAGACCACAATTGCACTTGGCAATGTTCTTTGTGCTGGTACATTCTGCCATTGGACCCAGTTTTTTAAAGCTCTCCAATATTGGAGAAAATAGACTATCATGGGAGAACCTGGGCGATCCAGCCTTATTTCCAACAGTAAACAATTTCTAGACCTGATCCATTCCGGATTTGCTGGGTCACCCAGCTTTTTCCATGATAGTCTATCTTTTATCTTTCTTATCTTTCTATCTTTGGGAGCTTTAATAATTCAGGCCCAGTGTCTCCACCTAGAAACCTGTTCTAAGTAAAAAACTGGGACACGTGACTGTAAAAGGAGGTGACTTTAACTGAGACATAGGTTGTTCACATAGCAAAGTGAGGGGTATTTCAGCTTACTAAATAAGATAAAACTCCACTGACTTCAACTATCTACTCATGTGCAAGCACATGGCTTCCTTGCACATAATTTTACAACTGCCTAAATGAGAATTCACATTGCAAAGAAAACTCAATCACATGCAAGTAAACCTAAAAAACTGTAATTTTGCCCACACATGGATGGATGGTTGAAATCAACAAAACTGAATGTCATTTACTAAGCTAACATAAATATTTATTGCCAGGGAATAACTAACTTTGCTATGTGAATAGCAGAAATTACTTTTAGCAAACTACCCCAAAGTGCTCCAGCAAAAAATAATTGTCATCTAGTTAGTGTTTACATCTACTTTAATCAAGATTTAAAAAGCATCAGCGACCAGTAAAAAGAAAAAAAATCTTTTTGTTTTGGCTGTCTTTTTAATTGGTAAAAGTCTCCATGCAAGATTTACACTGCAACCCAATATAATTCCTTTCCCTTCATTTTCTCTAGGTCAAGTCAATAACTCTCATGGAAGAGTAGAAAAATGATGACAGATTTATTGGTGTTAAAAACTCTCATTTATCTCATGAAAAAAATTCTTGCAATAAGAAATGTGTTAATCAGGACCAATTCAGTATATCCGAATTCCTTGTTAAAGGTGGTTTGTAAAGAGCTTGATGGGGGAGAGGCAACAGGGTTGTAAAACGCATTCTAAAAATGTTTAGATTCAGATATTGCTGTTTAGGGATTTTAAAGTGTACCTGTTCCATGTGCAATATTGTACTGTAAGCACAACTGTATATCTTGCAATATCTTGCTTTTAGTGTATATTGGACAAGTGATGCTGAGCTTCTTCTCCTGAATCAATTATTTCTGCCCTATTTCCAATCTAATTTGTCCCATGACAGTTAGGACCATCTGTTGTAAAGCCAAGGTTTACTACTTGCATGACCTAATGCTTAATAAGGGCTGGAAGAGTCTCTTCCTAAACTCTACATGATAGTGTTGGGTGCCTAAGTGGCCAAGGCCCAGCCTTTTAATGTGGAAGGAAGGGGTATAAACCAAAAGTTGTCCTTTACCATGAACTATAAACTGCTTTTCTTCACTTTTTCTGCTGATCATGACGACATGCAAGTAAAGGGAGTGTAACTGTACTGCTAGTGGGGTGCCCAATAAAGTGAAACTAAACCTAAAACACAAAAAATGTGAGTAGGCAGGTTTTTAATTTATTACAAAAGGGACTTGCCACACATCTCCTACCATAAAACAAACCTACCTGTTCCAAATTTTCAAATAATAAAACACTGAGAAGCGCATGGGCTCATTGTACAAACCTGGCATAAGTGGTTGCCCATGCACTAAAGGTATGTCATTCTAGCCTGGCTTAGATGGCTAAAAATCACGAACCTGAGCAGCACATGGCAGCTCGGAGTAAAATCTCGGCATTAGTGGGTACCCATTCATTAAAGATATGTCTTTATAGCTTGGCCAAGATGGCTGGAGGTCCTGAACCTGGGCAGCGCATGGGCAGCCCAGTGTACAATCATAGCATATGTGGCTGTCCGTGCATGAGAGGTATGTCTTTCTGGCTTGGTGAAGATGGCTGAAGATCTGGAACCTGAGCAGTGCATGGGCAGCTTAATGGGCATTAGTTGCTATCCCTGAATGAGAAATATGTCTTTCTACCCTGGCCAAGATGGTCGAAGATCCTGAACCTGAGAAGCGAATGGGCAACTTAGTTTACAATCCTGGCATAAGTGGCTGCCCATAAGAGTTATGTCTTTCTACCCTGGCCAAGATGGCTGAAGGTCCCAAATCTGAGCAGCACATGGGCAGCTCAGCACACAATCTGTGCATGAGAGATATGTTTTTTGCTTGGCCAAAATGGCCAAAAGATCCTCAACCTGCAAGATGAAGATTTTATCATGTAAAGTGAGTAAGTGAAGGTGAATTATTTCTACTTTATTGTAATCCTGTAGTTTAAAAACTAAAAAGTTTAAAAGATAGCTGCACTTTAACATAATGTTCAGCTAAAAAGCTTACTCCTATTATCTGATCCAAAGTAACTCTTCATCCCTCTCAACAGATTTATACTTACCTAGATTAAGAGAGCTGGCATGTGTCATCTTTTTGTGCTATAACCTTTCAAAGCAAACTGATGTTTTGCATATCTAGGGAAAAGCAAAATGATGACTTTAATGGTGGTCTTACTATTGGACATAGTCACCTTCTCTTTGCTTAGCCGCTGTCTTGTACACAGATGAAGAGAAATACTTGGGACCTCTAGGTCTAGGACACCATGTGGCTTATTCTCCTTTCTCCCATATGAAAGGACTGATGGTTGGTAAATACATGTGCCCTTCTTCTTTTCAGCATGGACATTGTTTATTCAAGATCCTTTCACTTTAAACGACAACTAAACAAAAAAATTCATTTATTGATTTATTATTAATGAGTACTGTATGAATTTGTGTCTTTTGTATTTTCCTGGAGTTGGGCTTTATGTAAATTTAGGAAACTTGAATAAATTCCATCTAAACTTTTCTGAAACAATTGAAAATAGAATGTGTCCAAAAGCAATAAAATAAAAAAGATAATACCCTACTATATTCTTCATTTTTAATTCAATGACCTTCACAAACTGATTGTTCATCGTCAATGCGAGGAAAACTCACCATTACGTTCATCTTGATCAGCACAAATCTCCAACTAACATCCCTTTAATCTAACTCGGTACAGCACAACTCAGTAGATTTACCATATTACCAGGCTTACAGTGTGTTTCCGAGGTGATAACTTCATATATTTTTACATCTGAGAAGCCGGGGAAGAAAATTGTCCGTTGCTGTGTTTCTGGTTATTATCAATCCCCCAGCAGAGACATTTCAGCGAGCTATGTGTTGAATCTTGCTTTCTAATCACAATGCTAACTGTATTTACTGTTCTCTTAAGCATAGCTCTCGGTGCTGAAGCGATGGAACAGCTCGGTGGAGGTCACGACCCTGTCTAATGCACTACCGATAAATGCGTTTTCTATGATAGGATGTTTATGTGAGGGACATATAGATAGATTTTAATATTCTGGGCACATTGTTTCATCAAAAACGATTGAGTATATCATGCTATACCTAGTTCCTTGGCGCCATCATCTCTCATGTATTTTAACAGAAGCATCAATACATTTGGTGGTGAAATACGGCGCTGTGGGGAGCTGTCTCATTGGCCATCATATTGTAATACATCATAGTGGATTTACTGCAAGCGATCACAAGAGTGTACTTGTTTTCTAAGCTGTCTGTTTCATCTGACGACCCACACACAAATGAAGCAATATAATACAAAGCTGTGGTGCCATATTTCATCAATCTACAGGGAGATCCAAGGTTTTCGTACATTAGGTTTTATAATGTTTAATGTGTATAGATGGCACAATAGAGTTTCACTACTTCTAACTTGTTGGTTGAGTTATTACCAGTCCTTTCATCTCTCTTTCTCTCTTGGGGTGCAGACCCAAATTCCTGCTACCCGAACACTATGCATATGTGTATGTTCTCCCAGTGTTTTCATTGGTTCCACACTACTATAAATCAATTGTCCCCCTGGTCAATTGACCTTGGACTATGGTAGAGACGTTAAATTAAGAGGTTTACTGAGGGAAAATTAGTAACAAGACCATAGACTCTTGGTGTATTATTGCTGGTGCTTTATACATGATAATAATGTATTATTAGGATATAAGTTCTCTAGAGATGGATTAGTACAAATATTGATTAATAAAGAATAAGGGTCTGAGACAGGTGGAAGCTATGCCTGGCATTACTTTTAAGCATTGCAATAGACACAGAGAAGCCATCCCATTTCTATTGTCAGTGATTGAATGGCCTCTCACCAATAGACAACAACTACCAGCCTTTACATTCTCTCTTTTAAACCTACAGTCAGGTATACATCCTTTACCATTTCTTTTACTGCAGGAGGTTGTGGCTGTAAGTCCCTAAACTCTAACCTAGATTGCCTTTCGATGATCCTGGCTTGATGATGTGTCAAGGGTGACCAGAAATGTGCAGATTCACTTGAATCTTTTGGAATTTAGGGACCATTGGGATTACATGACATGTGACCTGGGTGGGAGTGCTGGGACTCCCTGCCACTATCACACAGATCTGGGCACTGTCTATGTTTAATAAAACGAGAATCAGAGGGTTTTCCCCAATGGGTCTATTGGTCTGTAGATTCTAAATAGTGTTGTGCTGAAAAATGCTGATATCAGTGATGGCTGCCTGGGATTTCTCAGGGTGGGTATTCCTGATGGTTACAATAGTGGAGCATGCTTTGTTGAGAAGGCTACTTTAAGTCTCCATCAGAAGCCCATATGACAAACTAACAATACAGGAGCATATTCAGGGGACAGGGACAAAAGCTGCCAAACAATACCAAGACATGCAAAACAAGGACGGCAAGATCAAACTATTTTTTTTACAGAAGCTGCAGATTCATAGAATAAATAAACACTGTTCAAAATGAAAATGTTAATACAAACATTATACAATTTTTGGTTTTTACATTGGCTTTTAATTACCAGATAGAAGAGTGCCATTGTTTTAATGACAGGTCTGCTGTAAGACAGCTACACTTGAATTTACACCAAGGGCTTACTGAACCTACTCTACAACTTTTTTTTTTGACAACTGTCAAGAGTCTTAGCCTAGAACAGGACCACAGCGGGATTCCGAATGCTAGAGAAACAGACGTCAAACTTAAAAGGACATAGAATCAATCAACAAGTATACAAGTAGTATAAACATTTCAGGAAATGCTTGGTTAAAGTGAATGTATATCTTTTTTTGGATAGAACAAAGACCTCTTGTCATTTTCCTTTTCCTTTTTTTGTTTTGCTTGTTTATTTATTTGTCCCCACTGGGAAGAATCCCTTGCTTGCAGTGGTGCCCGTTACCATTAGAAAAGAGGTTGGGAAAAAAAGTTGATGGTTGATGTAGAAAGATGGTATGAGGTGAAATCATCCAATGGGGAAACTTCCTCATGACTATATATGGGAGATTTTGTTTTCATGCTAAATTTGGATCTCTTTGGGGTAGATTTGCACTACTTGAATGGTGGAGGTTGGGACTATGGTTGAGCCCACCAGAGAACACTGCAGCTCATTGTGGGTTTGAACTATACCTTAAAATTTTCCTTTCCTATTATGATCAACATAGTTCCAAAATTTTAATCATTAAAAATGTCCCCTTTCTCTATTTATATACCTGAAACATGGTTAGCTCAGTAGTTAGCACTTTTGCCATTGCAGCGTTGGGTCCCAGCTTCAAATCTGGGCCAGGATGTTAGGCCTGATTTATTAACACTATCCATGACTAGAGAGGATAAACTTTCATCAGTGAAGCTGGGTGATCCAGCAAATCTAGTCCAGATCGGAAAATATTTGCTAACAAATTGGAAAGGACTTTTAAAAAGTCCATCCCAGGTTTGCTGGATCACCTTCAGCTTCACCAACCAGCTTCACCAATGAAAATGTATGCTCTCTAGCTTTGAAGAGCTTTAATTAGACTGTGTTAATGACATATGACTATGGTAGGGACATTAGATTGTGAGCCTCTTTGAGGGACAGCTAGACACAACTATGAATTTTGTAAAATGCTGCGTAATTTGTATTCGCTATATAAATACTGGCTAATAATAATTTAAAAAAAAAAGATGGTGTAATGCCATGGAGGTCCTTGTGGAATTCCTGTTATAGCATAAAAAGACTCTTTCCCTGTATGCCAATTGTTCTTCTGCTTTGTTATCCCAAAGACTACAAGCGTCTGTACTAACATACATTGCCGTGGTATGTTCCTCTGTCAAATAAATGAATCTGAGAACTAATATGTAGATGTTGCTGGAAATAATGCTTGCAGACAGGTAGAACTTGGCAAAAGAAAGGTGAATTAGTATAATATATTGCTTACATCTACTGCTATTATAATTCTTAATAACAAGTCTCTGACCTCTGGTATGGTTAGATGATAATATGGTGGCCTTTTTGCACGCATATCTCACCTCAATAACTGAAGCTCCTCAGAGAGTCCTTTGTAAGTTAACTGAATTGACATATGGTCCTAATATATCTCAGTACATTAAGCAGCCTTTATATCTGTCCCACAGCAAGTGGCGTTACTGCCTCTTCTATTACACTAAAAATGTGTAGGTCTGCCATGTTTAACACAGAAAGAAGTTCTTCACTTTATCTATCTAATAATTCAACTTATTTGTGTCATTAGTAGATAAAGTTTATTCTGATACACAGAATCAAAGAATGGCTTGACTTTCACTAGACCAGTGTTTTGCGACCTTTTCAACAAGGGGAACCCCTTGAAATAACTTTCAAGTCTTCAGAAAACCCTCTTCTATAATTACTCTATCTACAGCTCACAATGCATTAATGTGGTCGTCAATGGGATGAATGCCTATTAGATTGCTGGCCAGTAGGATAAATATTACCCGTACAAATAGCCCAAAAAAATATGGGTGTGACTTGAGAGTCAAAAATTGCCTGTTGCCCAAAGAACCTCTACAACCTCTGGAGGAACCCTTGGGTTACACAGAATCCTGGTTGAGAAACCCTGCCCTAGAGAATCTGGTAGTATGCATGGGCCTACTTCCCTAATGTGGCCTTCATATTCACCTCTAGATTACATCTGTAACTTGTTAGGGAGGTTTATTGAAATTTGGAAAGTGCCATGTAATGGGCAGGGCACTGTTTCCCATAGGGTGTTATTTCACCAGTTTTGGTTCCTCCTGGGAAGATCCTAGAGAAAGAGAAAAAAAGAGGTTATGGTGGGCCTGTCATGATGTAAAAGAAGGAGAGAATATTTGGACAACTCCTGTTTTGGAGAAGATCCCACCTATGTATATAGACCTCACATTGGAGCCCATTACTGGTGGAACACAGTAAGCTTCACCCAAACCTAATTAAAAAAAGAAAATGTTATATTAACAGGACAGGAACTTAAGGGAAATCTACCCAGTGGGAAAATATTGCAAAAAAATAAACTAACAGGGGTTTAAAGCTTTCCATTTCCTATCCAAAACTGACAATATAATCTCTTTGGTTACAGATATGCTTTAATATTTTTTATTAATGAATTAGGGATAAGGTGTCCTGCTGCCAATTGTTTAGTATGCACAGTTAGGGGTATATTTAGTGTTGCTGTCACTTTTGAAGCATTGCAGATGCAGAGGAAAGTCTTGGTGTGTTTAAGAAATATGGTACATTAAAAAATGATTTCACAATGTGTGTCATAGATTATTTTTCTGTACTGCACATATGGGTTAATAGGGAGTTCAATATTAGCAATAGCTGGCAGAACAGATATTTTCTCGCCAAGTAGTAATGATTATGAGAAAGCATCATGCAAATAATGAATGAGTAACTTGGAGATTAAAGAAGGGATTGGAGTATTAAAAAAAATCACACAGCAATCTCCTTACACCCAGTGTATCTCACCTTTTGAACTTGTGTGGATGGAGTTCTATGCCTCAAGGTGAGTCCAAGGACACGTGGAAGCTGCATTCTAGAGTAGGAGAGAATCATTTCTTGGCAAGCTGCAGCTAAACATGTCAACAGATTGTCAAGAGAGCAAAGTTAAAGTGATCTAAATGTTGCATTTTCAGCTGTTCAAACACCCTACATGCCTGGGTTTGGTTAGTTTAGGATTCAGTGAGCAATCTTTGTTGTTTGTTGAACCTGTTTAGGTCAAACTCCTTGAAGTAGGCAAGGTACACGGCGTGAGGAGTTCAAATTGCCTGGTGGTTGTCAGAGGCTGTTCATGTAATGAACATTGTTGTGCAAAACAAAGACTTGATAGCCACACTCCAGGACAAAACACAAAAAAATCAGAGGGCGATTATAACCTCTTTGTTTAGAGATGGACATGTTCCCTAGGGTGCATTGGCAGCCAGAGACCTAGTCATTATATTGTGATCCAATGAGCCATCCCTTTACAGTTTGGCTTAATGAACATTTTCTAGAAGATGACTATGACCTCATCGAATGCTTTGAAGATCTCAAAAAATGGCGGAGATGGCTTATGGTGACCTCTGAAATTTTGAGTTAAGCCCACGGTAAACTTAATCTTGAATTCATTCCTAAATTACACTCCCTAATTTAATAAGTCCATATCCATTTTTTATTTTTAGGAATGGAGGACCATATGACTCTATCCCCTATCTCACATGTGACAAAATGGGGACTTGGAATTTTGCCCTCCTGCTAGCTGAAAGATGTTTGTCCTGTGTAGGCTCCAACTAAACCAATTCTGAGCTTATACTTTACTTCTTCTTACATAAATATATTAGTGTGGTAGAAAAAGGAAGGTAAGTAAACATTGCTCTTGGAACCAGGATTAAAGTAAACTTGTTTCTTTGACCTGCAGAAGCAGGCAACTAGATGTAATTGAATAGCACTGAAGTTGCTTAAGCACTGTGTATTGAAGCAATTGAAACAAATGTTTCCTTGCCATAAAATTCTGTTTTTGTTTTTGAATGTTTTTTGTAAACCTGAAGGCTGATCCACTCCAGCCTTATTTGGCTTTATTGGACCTGATTCATTAAACATCTCCAAGATTGAAGAAGATAGACAATCATGGGAGAACCTGGGTGATCAGCAAACCATTGCTATTAGTTGGCAATTGGTTTCAATCCTGGACGAGATCTCTTCCAGTTTTGATTAATCACCCTGGTTTTCCCATAATAGTCTATATTTGGTTTTATAGAGCTTTACTAATAAGACCCCCCCTGTCTTTATTTACTTACTCAACCATGGGCCACTCATTATTGTTCTGGACTAGAAGACAATGGTGGCCTACACCTGGGCAATGTGTGTTGACATGGCCCCCAGTCTTCAAAGAGGGGAACAAATGGCAAACAATTTTCAGCCCTTAAAAGGAAATGAACCTTTAAGGCAAGATCGAAACAGCTTTAATGAAGGCAAAAAGACTAAAAACTAAAAAGACTTTGACTCTAATAACAATAATATGATTACGGTTTAAGTCATTCAGTTCGAACTAATAAAAGTTTTCTATGTGTGTACAAATTTATCTATTTATTTCATTTTTTTTACATTTTTTATTTATTTTTAATTTTTCTTGCAAAATCAAAACTTTATTTTTAACATCAAACTTTTTTGAGCTTGCTCCTATTGTATATTCCTTAATCATTTAAGCCATGATTGCCATTCTTCTGTTTCCTGAAGCTACAATTACAGCTTCCTAGTCAGTAACACAACAGGAAAAACAAAAGGAGGTTACGACCTTGACATGACATTGACATCACGCAAGAAGAGAGAAGCAAGCATTGGGTTGCAGGGCACCGATTGGAACTAACAGCCATTAGCTCAGCTAATCAGCTCATTTTAGATAAGCCAGAGATATTCTTCCTCCATATTTCCCCTTAGAAGTGATAGCCATGATCAAATTAGAGTAAAAAATCTTCTGTGTTATTCCAGCAATCTACCCTAATATTGCACCAGTAGAATCTGCACATCTCGCGGAATTCTTGAAAAATTCTTCAATTCACAATGTCATTAAACGTTCAGCCTATACAGTAACGGCTTCGGCTTGAGTCATTTTGTAACCATAAATTATTATCCAAAAATATTTTTCCTGCAGATAAAAAGAGCTGTCAATGGTATAGAGTGAATACCTCATAAGGGGCTCGTTTATGGTTGAAAACTGAATAAAAGCAGCAAATTAAGAACAGATTTAACCATAGAAAGCTGTAATGCAGAGCAGGTCTCCTTGGTGAATGGGGTATTGTTGTACGGATTTATCCTCTATGCTGGTACGGTTAACCAGTCACATCTGTGGCTGTCTGTGCACAAAGGCACTTTGGCGTTCAATAAACTCACTGTACGACTGTGTAGATTTTGCTGTATATTGATAAAGAATTAAAATAACACTTCAACTATGTTACTGAAGTTTACAGGCAGATGGTAGATAGGAGCACAATGCTCTGGTTTATAGGAAGCAAAAATAATTGTGGTCTAGATAAGCAAGTTCTGGCTGTAACAGAAAACATTGCTTTGCCGGTGAATAGGAGATTGTGGTCTTAATAGTTACCAGTATGTATCATTGAGTAAATCACTATATTTTTTCTTAGACTGACCTACAGGGTCTGTTTTTAAGCTTTCAGCGAGGTAGTTTGTAACAGTAAAGTTTGTGTACATGATGGTGCCTTGCTGAAGCTAAATTGCTCTCCTATATATATTTACTTAGAAATATATACACCTCTGAGCATGCTGGAGGTCACCATGTGCCATACAAGGGGTCCATGTTAACTTTTCTCGGGAAAAGCTCAATTATAGGGAACACAAAACAATAATTATATTATCCACAGCTCACAGTACATTAGTGTGGTGGTCAGGGAAAATGGCTTTTATATTGTCGGCCATTGGGAGGAACCTCATCCCTATAGATAGCCAAAAGAATCATTGGTGTCACCCAAACTGACCTGAGAGGTACTCATTTTCAGTTGCTCAAGGAACCCACAGCAATCTCTGGATGAACCCCAGGGTTTCTACTGAACCCCTGTTTAGGAAACAATACCTTAGACCAGCCTTTCTTGAGCTTTTTAACATGAGGGAACCCTTAAATTAACTATCAGGTCTTCAGGAAACCCCTACTATGAATACTTTATCCACAGCTCACAGTATATGCTTGTATGGGAATAAATGAAATGTACAGGTCACAGTATATTAGCATGGTTGTCATTGGATAGACTGCCTATTCCACTGCTGGCCAATTGGAAGAATATAACTGTTACTGAGAGCCAAAAAAATCATTGGTATCACCTAAACTGACCTAGGAGGCAACAGTTGCTCATTGCTCAAGGAACCCCTAACAACCTGTGGTTTCATGGAACCTCGGTTGAGAAACACTGTTTTAAAAAATACCCATAAAAAGCTGCAGAATGTTTCGTCTAAAGCCCAAAAAGAAATTTTATATATACAACCCTTGGAGGCTCTGTCATGAATATGAAATCTTGTCCAGTCATGGAGAGCTTTAATGAATCAGCTCCATTGTGTACATTTGCAACAGGTTCCCAACAGCTTGTAACTAATGAAAGTATCAGACTGTAACGTAAAGAGTAATCAGTGTTTCCATTAGCTGGCGGTTGTCAGAGGGCAGAACCACCCTTGACAATCACTAGTCATTGGGAACCCTAACTGCTAATTACCTTGACCACCTCCACCCATTTCCAACAAAAAGCTTGAAGCCTGTTAATGTACACAATGGGCAGCTATCAATGTGGATAAGCTATCCAATGTTTTGCTGCAGCTGGGCTTTTAATAAACTCAACATGATAACCTACCTTGGGTTAATGGAACATGTAAAAATGTGTAACAATTGTTTGCCGATCAAAGGTTTCCTCTAAAATATTCATGCTCAGCAGTGTAAACAGTTTACAGACATCTGAACAACTGCAAACTGTTTATTTCTTTCTTTATTTATTATTCCTTCACCTGTTTTTTTAGCATTGTATTTCTTTTCGATAATTAATGAGTGAACTGCCACCCAGCTGGGCTTATTTTAGCGTCTTATTTACTTCCAAGCTTATACAGACCAATCAAAGCGTCAACCTGACTTGTTTGTAAAAGGAACGCTGGACCCGCCAGCGCTTTACATTGCTTGGCCTTGTTTACGTATATATTCCTTACAAGTTGCACTAATTTGGTCTTAGTTCTAAGGGATTACATCTGCTCTCTGATTTATTTAACATCATTTTCCACCAGATTTTTAGTTGTTTCTGTTACACTTTTTCTTGATTTTTAAGTTCTCATTAATTAAAATACACATATCAGCCTAGTCTATGCCTCTGTTTTCACCATTGCTATTCTCAGTACACCAGTAGACATAATTAAAGGTTATACAAGGAAATAGTTTCTTCTTAAAAGAAAAAAAAAAAGTTTTTTTTTTTTTACCTCCAGAACTCCATTTAGAACATTTGCTGAGTAGATAACGAGCATTAAATCCCCCTTCCACATTTCCTAAATGAAGGATAGTTCTCACAGATTTAAAGGCCATCTCTACAGATTCCAAAATAATTTTGGGTCCTATTATGATGAAGGTTTTTTATTTTACGTTGAAAATGTGATAAAAAGTTAAAAGTCTGGGGAAAATATTACATTTATGAGTAATATTTAAAATAGAGCTCCTGGTAGATATATAAGGGGACAGGCAATGTCTGTTCTGCAATAAAACAAACTTACTGGCTAGTTTGTAATAATTTAATTAAACTCCCAACTCCTCACTCTGGGTGAAGCTGGGTGATCCAGCAAACCTGGAATATATCTGGATGAATCCTGGATTCAAAACATTTGCTAGCAAATAGCAAATACATTTGAAGAAATCTATTCCAGGTTTGCTGGTTCACCCAGCTTCACAGATGAAAGTGTATTTTTTCCAGCCTTGGGGAACTTTAATAAATAAGGGACTCTGTCCTCACTCTGGGGTTGGGGATTTGAAAGTATTATGATTGGCCAGGCATGAACTCCTTCACATGCGCACAAAAATAGGGTTTTCATCAGGGGTGGTAAAAAAGGGCAATTCTGTACCAGACCCCAATCATAAATGCCAATCTTTTACAATATTGAAACTTTTAAAAATGGTAGAAGGGGGCTCAAGAAGTTTACCTTGTATGGGGCCCAGAATATTCTAAATGCAGCGCTGCACAGGAGTTCATTCATTTTTGGCAGCAAGGCATACCGGTATCGCACACATATGCAAATCTAGTGCCATAAAAGAGACAAAGCCTGTCACTTTTGCAATAATGAATCCATCTTGTAATGTTTTTAATTTTTTCAGTTTAGTTTTGCTTTAAAGATGAACTTTAGTCTTACCTTAATTTTTTGCCTATTTATAAGGAGACCTCCTCCTATACCGTAATTAATACTCATTTTTTCCCAGAGTGCCTTTTCAATCTGCAGGCCAAACATGCACGCTCCAGACAATCCCAAATTCTCACCTAATTTACAGGCACATGGACTTCCATCAAGCCCTTTCTTCCATATCCACACTGTCCATGTCCAGCTCTTTTCAAATATTTTATGGATAAGATATTTAATTAATGGCACCGTCATCTAAGTCCATTTCCATGGAAGCTTAGGAAAAGTAATTTCACTTCTGGGTTTAAAGAGTGATACCATTCTATCTCCACAGAACTGGTTATAGATGTCGTAGGATTTCTAACATGAGATTAAAAAAAATATACTGAGAAAATATCCCTAATTGGAACCCATCAGTGACAAAAATCTATATTCGATTCTAATCAAAGAAAAAAAATTGCCTTTAGGCATATTTTCGGAAAGAAGGTGGGACTGGGAACCCCCACCGGGGATACAAATCTGGTTCATTATGGTGTTCCCTGAATACTGGAAATTCTTACATTTATGGCATTTATTCTTACAATTTATGGCAAAGCTTGGATAAAATGTAAAAACACTGTAATACTTCTGCATGCTTTATATGTTTTGTGTTTATTTTCAGCTATAATTGAAGCATAAATTTAATTTAAAAAGAAAATGTATATTTAAATTAATGCAAAACACCAAAAAAAACCCCAGTTCCACTGGGTATATTAGAAATGTTTTATTCCTAGACAGACTCTCACCTGACCGGATCTAGGTTTAATTTTAGTTCATTCCAATTGGTTCAGTCCTGTGTAATAAATGCCTCCGCTCTGTTTGTGATTTGGATCCGGCCTGGCTGTTTCTAATCATTTTTCCTTAGTGTATATAAATTATGCCAGCCTTAACCTTTACAATGCTCACCCTGGGGATATTCCATGTTTATGTTTATCCTATAGATCATTTTGCTTGGACTTGTTGATCTATGGAGAATATCTACATTGTTACTCACATCATACAACGAGGTATTCTCATACATCACAATAGACAAATTATCCAATTTTACCAAGGTTCACATTTTAGCCTGTTGTCAGACACGGCTTGTACATATCCCAATGAAGATATATGGATGGAATTGTAATGGTTCTTTATACTGTACATTGCACTGGCTCATTCTGCATTATTCTGCTTATATAGTACATGGAACTATGGTAAAGATAATCAATTAGAGATAATTACAGCCATAATTATACATGTTACTGAGCCTAAAACATCTGTCACTGCAATTTTTTTTCAGTAATATCAATCAATCAGTAATATCAATATATATGTATATAAATAAATATATATATATAAATATATATATATATATATACTACTTGAGCAAATTGCTGCACATGAATTGATTGTTTAAATAGGTAACATGACTTTAATAAAGCTTGACCTAAAAGTTGAAACTCTTTAAAGCAGTGTTTCTCAACCAGGGTTCCTCCAGAGGTTGCTAGGGGTTCCATGAGGAATTGAGACTCTTAGGTCAGTTTTAAGGATTCTAATGATCATTTTCGCTATCTGGATGATATCTTCCCAATGGCCAGCAAAGTAAGAGGCATTTTTCTTATTGACCACCACACATGTACTGTGAGCTGTGGGTGTAGCAATATTAGGAGGGGAATCCTAAAAGTTATTTCAAGGAATCCCCATATTTTGCTTTAAAGGGTTAAATGTTAAAGGATACCTAAAATAAAAATCTCGTCCTTAGAAGATCACATTTGTGACTGACTACAAGATTCCGCCCCATGCTCAACTGCAATCCCAGCAAAATGGGAGAGGTTGGGAACCACTTTGTGCACACGTTTGCATGCAACTGGAAGTGGAAGTTCCTGGAAGTGACAAAGCTCTTCTGGCTACTCAGTAAGAATAAAGGAGGTGGCGGCCCCCAGCGTGGAGGAAGCGTCAAATCAAAGGATTCCAGGACGGTGCACGGACGGATCACAGACAGCTCTGGAGGGCTCTGCAGAAGAATAGGTAAGTGTGATTTTTTTTTTAATTTTAAAAATAGTTCCGCTTTAAACAAGTAACCTGATGGCTGGATCACCAGGAATTCTTTAATAAAACTGCCCTCTGTATATAATAAATTGAACTTTTACTTATTGGAATAGATTTACTTTTACAATCATTTTTTTTTTTTAACATTTTAGATATCAATTATTAGAGTTTTTCATTAAAAAGCCAAAAAAATAACTACATTGACTATATGTTGCATATTAGACGAAAAGACATATTGCTGTAGATGAAGCATTTCCTTCACTGAGGACATCTTCAAATTCCTTTAGGTTCATCAGTAAATTGGCGGAACCATGACACAGAGTAATTATTTCCAGGTTTACAAAATGAGGAAACCAGACTCGGATTGTAACACTATCCACCTCTAACCCCATCAGGATCCACTCTATATCTTAATTAATAGAACATTCCCCTTTTAAGCCATTCCACCGACTTCCCACAGAAATTGTTTCCATGGAATAGCCCTGTTATTAATTGTAGTGTTTGCATGCACCGTCCTCCCTTTTCTGCTACATTTATCTTACTGTGGTGATGACAAGGGAAGAGATCCCGTGTGTGATCGCAGCTTTTTCATACTTGATGACGTGTTCTAGGCTGGGATTGAAGGAACTAAGCCTTCACTTTGTTTAGGGGACAATTCAAGTTCCAAGATTCCAAGATTAATCAATACAATCATATCAATGATCAATCAATATAAGCTGAATGTCAAGTGAAAATGAGTTGAGTGGGGCAATTTTTTTTTCCAAATGGTTAACCAATAAATAGGGAATCTTCATTATTATTTGAATTAGATATAATGGGGAAGTTGATTGTAATACCTATTGAATATTGAGTAAGCCATTGGTACATAGAGTACTTGTAGTTGATGACAAGGATAAATATTTCATAAAATAACATGTGTCTAGCCTAACTATGTAGTGAATAGAGTTTTTTTATTAATATTTTTATTATCTGCCTTTTCATAACTTAGATCAGTGTTTCCCAACCAGGGTTCCTCCAGAGGATGCTATGGGTTCTTTGAGAAATGTCGCTCTCTGGTCAGATTAAGTGATGCCAATTATCATTTTGGCTATCTGTGAGGGTGACATTCTTGCCAATGTCCAGCAATGTAAGAGATATTCTTCCCACTGACCATCACACTAATTTACTGTGAGCTGTGGATATGGTAATTATAGAAGGAGTTCCTTGAGAAGTGAATGTTATTTCAAGGGGTTCACCCAATGTAAAAAGGTTAAAAAAGGCTGCTCTAGGGCCAAGAAATTCTACAGTTCTTAAGCTACATACACACGTCCAATGGTTCTCGCCCGATAATCGGCTCAGGGCCGATAATGGACAAGAATCTGGCGTGTGTACACCGCCCATCGTCCATCGTTCGAACGACCGTCCTGGCGGATCCACGGACGATGGATGACGAACGGTCCTAATGCAAGATAAGAGGTGCCACTCCGTCGTTCTCCCCCTCCCCACTCCATTGAGCAGAACAGTCCTGTATGTCCAGAACTCGTTCATGCATTGTGCAGTCCTTAGTCGTTGGAATGGATCGTGAAAGATCCTTTCCAACGACATTAATTGCACGTGTTTATGCAGCTTAAGGCATAGCTGGAAACAATGAGCAACAAATACCAATAGGAATCAGATAAGACGCATTAAGAAAAGCAGGGAACAGAAGAACTTGTCAGCTCATCAGATTTTGGAAGGATAAACACGTATTTATGGCATTTATTGATCAGATATAATAAAATGTTCTCAATGATACATTTAATAGACCAAAAGGGACCACATTAAAAATTAGACAAGTTTATTGCTAGGGTTAATATACCCTTTAAAGTCTAATTACACAGAAAAAATGACTAGTAAGCTAAACCCAATGTCCTCCGGGCACTTTAGGGCACAGGAGAGATCTGTGAACTGATGCTGTACTCCCCACCACTATGATATAAACTATGCTGAATCTAGTTGCAACTGAATATGTACAACTACAAAAAAAATAGTAAACTGATAGGATTTCTGCACGTTTGTTGCTACAATAAAATCTTAAAAAATACAACCCTGTAAAGAAATACTAAATACACACCTATACCACAGGTCTTGTTGCCAATTTTTGCTCATTGGAAAAGATAACGCTTGCTGAAGAATTTTTAGCATTTGACACTTCTGGGAGTAGTGAATGCTTGGTCCCCTCGAGTTCTGGAGTTTGATCTGCAGGCAGTGATCCAAAAAAGAAGAGCTTACAATCTAGGAGGTGGGGGAAGTAACAGACAATTGGAGAAGACATATGTAGTGGTGGGAAGTAGTGATGGTTTCAAAAGACAGAAAAAGGCGGGTAGGCAAGTTTCAATAGATGGGTTTGAGTGCTCTTTTAAATTAGCAGAAAGTAAGAGCAAGCTGAATAGAACGAGGCAGACTCTTCCAGAGAATTGGGGCAGCTCTAGAAAAGTCTTGAAACCGTGCGCGTGATGAGGTTATAAGTGAGGAAGTCATTAGTAGGTCAATGGAGGAGCGAAGAGAGCGGCTGGGGGAGTATTTTTCTATCAGGTCAGAAAGGTAAGTGGGACAAGAACTGTGGAGGGATTTGAAGGCAAAGCACAGGAGCTTGAATTTGATTCTAAGGTGAAATGGAAGTCAATAAAGAGAACTACAAAGACATTTTGACATTTTTGGAGGGTTTTTTATGCCAGCGGTTGAGAAAGAGGTAATATTTGCCTGGTGTATTCACCTTGGTAAGTAACCGTCCTGAAGTTATTTATTAAATCAGCCCCCAAGCTACCTTTGTTTTTGCATATTCAATACAGTTGGTGATCTAAATCTGACATTTACTGAATCATTGCCTGGTGGAGAATCAATCACTGCCATTGAAACACATGGACCTGGGAGATTCTCCACCTGGAAATTCTTATTAAACAGTATTTTTATAGTGCCAACATATTAAGCAGCACTGTACATTAAATAGGAATGTTTTGGTGGGTGTCAGATTTTTAAATGCTTTATTAATAGCTCCCTTTAAAGCTAAACTAAACTTAAAGAACAAAAAGTCACCAGGAGGTAGTAATAATTGACTTTTTTACATCCAATGTATCTTTTGTCAAAAAAGCAAAGCCCTGGCTGTAGGTGGCTTTTTGTGTTAGTTCTATACTGTACAGTGCATTCTTTGTGTAGTGGAAAGCTTGGCTCTGTGTGTGGCAGTGACAGAGACAATGAAGGAGCATCAGTGACCATCCCATGGCCAAAGATGGTCCCCCGTTCATCAGAGGTCCACCATGGAGCCATTAACAAAGATGGCGCCTTCAGAGGATGCAACAATGACAGATCCTGGACCTGTTATCCCTGAACTGTGGCTGCACCATATTCTCTAAATACTATTAATATAATTATTATTAATAACCAGTATTTATATAGCGCCAGCATAGGGGTTGCAGTCGGGAAGTCATTAGTAAGTCATTGGAAGAGCAAAGAGAGCTGCTAGGGGCGTATTTATCTACCAGATCAGAAAGGTAAGTGAGACAAGAACTGTGGAGGGATTTGAAGGTAACGCACAGAAGCTTGAATTTGATTCTGTGCGTACTTGCTGAAGACGGCAGAAGCTCACCACCCCACAAAAGGTGAAGTTCAACTTTAAGCCATATCTGGAATTTTAAATTTACATGCTGGACTTTATAGCTTGGCTGCTTCTTTAAACCAAATTGTTTGTTGAAAGTGTGGTAATGACATATTTTGTACGCGGCTTATTTTTTTTTTCATAAAATAAATAGAAATTTATTATATTCAGGAACAAAGGGAATGTTTTAGCCTGCCTTATCTAGGCAGACAATTAAGCCCGGTAGCTAATTCTATGTTCTGAAGGGTGTTTCTTTATGAAAAGGTTATGTGTTCATTCAGTGCAAAACTTCAAAAAAATTATAAAGGTGAAATTCTCTTAGTTAAAGTTTTGTGAAACAATATTTGAAAGGTCAGCGGCACTCAACATGGAACTGCGCTTTAATATATAACTAATTTAGGGAAATGCTGCATTTTTTAAAGGTTATCGAGTGGTTTAGAGCATAAGGATTGTTTTGTAAGGGATTAATGTCCTGGATATTTCAAAATGGCTCTGTCTAAAACCCTCATTAGTAGGTAATTCTCTTGTTTCGATACTCGTGCTGTAAATATATACTGCTGAATGTCAGCAGGAATTGTGTTTTCATCAAGTGTGATGTACCCCTGTGTTCAATTATTGTTAATATTATCTTTTGCTTAGGTGGGTTTAAAGGAGAATTAAAGTGAGGATGAGAAAAATGATTCTGGTAAAATTGATTATGATGGTGCTAGTGATGGGTTGATTTGCCTGGATTTATTTGCCAAACGTTCAGAGAATCATTCTGCCCTACCTAATCTTGTTTAAGGTGAAGAGTAGGGGCAAATATGTTCAGGAAAAGCACTGGGAAAAGAAAACCACGGGAAACTGGGCACTTCCATGGGCAATAAGTATTAATCTAGACTTTATTCCAAGTCTCAATTTAAGATTTTAGACGTAACTGTAGTTTATACTAATTTTTTTTATCCATGAGGATAGGGGAGAGTAATAAAAAGTGTTTTAGGTGTAAGGGAAGCCTTGCCCAAAGAACTAGCAATCTGAATGAAAGAACAGCTTACTATCTAACTCTAATATCTCTCATTCTAACTTTTCCTCCAACAAATTCCAATTCACTGGCACAATTGCTGTTCTGTTCACCCCGACTCGATTTATTGAAGGGGCTGGATAACTAAAAGCACCCCTATTGGCTTTTTAAAAACTGTTGTTCATAGTTTAGGGTCATGCAATCCATTAGGGTTTTTTTTTGCTTTGGGGGAATTTCCATGTAAGTTCAGCAAGACAGTATATCTCAAATCCTCAGGAGTCGCATTGAACCCATGGCAGTGGGTAGTGTTGTTGTTTAGTTCCAGCCGAGGATGATATTTGGCTTGGAGAGAAACCAAAGCATAGTCTGAGGCTACTGTCATTCATTCATTTTATTATGAATGAAAAGGGGATATTTTGTCATTGGACTTCCCCTGATACCACCAACTGATGAAAATTATCCTATAATGGTGAGCATTTTATTAGCTGAAGGTGTCAATGGGTGGTCTAGCCCCCTGGTGACCTCCAGCCAAAGTGAATGCCCATCGCCATTTTAATTGACAGCTTGTTGTTTACTAACAATAGTAGTGGATTTAAGAGCTTGAACATCAATAGCTGCCCACTGTGTTCATTAGCCAGCTACACAATGTTACTTTGAGTAGTTTGTATCAGAACCAAATTGAATGTTGGATCTAATAGATGAACAGGAACACTAGTAGCTGAGATCACAGCCCTAATTTACTGTATGTTATTACTTTCCAATATTTTGCATGTGAATGTATGTGTAAAGATATTATGGAAGCCAATTAGGGGCTTTATCACTAAAGATCAGGTCCACACTTAACCACTATCAAAACCCACCATTAACACCATAGATCCATTCTTGCCTAAAGTACACTTGTCACTAAATGTAAAATCTTAGAAATAATCTTTTTAGGATTAATGGTTCGTATTTGTATTGCCATATTCTCCCTGTTAGAATTAGAAGTAATAGAAAAACATCTCCAAATAGGCACAGTTTTTAGTTTTTTTGCCCAGTTTGTCTACATTGAACAATTCAAATTCAATAAACATTCAGTAATCATCAGCCATATATACTGAATTGTGAATTTCTCAAATTCTGGCTTAGAATTATGAAACTGTATTGACATATTGAATCCCCAGCAAGACCTGTTCTTCGAATTTAAATTGCAACTCTAGGCAACAAGAAAAATCGATGAATAAACTGCTGTTACTAACCTGGAACATTTCAGCTTTGTGAAAGTCAGAAAGTCCACTTAATTTACTTTTACTAGAGATTTATATAATTCCTTACGGCCAGACCCTCATGATAATTTACTAGGACAAAAATTGCAACCTATACTGTGAAACCTCCCAAATTCCTACACTACTACTACTAAGGTCAAAACTTTGGGATTAGCCCACTCTCTCACCTATAACATGACCAAAAGAGTCTAAATTATTGAGTTAAGGGTACAGCATACCAATACATATTGATGTGTTCTTTCAATCTTGTGGTTACAGTTTTTGAAGGCCCTTTTATGTTATTGCCTATTTGTGCCCCTGTACACTTAGCCAGCTCCATAAAGATATGGTTTGATGGGCTTGGTGTAGAAGAACTCAAGAGACCTGCAGAGCCCTGACCCTATCCCTGTTGAGCTCCCTTAGGAAGAATTAGAAGGCCAGTTGCTATCTAGGTCTTCTCATCCACCATTAGTACCTGAAGTCAAAAAGGTTATTTTTATTAGTCACAATAGTCCACAGAACTCCAATAGAGGCTTGTGAGTCTCCTCAGATGAGTATAGACTGAAATAGCCACAGTTCGGAGTCTACCTTCAATAATTTTGGAATGGAATATTCAACAGGTTGATATTTGGTCAGGTGACTACAAACGTTTGGCCATGTAGTGTAAGTTGCTGTGTGAGACTTTCATTTCTACGCTGCACCGAACTCCATCTGGAAGGATGTTGATGTCAGGTACCATGGAATGTGGTAACTTAAGTACTCTAACTCTAACGTTAATAAATTTTAAGTCTTTGCCAGTACATTTTTCACCTATACATAATATTTGAATATAGGGGGAAAAAGACCAAGCTAGCAGACTCAGACCATTAAGACCACGGGCGTCAAACTCTGGCCTGCGGGCCAAATCTGGCACATCATTTTTTTGGCCCCCCAAAAAATTCTTAATATGAATTGCATCTGGCCCGCCGCTACTGCAATCCATAGTAACAGCTGGCCAGCTGCTGTTCTATAGACGCGAGTACAATGCAGCTACTACAATTCCTGGCATCGCTGACGTTTTCAGACCAGCAGCTTCTCTGCCTATGCATGGCCTATGCGTGGCCCCGAATTTTATTTTGATGCCGGGAATTGTGGTAGCGGCATCACTCGTGTCTATTGAACAGCAGCCCATGCGTGGACCCCGCTGAGTTTATACTGACAGATAAGCTCAATAATCAGAAATTATCAGGACTATTATTATCAGGAATTATCATACAGGTATTGCTATATTAATTGTTTTACTGTGCCAGAGAATGCAATGTGAAACCAAAAACCAAGCAATTCATTTGCTTTCATATTGCATTCCCTGGCAAAGTAAAACAAATAATCTCAATAAGAAGAAACAAGAACACATGAGAACAGCATGCAGTAATTTGCAGTGGATTGATTTAAATAATTTAGATCTATCCATTGCATATTACTGCATGCTCTTCTCATGTGTTCTTGTTCATTGTTTTTTCAAAAAATTTCAAGTTTGGCCTGGGACTTTGTCTAAATTTTTAATTTCAGGGAAAGGGAACACTGTTTCACCTTATATATTAAGTTCAGTGTGTGTTCCTTTTGCTTACTGGCAAGTGTTTACTCAATAAGTAAACACCCAACCAGGATCCAGTGTCAACTACATAGTTTAAATAGAAGTATTACGATCTTCTGCCTTTGCAATGAGAACCAATAAAAGTCAATAAAATACTTTTAAATTTTTCTTTTTTTTGCCTTGAATTGGTCACCATGTTTAGTTTTGTTTACAAATTGGTGTCCTTAGGGAAAATCGAAGTTGACAGTGTATATGAAAAATATTGATTCTCGCCAAAGACTCAGACACCTGCCGAGAGTTCAGCTGGCTGCTGAAAATGCGCTATAGATTTGATATAGAGAGGGAGCAATCATGGCAACAATTAACATGACACTTCACTAAAATGCAAAAGGATTTTTTACAGTAGTAGCACAAAGGTGATGGAAAAAACAAAATGTTCTATGTAGATGTTTTGTTGAGCATTGATTGTTTTATTGCAGTCTAAAGTTGAAAATGAGACCCGTTTTTAATTTGTAACAACATATTTTAATGATGGTAGAAAACTTTTCCTTATTGGGCAGCACAGTTGGCTCCGTGGGTAGCACTCTTGTCTTTGCAGTTAATATTAAGAATAAAGAGGGTTTTCATAGCAGAGTTTAAGAGACAGAGCTGATTTCGGGCACATTGACGTTGCATTTTTAAAGAACCCCATCCCAAATCCTTGATGGTGATTCTATTAATGTTCCTTTCTCTATTGCGAACAAATCCCCAATATCGACTGGAAGTGGTGATTTATCTCTCCTGATCATATCACAGTGCTCACGTTCAATTGGCTGCCAAACTAGAGAAAAGTTTTAAGAAAAAAGTTTACATGCTTTCCCATGGTTGAAAACCATAGACATTTCTCGAACTGCAAAGGAGGAAGGCTCATTGAGAAAGAATAGTACCCAGGGTTTGGGGTGGGGGGCTCTTTTAAATGGAACTGTTCCTTTGCCCTAAATTTTGACATGGTGCCAGTGTCTCTGTAAAGTTCATGGCTGGCCCAAAAAACATATGCATTATATATCTGAAGTTCATCAAAATATAACATGGATAAAAGTAATATGTTGGAGCTTTATAAATACAAGTTAATAATAATGTTTTGTTTCTTAAAGTAGACTTGGCACTACATGCACGCTCAAGCAAAGAAATAAATGGCATTTGCATAAAGTTTTACCACGTGTACACCTGAATCTACAAGTACATTTGACATGCATTTGGTCAGCATGGGCTACTGTACCTTGCATTAGCATTGTATTTTTCACGGCTAAAGCGTGATTGGGTCTCTGCCCCCGTACGCCCATATAGATTTCAAAATCAAGCCTTACTGCAAACCATTTGTACAACAAGCGGCCTTAATACATAATTGGTTAAATAATCATACAGTATAAATCGGTGTGCTCTTTCCAGTAATTGTATCCATTATGTGCTATTCAGCACTATCTGCCATGCAGGATCGCTGTGCTTACTCCCTTTGCATTGTGTTGTGTTCAGCTTACATTTCTTAGCCACTTGAGATAATAATTTATTGACTGTGGTTTTGCAGCAGTTTAATTTACTGACTATAAGAGGAGATTGGGAGACAGAGAAGTGGAGCTTAAGGAGGTTATTTAGCAAACTTTCCTGGCATCATAGAGATGTGCCATTCACTAGAGAGAGAATAAATATTTGTACACAGCAAAAACAAAAAAAAAAGAATAATACCACCAGTTTGGGGCTGATTTTTCTCTAATAAGGGATACAGCTAACGTTGGTTTTCCTTCCAGCCAACAACTGTCAGGGAAGCGAATTACCACCTAAATGATGTTGCGGCATCAGACTGTTTCATCCTGAGATGACGCAGTGTTCATTTACACAATGTGCACATTCTTGAGAAGGGATTTTGAGCATAAAGAGCAATAATTTAAAAATCATCTATATGTTGTGCACATGTGTCACAATTTTTAACTGCTTTCAACCAGATTGTTAACGAGCTTTAAATTGATTGAAAGAACAAAGGTGAAATGCCATTAGGCCTCATTCATAATATGGGTTGTGTTCATGCTATGTGAGGACAGCGTGTTTATTTTGAATGGGGTAACAGCACACCTTAAAGCATGGAAAAGCAGACATTACCCCGTTTTAAATGATATAGTGCACCACAACACATGGCACTCATATTATGGGTTCTGTTTATTCAACAGGGAATCAGACATTCCCTCGAAGATTCTTCATGAGAAGTATCCTGGTCCATGTGTTTCAATGGCAGTAACTGATTACCATCAGAAAATGTTCAAGAGAATTTCATATTCCCTGTTTTATAAATAAAGCCCTATGTGTTTTAACTAGGTTTTACTAAAACATGTTAAGGTTTTATAGTATAATAATGCTATATATATATATATACTATATATAATACTATAATTTTTCTTTCTTCTTCACACCAATTAATAATAATGTGTTGGTATAGTAGTGAGAAAAACATTAGATAACATCCAAATAAATGATTTTAGACTTTAGGACTTAGGTCAAAGCATATCTGAAGAACTCATCTTAGATAAGTTCCACCCAGATGGGCTTCAGATCATATTGTTACTCCATAGTATAGGTCCAATATAAAGGGTGAGTCCTATTCTTATGGAGTAGAAGAAGGCATAGGGTGGATTGTTTCTTTGCTGTTTTCTGAATTTTTGAAGATTTTCTGTATTTTCAACACTAAAGTGTTCTTTGGGAATTTTGGATATGTTTTTGAAGTTGTAACACATTTTGTTTTGTTTGTATTTTATGAGGTTAGGTAGGACGGTGAGGATTGGGATTTAATGCTGCAGATATATAAATTTTATGAGAAAATATAATCTGGTAGTCCGCAACTTTTTTTACCCTAGAGCAGATGTCAGCAAACTTTTTTGGCCACTAGGCAATTTCAGGAGTAGGCAGGAGCACACTAGGCCAGACTCTCTCTCAAGTCCCGCCCTAATGGCTCCGCTCTAACCAAGAATTCCCCCTGAAGGGAAATCCCTCTCCTCCACAATGCATACAAAGGAGGAGGAATGTTCCCTGTTTACCCCAGCGGCGGAAATGTTAACGCCGGGCGTGGTAAATAGGGGTTAGGCCGGATCAGCCAGGGGGCATTAGGCCGGAACAAACTAGGTCGTACCTGGCCTAAAGGCCAAGGTTTGCTGTGCACTGCCCTAGAGGTACCAATAAATAGCTGCAGGGAACCCCTGCTAAAGCTAGAAAATGGATGCATTGGTGGTCAAGGAAATTTTTTCCCCACCAACAAAACCACCAACGTGGCTGTGCCACCCTTGCAGATAGCTAAAAAAATCATTGGTGTCATACTAATAGGTCTGCCTAGAAGCATTGAACTTGCAACTATGCAGACATTATCAGATGAGAGATCAATCACCCAGAGCTTAAAGAACTACTAGTAAAATCTCAGGGGACCTTTAGAAAGCACATACCATTTATTAAAAACATGCATAGTGTATGCTTAGCATTAGATAAATACAGGTAGTCCCTGGGTTACATACGAGATAGGGACTGACGGGTTGGTTCTTAAGTTGAATTTGTATGTAAGTTGTAACAGGTATTACATTAGTAAATACAGGCATTATTTTAGTAAATACAATTAAGACAGATGTTTGTCTCAACATATTAATAGGCAGTGTGGTGTCAGTTACTGTAAAAAATCCTCACTGTGAGTTAATCACAAACAAAGCAAAAAACAAATAATATGAAACCTAGTCATTCATTAACTTCTGGAGCAAGCTGTGCTTTGATGTGCAAAAAGAAACAACTGCAGATTTTGTCTTGGTCATTAGTTACAAGTGGTTGCAGAACAGCTCGGCCCTTAAGATCACCAACAACCTCAGCTGTGTTTAGCAAACAATTTCTTCTGCAAGTCATGTGAACCGCCCCTCCCCCTATCAAGCCTCTGTCCTGCACACAAGCAAGCAGGGAAACCCTGTTCATATCTAGGAGTCGTCCGTATGTCGGATGTCCTTAACTCTGGGACTACCTGTACCTAAAAATGCTATATTTCCTAAAAATGTGTTAAATGTCACCCATCCAATAGGAATGAAAGCAATTGTGCTTTTTTATTTTTTTTTTCATGCAGTACAGTACATGCATTTTACTACAGGGAAACAGACAACTTAAAATGGGCCTTTCAATCAGTTTTGTTACTGCTTATACAAAAGAAAATTCATTCTTTTTTTATCTTTTTACCTTTACTTTTATATAAATGTACCAGTCCATGTTTATCGTCTGGGAAGCATATGATACATTTAGATCGCATTGGAAATTACATTTACATGACAATTGTTTTCTTCCTTGCTATTTTCCCATTTGCAGGCACTGCACACATGAAAATGGCATAAGTGAAACGATAAACGCTGGAAATATAATGTCTTCACATGGAGATGTTTCACAAGACACGTGTGCAGGAGATGATACTAGTTTAAAAAAGAAAAGGCATTAAATATTACTTTCTTTACAGCTTTTTGGATGCTTCTTTATTTATTTAACCAGAACTTTTGAACTATTGTGAAAAGGAGAAAAAATCAGTAGCCAAAATGATCAATATGCAAGTCTTTAAATGACTTTACAGTTCATCAGTTTAGCCCATGCCGATAGAAATGCCATGCAGCAATTTCTGCAGAATGTAGATATAAAGTGGCTGCAAGGAAGCTGCATGATATCAGCATCACTGTGCTAAAAACATTTTATAAAATACAAATGGTGTAAGTACAAGCATTTTCATGATTTCAGCCTCTTGCATTCTCCATGTATGGCAGTATTTGGAAAGCCAACTGGGTGTAAGAAAGCAATCCTTGAGGAATGCCACCAGTATTCCCCCGCTAACACTAAAGGAATGCCACCAATACTCCCCCGCTGTCACTGGAGGAGTGCCACCAATATTCCCCTGCTATCACTAGAGGAGTGCCACCAATATTTCCCCGCTATCACTAGAGGAGTGTGACCAATATTCCCCCACTATAACTAGAGGAGTGCGACCAATATCCCTCCGCTATCAATAGAGGAGTGTGACCAATATTCCCCCGCTATCACTAGAGGAGTGTGACCAATATCCCCCCGCTATCACTAGAGGAGTGCCACCAATATCCCCCCGCTATCACTAGAGGAATGCCACCAATATTCCCCCACTAGAACTAGAGGAATGTTACCAATATCCCCCCGCTGTCACTAAAGGAAAGCCACCAATATTCCCCCGCTGTCACTAGAAGAATGGCACCAATATTTCCCCACTATCACTAGAAGAATGGCACCAATATTCCTCTGCTGTCACTAGAGGAGTGCCACCAACATTCCCCCGCTATCACTAGAGTAATGTCACCAAAAATGCCACCTTCAAATCTGCTGAAAAGGAATATAATGATAGGAGAAGAGAGCAGAGTGAATCTGATAAACATGTTGATTTTCTGCAACTCCTTCAATGTCTAGCCAGCAGACTGAGGGCTGGAGAGGCGACATCATTTCTTAGCTTTCAGGCCCTTGCATGTAATTGCGGCTGCGTATGCCACACGGTATGACTTGTCACTTTCTGGAACCTTCCGTGTGTCACTGCAGCCACGTAAAAATGCGTACAAAATATGGTTCCCAACCATCCTTGTTTACTAGAATAGGAGCGTTTGAGACTGTGGTTGAGCCTGCGGCAAAACCCTGCAGTAAACCATATATGAGAAAGTGATTAGATCCACTTGGCTGTGCAGCAAGACAGGGCTATGTAATTCTCAAGACTCAATGAACACAAATTAATAACCTATTGCAGACAAGAAAACTTTTTTTTTTATATATTTCGTGTTAGCATATCTGTTTTCCTGGAAGTCAGCTTTAAGTTACATTTTGGAAAATAAATAGCTGGACCAAATTTCTTTTTGCACATACTGTTTCCATTTACACTTATAGGTGCCTTGAAGGTTGCAGGATAATTTGGCTGCTTGCTTGGCCCAGCTAATAAACAGCTAGCTCTATTTTAGCCTTTGCTAAATTTTAGCCTATTTTGCTTTTGGCCAATTTAGAAGCAAAGCCAAGGAAAAAGGATTGACACCTGCGGCTCCTCTTTGGAGAGCTTTAAACCAGATACAAACAAAACAAAGTTTAAAAAATTGTTACATCATAACCCACCATAATCCCACTCACTTATCATAAATCATTAATTACCATCCTCAGTCCTGGAATGGTTTTCACTCCGAGAGTTTTCATCGCGGTGTAAGGCTCGATTAACTCCACCAAAGTCTACGAACCTTTTCCAATTTAGAAAGAAAGGCCTCTATTTATTTCCTGAGCAATTTAACGCTGTGAAGATATTAATACATTTGTGTTAAATTGTATCCTGTGTTTAAATACACTATGGATGAAACCCTAGACCCCGGCTTAATTGCCGCAAGTAAAAAAATGTCTGATTTCTTTGAGATTAGGCACATACTTATATACACTTTGACCTACCAGTGCCTCCTTCAGAATTAATCTCTTAAGGTACTGGGATTTGCTTTGCACATGGAGTGCAGTCACTTATGGAGGAGAGGTGCCTAATAAAATAACATTACTTTTCCTGCCTCTTTGATACATGTTGCCATTCCTCTTCTTCATACAGCTTTTAACAAGTTGTTTTAATTTGGTATAAAGGCTGTTCTGCATGAATTCTGAACACTGGCAGGAGTGAAGAAGTCCAAAATGAGCTGTTAAGTGCTGTTAGCATCCAAAATACGTGTTGGCTATATGATTGGTGTTCTTGCCTAACAGCACTGAGGTGCATCAAGGATTATAGCTATGTGTGGTTTGGATGTGTTTGCATGTTTTTATCCTAAAATGTACAGTTAGTTTATTTGGCTTATTAGACTGTTAGGTAGTGTTTATCTGTATTTCATGTGTGATTGAGACAGAATCAAATGCAGGTCAGGAAATTTCCATTGATTCCGAAGGAGTAGAGTAGATGACCATTCAGAAGCTGTGTTTTACCAACTTTTCTATGAACAAAATAGATATTTAAATGCCATGCAAAGCAAGTCAAACGTGGTCTTTTCTGGGCAAACAATGCAATTTCCATTCAAACACATACATTTGAGCTGATTTATTCCTATCTTTCTGCAGTCACCAGCTTCTGCCTGCATGGGGGCCGCAACCTGGCCACAGCCCGCAGCGTAACATCCTCACCTCTAGAGGCTCTGGAGAAGACCGGGCGGCTGCATAGACTCTGCACCCCGTGCACATCTCTGGCAGTTGGGCTGGTGACAGGGAGGGTCCACTGTGACATCACCATCTTCTTCTTTCTTCTCTTCCCTTTCCAGATATCTTGATTGGATGGGCTAGGATGATGGAGTTCATTCAGATCTGGCAACCACATGAGAAACTGGGATGCGCCGGGTATCTTGGCTACCAGCTCTGAGCTCAGTAAATTTGGACAGAAGGACCACCAATCAGCCAGGAATGCTTATTGCAGAAGGGACATTGCCTGTCGATTTCTGCAATAAAGCCTTCCTGAAAGTGGGACATACACAGTTTGCCCTTTTTTTCATATAAAAAAATGTGTAGCCAGCCTGTAAGGTACTTACCCACCAGCGATCTAGCGTCGTCCTCACCCGCAGCGACCCCAGGGATCGCGGGCAGCGCATTGGAGACCCCTGCTGCAGGCAGTGCAGCCGTGGCTGCAGCTGCTTTGCTCGCAGCGTGTCTCCTCTCTCGACAACCCCAGCATCCCTCGGGCCCTGCTGTAAGAGACGCGCGTGCTACTATGCACGCCTCTTGTACCCCCCGGGGGAGAGACAGCTGGATGCCCTGCTGCAGGGCAGGGCATGTATAGTTTGAATTCGTTATTCAATATGTTTCCAGGTGGTGCGATGTGATTGGACGCTCTGCCCATTTAATGAGGCCCTTTCATTTGCACTCTTGCCCGTTATAGACTCTGTGTTACAGTGTGCTTGGGTGCATTCTTCTGTTGGATTTCCGTGTTAACCTTTGTTGTCTTGTTACCAGCTCGGACTTATTACCCACAGCGACCCAGTCTGATTATTGACTATTGAACCCTGCCTGTCCTGACTTGGGATTGCCCCTGGCTACGCCTATTGCCTCATCCTTCTGTAACTTACTTTATCGGATTGATCTTTGGTGTTTGACCTCGGCCTTTACCTGGATTACGTAATAAAGGTTGTTGAAAATACTTCCTGGAGTTGGTTGTGATTTGTGTGCCCAGGCGCATTACACTGCCTAGTCAAAAATATTTAATTATTTGTATTTTTAAATAAGTTAAACCTCTAACAGTTTCTCCTATCCCTTTAAAACACTATCAGGGATATCTCTTTGTGTCCCCAGAACTGCAATGCCCATTATAAGGGATTTACGCTCTTCTAGATTTTATATTTATTTTATATTATATGGAATGGAATGGGATGAGCTAGAACACACAAAGATTGCAGAAATCCCAAAATCATCAAGGTGGGTGGTAGCAGATTTAGGAACATAAAGAAGAAATGTTTTCCCTTGGGTCGACCAAGAGACATAAAGAACCTACATGTTCTAAGCTCACCCAAAATCAGCAAAAGTTAAGAATATTTTTTGTGGGAGCTGGCGCTTCTACCCAACAGAATATTATATATTTATATATATATATACAATTTTTTTTCTCAATTACACAACACGTCATGAAGACTTCTTCGTTGAAGCTTAACAAGAGTCAAAAGCTTTACTTTTGCCAAATGGGTTTTGTTGAGCTAACGTTCTCCATACTTTGATCTTTCCTCTAAACAGTTTAATGAAGCGGTCAGGAGCTGTTTACACTGAGCCTCACATTTATCTATGCCCTTGTTCACGATGTAGGCTCTCAATCAGTCCTGCAAACATATTCTGCCCAGGCTCTCAGTTTCAGCCAAATTCCACCCTGGCAACCACCAGCAAACAGACGCAAGGAAAATGTCTGCATGTTTTTAGGCTTCAAAGACCTAAATATCAAGTTCCATTGAAGAAAGAGCACCGTTTATTTCGTAGAAAATTGCCCAAGAAAATGTATTACTTAGCAAATGTTACCAGTCTTAAAGTGACATTATCCCAATTTTCTCTGTTTTACGGGAACACCCTTTAAAAAAAAAGGTTTGGGCTGTACCATCTGGATTTTGTTTTCATTCCTGTCGAGTTGACATGATAACTATGAAGCCATTTGACTCCATTTCAATTACTACTTCTTTAACCATTCACTATGAATTTGAATGTCGTACTCTTTAAGGCAGAGCAGTGAGGCAGATGGAACACACTTCTTTGTCTTCCTTTTTTTTTTTTAAATATGACTTCAACCCTTGGGGAAATAATGTCTCCCATTGCAGCAGAATTGCACTTCACTAAACAATTAAGAACAAAAAAGATTAAATTCTGTATGAAACATCTTATTAAGCACCCATTAAGCAAAATTATACCAAATAGGCACTCAGAATAAGTAATGATAATTTCAGGTTGCCTTGTGGAATAATGGCCTGAATAGGGTTGGTGTGCCTGTAATTGTTTAATAATAAATACATTTAACACCGGCAGTCACCCAAAAGCTTTCCTCAAAAAGGGAAACAAAAACTTGGTGAACAGCAGCAAAGTTTCCTATTCATCCGATTTTATCTGTCATCAAGTCTACTTTAAGCAAAAGCGTCTTTATTTTGCTAGAAGGTCAAAATGATTGATCCTGTAATCATAGTGAATGGAAAAAAATATTTTAATGCTAAGAATTAAAAAGGCAAGTGAAAAATTATTATCTCTGTTGGGCTCTTTTACTAAGGAAGACCTTGCGCCTAAAACACATATTTGGGTAGATGGCAGAAGAATATTCATGTACTGACTTATTTTACTGATGGTAAGCAGACAGTAGCCTAATAGGGAATTACTATATTTGTAAAGATTCCTTATTTGAGCTCTTTTGTTAAAAAAAAGGAAATTTGTCCCATAACCAGTGACACCATTGAGTGGGACCAAGAGGTACTTCTGTACTGGACCCTGATCAAAAGAACATGACATTTACAATACTGAAACTTGATAGAGGGGGGGGGTCCAAGAAGTTTACTTAGTATGGGGTTCAGACACTTCTGATGCTGGCCTTGCCCATAAGACTCTAGACCAGTGTTTCTTAACCAGGATTCCTCCAAAGGTTCCAAGAGTTCCTGCAGCAATGAGAAATGTGTGACTATCAATGGTCACCAATGTAGGAGGCATTCTTCCCAATGACCACCACATTAATGTACTGTGAGCTGTCATCTAGTAATTATAGAAGGGGTTCCCTGAAGACCTAAAAGGTTGAGAAAACAACTCTGTAGCATTCCAACTTGTCCGTTGAAGAATTGTAAGTGGAAACCCCTGCTTTATTGAGCTTACACATCCTGTTTTGAGTCCTATACTGCATAGTATTGCCAGAAGTGAACTTTGGACCACATTAGCCTTTGGATTGGGCTGTCTTGGCAAGCATAGAACATTGCAGTTTGTATTTTAGTGATGACTTTTAATATGCTGGCAGAGTGAAGAATCAACTTTGCTGTAAATAGATAGTAATATCTGCTCTTCTACATAAATAGGCCCCATAGAGAAAAGACTTCCAGCTGATAGTGTCCAAATGGGATCTAAACCAAGGACTTCAATTCTGTAAACCAAGCCTGCTAAGCAATAACCAACAAGCTACGGGATACAGTTGCCACCTTTAATCCTCCACCCTATTGATATATTCTTAAATATTATTTATTGGGTAACGTTTTCTTTAACATTAAGGAATGTGTTGTTTAAATAAAATATTACGCAGGGACATGAACTTCTCCTCATTTATTTTGTTGGTTCACATAAACAACGTGCTGGAAGAAAACAAGAACTCCGACATAAAGATTTCTGGCGTTAAAAACCACGTCCACCATGGGAGAATGCTGGGACAGATGAGATCCCTTGTTACATATACTGAAGATTGATGTATGTGATTGCAATACTAGTGACTGCATATTCCTGCGTTTGGACACATCCTGCATATTCCCGCAGATGACAAAATGCCAGCCGGGGCCGCCATTCTCTCTCAAATTATCCATTCTTCTTTTTACATCTCGATTAGAAGACAGGATGGCATTGTAGTATGATTCACCGAAATGCCTGCTCTGAATACTGATCTTAGCATCTCTTATAATTAAGTTCACTAGGTAAGAATAGAGAAAGGAATACTTATTTTTTTCCATCTCATGTTTGAACTGCATGTTTCCTTTCATTATTTCTACTGTAATTTGTTTATTGATCCAAAAATTGGGGATTTATCCACATATGTGTAGATTGCTTGGGCAGAACCAACTTAAAGTGACCTGGTCTAAATAATACTATGAATGTGTACCCTCTAGGTTTATGCCCAACCACCATTATTATATTTTGTTTACCTCTCTAGGAGAGATATAAATATAGTAAGGGTGGACTATATATATATATATATATATATCTTATATACATGTCTATATATATTCTATCATATATATATATATATATATATATATATATATATATATATATATATATATATATATATATATATATATTTATTTATTTATATTAGGGATATGTTTATATAATATAAATATTTTTTTTTTCAAGTTTCTGCAGTCCGGTTTGTCAGCCTACTTTTTGCAAACTTTTTAGAAGTTCTGTTAAGTATGAAAAAAAGAGACAAGCTAGGATTATAAATCACTCTCTGGCTTCCTTTTGTTTATTTTTTCATGCAGATGTGCTAGTTTTCTATTTTTCTCTTTAAATTAATTACAAATCCTACAGCAAATGGTTATCCTTTCAGTTATGGTGACCAATTAAACGACTTTAGCACATGTTCAGGCCATTTGTCACAATGTCAACAAGTGGTTTCCTGAAGATTTTATCCATACTTTCCGCCCATTATTGAATTGTGATTTATTACTTTTTTCACAGGCGACTGCATGTATTCTCTTCGCCCTGGCTGAATGTTTTAGCTATATCTTGGTTTATCCCGAGAATCCCTGCACTGCTGAAAGACAAATGATCGGTTGTTCTGTGCTGGCATCTGTAGGGCGTGAGGTTAGAATTTTAAATGATTTTAAATTTAATAAACTTTTAGGTACATTTTGTTTTTCAGCTCTTTTACACATAGGGACTGCTGGTGTTGGGAAAAGGGTTTCCCATAGCTTTTTCAAACTTGATGAAAAGGAAAAATAAGTAATAGAAACTGGACCTTGTGAATGTTTACCAAGGAGGGTTCTGTTAAACATAGGAAGGCTTTGTCCTATGATTTGTAGTAATCATATGGCAGAGATGAGTGTAGGGTTTCTCTGAAAGAAGTGTCTCTGTGTACCAAGAGTTGAATGGCAGTGCATACATTTTGGCACTGTAGGATCCCTTGTATGGCATAAGGAGGAGCAGCTGGATACTGAGCTGTGATGTTCTGGTGAGGCCAAGCTATGGACCGCATCATTTCTTATGCTTGTGCCAGATCGCCCACAAAAAGTAACTAGCGGAGAAGCCTAATATTTTTTGTTACACAAAGATGCAATAGCAACAAAAGGGTGACAAACGTTAAATTCATATAGTAGGGTTACATCTAGGGTTAGTGTAATCATTAAAGTTGATGATAAAGGGAAGATTAGTGTTAGGGTTACAGGGATAGGTAGTATTAGGGTTACAGAGAGGGTTGGTATTAGGGTTACAAAGACAGTCAGTGTAAGGGCTACATTAAGGGTTAGTGTTACAAGAAGGATTAGCATTATGGTTACAGGGAGAACAAATGTAAAAATTATGGGGGTGGGTTGGGGGTTAGTGCTAAGGTTATAGGGCAAATTAGTATTAGTGTTACAGAGAAGTTAGTGTTAGCATTACAGGAAGGGTTAGTGTTAGGGTAGAGTCAGTGGGCTTGATTTATTAAAGCTTGTAAAGACTGGAGAAGATAGACTACCACAGGAAAACCTGGGAGAACCAGAAAACCTGGAATGGATCTAGTCCAGGACTGAAAACATCTGGCAACTAATAGCATATGATTTTTAGGCGAATGCATTCCAGGTTTGTTTCATCACCCAGGTTCTCCTATGGTAGTCTACCGTCTCCAGTCTGGGAGGACTTTAATAAATTAAGCCCAGTGTGAGAATTACAGGAATGATTAAGGTTAGGGATACAGTAAGAGTTATTACCTGAAGAAGGGAGAATTAGTATTAGGAGAACAGGGGAGGGTTAGTGCTAGGCTTGCATTGATATGTAGTGTTGGGGATACAGAGAGGGTTAGAGAGAATGTGAGGGCAATGGGAATGGAGGGGTATAGTGTTACAAAAAGGATCAGCAATAAAATTAAAAGGGGAGCATTGGGGAATTATATGGTAAATTAGTGTTAAAGTTACAGGGACATGTTAGAATTAAAGAGAGGGTTAGTATTAGAAGAGTTAGCATTAGAACTACGGGGATAGATAGTGTTAGGTTTACAGAAAAATGTGCTAGAATTATAAAGTAAGTTAGTATGAAAATTACAGGGAGGATTAAATGTAGGGATACAGGAAGAGTCAGTGTTGGGGGTATAGGGAGGATCAGTGTTAAGGATGTACACACATCAGATGATTTCCAGACAAAAATCTGGCAGGTGTACAGAGGTAGCCCAAAGCTAATATTTTGCACCACAGTAATTGTGCGCCTTTCATATCACTGCAGCTGTAATGTATTTTATCCTATCATTTATTCATTAAGGATTCTAATTTCAGCATCTAATTTACAGGTGCTGCCAGAGATAAAGTCTTCAATTGCCGTATAGAATATGTAATCATTAAATATAACACAATGAACAAGAAATGATGAAAAAAAGTTCCTTCTGGTAATCTGTAGAAGAATAATCCAAACTATGTTCCTATTAAAATATAGGCAACAATTCAAAATGCATAGGAAAATTGCAAGTATGTGACAATGTATTTGTTTGGCTGTGTTATGTTGTTCTTGGGTATTTATGGCTCTATAGTATTGCCCGGCACACAATTTATGATTGGATCCGTATTTTCAGGAAGCTGAATCATTAAACATGACTTAATGGTCTGTCTTTAGTTTTTGAGTATTGCCATACATGCACTAGATGGGTTTCCATCACATCACTAGATCACTCCATCACTAGATTGGGGTTAGTGGATTTTCCAGTGGAATGGTGGAAGCTGTTAAACATCTCACAACTCAGTGGCCAGCAGCTGATTATTGTGTCATTTAGCACTCAGTAAAACCACCTGCTCATACCTGGCAAAGTCACCAAGTTAATTTGGGATTCATCAGTGATTTGTAAAATCATTATTGGCTTGAGAGCCTGCCTCTGCTTTTTCCATTCACTTCTAACACGCTTCTACTCCTCTGCAATGCTACTTTTGCACTTCAACTGGCCCTCAGTCTGTGATATGAACCCAAATTTCCATCACTAAAGCTTCTAGGTCAGTGGTCCCCTAAATGCAGCTTGTGGGCCAAATGTGGCCTTTTGACTTCCTCCAAATGATGTCAAGATTGGTCAAAATTTTCCTGCGGGCACTTGTGATAAGGCAGTGGTTCTCCCACTGGCAAAAACAATATGGCACTATGTCTCCCACTGATATCAATGATATGGCAGTATTCCTCCTACTTATGCCAATGAGGCAGCACGATTTTTTTTAATAATGCGGCACTGACTCTGAAACCAATGATGGGGCACTGTTCCCCCACTGACACTGTTTAATTTTTTACTGCCAAACATGGAGCTATATTCCTAGGTTATTTTTTTTTTTTTTTGGCCAAAGACGCTAAAACACTTTCTATGCCCACCGGTCAACTAGAGTATCTCTTAATAAGTTCTCCGCAATATCAACTCATCTCCTTCATATTAGGATGCTTGGCTTCAAGCAACCCATATGAGTATAAGCCACAGGAAAGCTGATATCTGAAGAGGCACATTGAGTGCTCTACAGCTTTAAGAATGAGCTGTGATGGAAAGAAGGGGAATAATCATTAAATCTGTTGTAGCAGTTGGGTTCTTATTTGTCATAAACAGAAAATTTGAGAAGCCGCAGAAAGTCGAGAGGCCTCCAGCTGTTAAAATTAACCACGCTCACTGATACGAACACACGTACTTAAGCCAAATGGCACCAGCTGTGTGGCCTGGCCAAGCTCTGCTCAAGGCAGCCACTGCTCCTATTGTTCATCTTTAGCTCTAACTATATTGTAACCAAAAGTACCCATTATAGAATAACGCGAGAGCATCAAATATTAATAATATTAATAGCTGTATCTATACCAGACATATATTTAGTAATACAAGGAAATGTAAAAGACAATGCAGGCAACCAAATCAACTTGATTCATTCTTTGTTGATCTGACTACATGAAACTAAAATTTGATTGTCTGCTATTAATATGCACATTATATTTCGTTTTTTTTCACATAGATGTGTACATGATACATGATACATGACCCAAGGAATCCTCTAGAGCACCCCATTGATATAGAGAAACTGACTACCACTTGGAAGTTGTTACTGCACTCTTTCTTTCTTGTCCCCTGCAGCCCCAAATTGGCCCATCAATGCAAAAGGTGGTACTACTAATAGGGAGATGGGAGGAGGTTGGGTAAAACACCATTGAACAGAATGTTAAGGGCACATTGAGGGCATCAATGGCTGGTGGTTGTCCGGAGTAGTTGGCAAGGTAGACAAATGCTGTGGGCCAGATAATAGAGGAAGGGTGGGGTGGAAACAAAGTACAATAGAGTACAAACAGGCAATTGAACCTTGCTATGTGCCAATGAGTGAATATCTGTTGTTTTTCTTGAAGGCACTGTACTAACAGTCTAAACAGCAACACTAGTAGTGACATAGAGGTTTGAGGATGGCACAGCAGGTGGTAATGTACACAAACAGCCAACATTTCAAGTGATGGATGCCAAAGACTGTGGCAGCTGAATTTAAAAAGTAAAGGTTCGCTATTGTATAGGGAATATTTGGAATTGATAATTTTACAACAACCAAAAAATTTATCTTTACCTTTCCACGCATAACATCCTAGCTTTATATTTTCAGCTTGAGGTCTAAAGCTAAGTACACACTTCCAATAATTATCGTTGGTAAACGAATGACCAGCGATCGACCAACGATCCTGCACAATATCTTTGAACGATCGCATAGCACCGATCCTGTGCAGATAACGACACATGCAGATGATGACACGATAGTTCAACGATATTGTACACGATAGATGCAATCGTTTGAATGATACAGGAAGTGACGTGCACCAGAGGAAATAAATAGTGTTTATGAACGATCGGGTCAAATGATATATATTTATATATATATATATATATATATATATATATTTATACACACACACACATGAACACAATACAGTGAAGCACCTGTACAGAACGTTCGTTCATCACGCATGCTCAGAACATGCACGATCACTGAACGACCGTACACCATTGGAGTAGCATCACCAAATCTCGCTCCAAATCTTCTGAGATGAGAAATTAGAGACAACATGTCTTAAGCTGCGTACACACGTCAAATAATTATCGTTGGAAACGAACGACGAATGACCGACGAACGACTGATTGGCCAAAAATTGTTTGCCGGCGTCGTTGGTCATTTTTTTTTAGAACGATGGTGATTCTACTCCAATGGTGCAATGGTGCTAATTGTTCTCCTTGCTTGAGGCTCTGGCATAAGGAAGCAAAGCCCTGCCTCTACCAAGACATAACAGAACAAGGCACGGTAAGCCAGTAATAGGGAAAGATCAGCTGCAGGGGGACCACATGTATACTGGGGACTATTCCTTCACTCTTTTCTTGTTTTTTGGGAGCACAGTTTACAGAATTGGATTTCTCTATAGGCAGACGGCAGCACAAAGAGGGAAAGAAAGGAGACATGGGCTGCAGAAGAGTTTGGTATCATAGCCATTTTCTTACAGGGATCTTCATGTCAGATTTTCTTAGGCATTACCAGGATCTCTTTAAAGTATATGGCAGTACTTAGAACAACAAAGTCTAAGCCTACAAAGCCAACCGATACAAATTCATCCTTGACCTGTTGCCCGAGGACATATCTTATGTCTTCATAATTTTGTCCATGTTACATGTCAGCAGAATCTCTCTTTAATCAAGACAACCGGACACAACTGGTATGAATTTACTAATAAATATTTTCTTTTGCAGCCTCAGCCAGGCATAAAACACAATGCACATTGTACAAGCATAAAAACGTAATTATGCAGGCAGGAAAGGAAAAGAAAGGACTCTGCTTCTTTACATGTGGTTAGGACTATTCTTGTCTTTTTATAAATCAATGGCACAGCTTTTATGACGATTACTTGGAAAAGAGTCAAACACGCTATTTTTGTTTAATCCACTACTTGAGAAACTAGTCGTACTGTGAGAGTTGTAAAAAATCATTGTTTTCAGGCCTCTTCTCTCATTTCTCTTTCGAGTGTTGCCAGTTTGGGTTGCCATAGTAATGCAATTTGTGTATCCTGACATTGCGCAGGAGATGCAGGCTGCATGCACAGGTGCATGGAGGACAGAGCGGGGATGGGCCCGGAGTTTTGGAGATCTTTTCATATGTGTATGATGGCTGCTTTCTGTGAAATGTAATAGCAACTCACTTTTTATTACTCTGGATCATTTACATGATCGGTAATCACATTTATTTACACAAAAGTCTGCATACTACAGCCTCCAGTATTACTTATTAGATCTGGTTCACTAAAGGAATTTAGGTCGCTCACGTAGCAAGGGGCTTACCATCATGCAAGGGATCGCTCACTTAGGTTAGTGAATGTGGTGAAAATTCACTTTGCAAAAACAATCAAGTGCAAGGACATCTAAAATAAATCCTTGCACATGATTGGATGGCCACAGTCTGCAGAGCTTCATCTTGTTTTATGCTAAGTGATCCATCCCCCTCAGAGGCATGAATAACTTTTACATTGTTACTCCCTTCATACCTCAACAACATTATCTCTCATTTTGGCTTTATTTCCTATTCACTCTAAAATAATTTTATAGTAATGTAATAAAAAGTATTGTGTATTAAGTATAGTATTATTATAAAGTATGGTATTATATTAAAATAGTTACTATGAATGATGCACAAAAGTTTATTATATACCAGGGGGTGCTGAAAAGTTCCTGGCTTTGCCCAGAAAGAAAAGAGGCAGAGTTATGAAACAACACATTTATTCAACATATTCCCCCCTGAAACTGATGCACTTGCTACAGATTTTTGTCCTGATGAGTAGACAGTTAATACTTACCTCTCCTATGGTTGACTAAAGAATCAGTATCTGATAGGAAGTGAGGAGCAAAGGGAGATGAGCTGCAGAGTCACTGCTGGGGGGTAAGAGGCTGGAGAGCTGAGCTGCAGAGTCATTGCTATAAGGAAGGAGAAAAGAGCTTGAGTTACCTCTGTGGAGGTAGAAGGGGGTCAGGTAGAGCTAAGCTTTTGACTGGGGTTGGAGAGCTGAGCTGCAGAGTCACTGCTGGGGGGTAAGGAGTTGGAGAGCTGAGCTGCAGAGTCACTGCTGGGGGGTAAGGGGTTGGGGAGCTGAGCTGCAGAGTCACTGTTGGGGAATAAGGGGTTGGAATACTGATCTGACAAGTTACTGCTTCGGGTACAGGGCTGGAGAGCTGAGCTGGTGAGTGGCTGCTATAAGGGAGGAGAAGTGGGCTTGAGTTACTTCTATGGGGGTAGAAGGGGGATCAGGTAAAGCTGTACTTTTCACAGAATGACTTGAACAACTATATACATCTTCTGTACAATTTAGGTATTAATTGCTCCCCAGTGCAAACAGCTACAAAGGTACCTTGAAGCTTGTTTTAAAGCTTATTTCCAAATTGTGTAAGAAAATTATATAAGTATTTTTTTTAAAGATTCAGTGTCCATAGCCTGCCTTTAGATTACTTTACCGGGTAAAAATCTCATTTTAGATTTTTACTGAATGCAAATAGAAATCCTAAGCAAGAATCCACATATGCAGGGCATCAAAGTGTAAATGAGCATGTGGGAGCAACAGCTTTGACTAAATCATGAATAAAATCTATTATTTCCAGGTTAACAAAGCCAAATATTTAAAACCTGAACCGGCAATTATAAAATTCAGAGCGTGATGCACATGTCACAAAGGCTTGGCTTTCTCATTAAGAAGACACCAAGCTAATCACATGCTCAGTGACTTTTTTGGGCAATATTTTTTCTGGAATATATCAGTCTATGTATGATCAGATTTATAAAAAAACAGCCAATAATTGTGCACATGGGTCAAAGGTCCCCGTTATTTCTACTACCTACGTTTACGGCCTCCCTGTATATTATTAATCTTGTCGTTCAGCACTTGAAGCTCAATATTTTTCAGCCAACATGTCAGATTAAAGCATGTCTGACAATACAGCTGGCTGAATGGAATGAGTAAGTATTCAGCCTGAGATCCTGCTTCAATCATTATACAGAATTACCAGCATGTTGTACAGCTCGCAGCCTATAATACAGATACAATATTTCCTCTACCAAGGCTTTTCCAATTACTGTTACAATTTCAGGATCATAAAGTGAGATGTTCCCTCTGGACCTACTACATCCCGGAAAACACTTCAGTACATGAAACCTCCGCAATGGTCATTCGGACCAGGAGTAGGCACGTTTCTCTCTACCTCAAGGTCACCTCGTCATCAAAAGCATAAAAAATAGTGTTTGTATTGTGATGGATCAAGTGGGAAAAGAAAATCTTTTGAGGGTTATCTCCAATGCTAAGCTAAAATTTATATATATACATTGCAGCATCAGGAATTTTTTATTTAAAGTTCACAGCTTTGACATGCACTGTATATAGATGGACATTGCTGTCAGACAGAGGTCACAAGGCTTTATTCTACCCGAATTATAATTGTTTGCTTAGACACAATGTTACTGGAATTTCTCAAGGGGAAGCAGTCAGACTATTATACTATATACTATATATTTAAAATAATAATAAAATAAAGGAATTTTGGTAAACCATTTTTAGGTGTATAAGGTGAATACAGCATCATCTCATTCACTTTTGCAAAGTGAAAAAACCCTTTGCAAAGTGAAAATTCAATTTACAAGGTGAACGGCCTCTATTTTACAGGCCATTCTCATTCTCAGAACACAATGCACCGCAAATTCAGCCCATTCAGATCCATGAGTACAAATGATCCTGAAGATTTTTTTGTGCAGTGATCCGCAATAAACCTGCTATAGGGTGACAATGTTTTTCTCCGTCTTCCAGCTGTTTTTCTTGAGGCTGGTCATGTGGATGCATGTTCAGAAAACGCACCTAGAGAAATTTCATGCAGACATATCTGGCTTGGTTGTAGGTAGTTTTGGTCAAATAGCTCAGTGTTCGATTCGGCGGCTATTCGATCGAATAGCCCGATATTTTTCGGGTGATCGAATGCCGAATTCGAACACCATTAAAGTCTATGGGGGGGGGGATTTGATTGATTGTGTAGAACTGCAAGCAGGGGATCGGAGGTGACAGCTCAAGCGTCATAAGGATTTTCCTTTCCTCAGCCAATCACAGAGCACTAGAGGTGAATGAATGGGAGACGTGTCATTTACCCTCTAGTGCCCAGGGATCCCACACTGACAGGAGGTTTCCCACGGCTGTGCTCAGAATGAATGCAGCCATGGGAATCATCCTGTCATTGTGGGATAACCTGTAAAAAAATAAAAGTTAGTTACACAAATAACACACATTCAATGAATTACTTTAACATTAAAGCCTCTTTTTTTTTTTACACATATTTTTACACACAAATTTGCAAAGTCGAATCCCGTGTTTTTCCAGTCGGGTCTATCCGAATTCAAACAACCATATTAAGGTCGAATATAAGGACAACCCAAATTCGAACACCAACACTAGTTGTAGGTAGGCAGCCCCTGCAAATGGTCTGCAGAAGATACATAAGATTGAGATGCAACAAAGGATAGAAAAAAAAACACGGGTAAAACACCCTTTATTACCTAGCCTGTTCTGGCACATCCCTTTTATTTATTAGATTTTAGTTCACACCTAGCGGCTCAGCATTACATGTGGGTATTACCTAGGGTGGTCTGCATACAAATACCACCTGCCTAGGAATGCTTCTTTTCCAGGATGAGGACAAAAAATCCAACAAATTTTGATATTTGCAATCCTCCCTTCAAGAGCCAGCTCGCTGCTTGCATTAAGGCTGGAGATCCTAAGGTGGCGCAATGAAGAAGAGTGCTGTGATAGGAAGCAATGCACAGAACCCTGATGGCATTCTCACAAGCTGTGATCTACCTGCATTTCATGGGGAAGCATAAAGATCCTATGTTGTCCCTAGGAATAAAATGGGGTAGGTAATAGAAAAAAAGCTTTATTTAAAAATTTAATTAGCATGTTAATAGGGGGCTTGGGGAATGATCCAGGGAAAGCAAAACATTTTATTCAGTTTTAAATGTGTTAAATGTCAGGATTTCCATTTACTTGCAATTTCCATTCCATTTACTTTACACCATTATGATCAAATACTCATACATGTTCAAAAATGCTTATTGATCCTCTTAGAGCACTTTACTATTTTAAATACAATGCAGCACAATGCACTGACTTAGTATATTGCAGATAGCTGCATATTATAATGGAGCCACACCGCTTCCCATCAGTCTCTTCATAACCCCGAGAACAATCAGCAGAATTCATTTGAAATAAACCATCAGAAACTGTTTGTTCCGCAGAATATGTGTCGATTGCAGTTAATCACTAAAAACAGTTTCACGTCAATGGGAGATGCTAAAGAGAGGGCGGCCGACCAACATGTGTAGATTGAACCTAGGAGCGAATTTCATGGTCTGATGATTCACCGGGTAATATAGAAAGTCTCGTTACATGGAAAAATATACCTCTTACAGATGTAAAATTAATTCTCCCTGTGCAAAACAACAGAACTGGGATTGTGTTTTCAGATAATCATTTTTTTTTTCTTATTGAGAAGCGCCAGCCTCGAACTCGGAGCTCATCTAGAGAGCTGAACGTAGGACGGCAAAAGTAGAAATTATTCACAGTTCATTTGCCACAGGTTTGTGTTACTACCACAGCTGAGGATATCGGTCAAGGAAAAATACATTCAAGTAAGACAATGCAAGAAATAGGAAAATAGGATTATTAACATGAACTTGAACCTAAAAGTGAAGATTTGCTGTGTTATGGGAAACATTTGGAAATAGTAATTTTGCCTAATCAGTACAATAAAAAATATACATTTTATCTGGAATTCCTTTTTTAAAATATTGGTGGTATGTGATGTGCCCAGGTACTTCTGTGCCGACAATCTCATAGTTGCATATCTACAGTGTGGGATCATCCCAGGCACTGCTGGCCTTGATGTTGGTCTTAGGGGATTTGAAATGAGATTTGGTGATCTCACTACAGTGCTACTTAAAGCATCATGAATTTCAGGCCACTGACCTGAAACTCGCACACAGCTACCCCGAAATAAAGTCAGACTTCCTAATTTGCATTGACGCTTTTCCATCAACTTAAGGCTTAGTGTAGCCATTCATGACCAGGGTTTCTCCAAATGTTCCGGGGGGTTCCTTGAACTGTAGCTGATTGACCTGCCATTTGATGATGCCCATATAGCTCCGGTGCCAACACCAATTGGTGTCCACCCCTGACCTGTCTCCCTCAGTCCTGGATAAGGTCTCATGCTGCCTGTCAGCCATATCATCATGGATGTCTGACGGATTTTTAAAACTCAACCTGGATAAAACAGAACTCATCTTCCCCCCCCCCCCCCCCAAATTCCAAATCTCCCCCTGACATATTTCTAACTATAACAACACTGTTATTCGGCCCTCCCCTCAGGCACGTTTTCTTGGCATCACCTTTCATTCTGCCCTCTCATTTACCCCCCATATTCAGAACATTTCCAGGTCCTGTCACTTTCATGTACGCAACATCTCCAAAATCCACCCCTACCTGTCTCCTGAGACCACCAAGCTCCATGTACAAGATCCTATCATCTCTCGTCTGAACTACTGTAACCTTCTCCTCTCTGGTATTCCACCAACCCGACTCTCCCCTCTACAATCTATCATGAATGCTACAGCCAGACTCATCCATCCTTCCCACCGCTCCTCTTCTGCTGCATCTCTTTGTAGTTCTCTTCATTTGTTTCCATTTCACCTTAGAATCAAAGTCAGGCTCCTGTGCTTTGCCTTCAAATCCCTCCACAGTTCTTGTCCCACTTACTTTTCTGATCTGGTAAAAAAAATACTCCCCCAGCCGCTCTCTCCGCTCCTCCAATGACCTACTAATGACTTCCTCACTCATAACCTCAGCACACGCACGGATACAAGACTTCTCTAGAGCTGCCCCAACTCTCTGGAATGGTCTTCCTCATCCTATTCAGCTTGCTCCTACATTTAAATGAGCTCTCAAAACCCATCCTTTCAAACTTGCCTACCTATCTTCTTCTGTCTTTTGAAACCATCACTACTTCCCACCACTACATATCCCCCATCCTATTGTGTGTAAATTCCCCCACCTACTAGATTGTAAGCTCTTCGAGGCAGGGTCCTCTCCTCCTGTATCACTGTATTAGTCTGTCATTTGCAATCCCTATATAACCTCAGCGCTGCGTAATATTTTGGCGCTCTATAAATCCTGTTTATTATTAATAATAATATTAATAATAATTTGACTCTTATGATTTTTAATTGTCCATTAAGGTGGCATTCTATCCATCACTGTAAGGGAGAATTCTTTCCACTGGTTACCAATTATGGAGGCTTTAATCCCCCTAATCCCTAATAAATCTGGTTCCCCACGACCTGAAAATTATTTTGAGGGGATCCTGAGGAGTGAAAAAGTTGGGAAAGGATAGCTTAGTAAATCATTGCTGACAATGGCAATTTTTTTTTTGTACAGGTTTCCTTTAAAGTTTTCTCTCTTTTTATAGATGAATGTAAAGTCGAACCTATTGTTTTAATAATATTTTAAACATTTATCAGACGCTGTCTTCCACAGACTTCAATCAACAGGTTCAATCCGATCTGTGTCAGCCCAAATCGTCATAGACCCATTCAATAAGGGTGTATCATCATGCTTGGGCTTGGAGTACTCTTAGTGGTGCCCACAATAAAATTATCATTATTACTTATTAACAGGATTTTTAAAGCATCAACATATTACGCAGTACTGTACAATAAACATGTCATTAAGTAAGTGCCACTCGATCCAGGAATAAAAAACACTCAAGTGTTAAGGTGCGTACACACTTCCAATTTTTATCGTTCCAATCGAACGACGAACTATCGATTGGGCAAAAAATCGTTCGTAAAAAAGTAACCAACGACGCCGACGAACGAGGAAAATCGTTGGAAACGAACGACCGGACGGACCGGCGGAACGGATTGGCCGACGATCGTTGAACATCGTTCGTGTGTACGGTCGTTCGTTGATCGTCCATGTTCAGAGCATGCGTGATGAACGAACGTCCGTTCACTTTCCTGTCGTGCACATAGTTGCTCTATCGCTTAAACGATCGTATCTATTGTGTGTACAATATCTACGAACGATCGTGTCGTTACCTCTATGTGCAGGATCGGTGCTATACGATCGTTCATATATATTGTGCAGGAACGTTCGTCGTTCGTTTTCCGACGATAATAATTGGAAGTGTGTACGTAGCTTTAGTCTTTGTGGATTTGTAGCGAGATTTGGTGATGTCACTACCATGCTGCCTATTGTTCTTCTTGCTGGAGGCTGTGGCAAAGTCCTTGATGGTCACCTCCACACAATGCAGAATCCGACATTGGTAAGTCATTCTTGGGGGAAAGATTAGCTGCAGAGAAACCATATACCAGGAACAAGTTCAGATTCCCATTAAAGAGCACCTGCCTATTTGGAGATGATGGATTTGCTGAAAAAGAACCTTGGGTGTTTTTTTTTCCATTAAATCTAACTAAGTTCCATACATGTTTGGGTTTTTATTGGTTCTAGAACAGCCGTTACACACAATACAGAGCCATAAGAGATTCAGCCACCATTCCTACCTATAAAAGCTGTATATTAGAAATTTCCTGCAGATGTAAAGCTAACTAAGAAACACACCTTCTAAATACATAAAAATGTTGAGTCAAACTCTCTTTTTGTTCAAGCAAATTAGGCCTGAGCAGCACACTAAGATTTTCTGCTTATTATTCCATTAAAAATTTTCTCATGGGGAAATACAAAATGGGGTCTCTAATCTGGATCATAATAGATATAGAAGATAAATATATACAATGCTATTCTATCTTCCCTTCCCAAAGATTAGACTTGATTGGAGTACAATAGCTTTAATTTTGCTTGATTTTTTCAGATACCATATTGTAGATGTAAAGTGCCTCCTGGCCTGATTCCTAACATGCGTTCATGCAGTACTGTATATACAGGCACTTTTGTTATACAATAAATGTTTAAATTTGCATAATGATTATGTGCGAATCATGTCATATAGAAGAATTTCCATAAACACTTATGCAATGTATTCCTCCTACACATCTTTACATAAAGGAACTATAAAGTAACATATGAAATAGTCCTAATATTAGAATTTTTCATTTTTTTTCCTAATACGAATTATGGTTTCCTTTTTCCATGAACAAAGCTGTTTTATAAGCATGCATAGCCCAATGAGTACGGCTCGCCTATGAAGAAAAGTTCAAATGTCAGGAGTATAAGTGAAAGCAAAATGGCTTTGGTGTAAGATTAGAACTGGGGTCACCTTGGATATCATAGAACAACCTTTGACTGTTTTATTGATATCTCGGAATGCCAATTTTCAATAAAATTAGGTAAATTAAGCCCAGTGCGAAGTTATGGACGTCAGATTTCTATCATTGGCAACAATCCTTTGTAATTGTTTCTAGTGACAGAAGAACAAATGAGCACTGTACATGCAGAGAGGAGAGGATAAGCAAGAGGCAACCTGCTGTTCCATGTTCCACAGGAAACTACAATGGTAATCCCCACTTCACCAGGGTGGATTGATGAATTTTGGGGGACTTCGGTACCCATGCTAAGTTTTTCCCAAGATGAATGGTCAGCTCATTTTGGGCAAAAATCTAGCTTGAGTTCAGAGGTCCCCCATGGCTGTTTGTCAATTTTCTTGCATATGTACGTGACTTTAGTCTTTAGTAAACTTACATTGTTTTCTAGAAGCTCAATGGTAGATAAAAGAAAAGAATATCGAGCAAATAGGAGAGACTGTTTGCTTTATTGCAAAAGTAAAAACTGCTTGTTTTTGTGCAAAATGAAAAAAAATCAGCACTTCTGGTTTTTAGAGCCAATACCCCAAATGGTTCCAAAAAGGAGAGAATGGGTTCTTCATATCCAGTAAATAGGTGGAAGGTTCTCTTTACTTGTGGACAATCAGATCTTGAAGGACAGATGACTAAATGTGTCCATTGTGACTGGGAGAGAAAGAAATTTGAGGAGCAAAGAGCCATGAGGAAGCCAATGATTAGTAAAAGCTTAAATCAGCCATGTAAATGAGGCTTGTGTGCCTTTCTCCATGGGTCTCATTTATTAAAGCTCTCTAAAACTGGAGAAGATAGACAATCATTGGAAACCTGGAATGGATTGAAAACATTTGCCAACCAATAGAATGTTTTTTAAGAAATTATTTCCGAGTTTATTACATCACCCAGGTTGTCCAACAATAGTCTATCTTCTCTATTCAACTTCAATAAATCAGGCCCAATGGGAGAATCAAACCTCTCATCAAAATCTACCTTTAGCCAAAAATATTACATACATAGAGCTGGGAATAGTTGAAGCTTCTCTTATTTATTTATTGCCAACTAAGTCTCTATTAGCCACCATCTTTTGGTCTACTGTTACCACCATCAAGACCACAATCCATGAAATGCCATGTGGTCATCTCTGGCATGCAAGTGGACATAAATTGGCAGCAGGCTACAGGAAATCAACGGAACTTAAACCAGCAAAGGGGGAGAAAATAAAGTTAAAAAATAGTGGTAAATATTTTCCACTTCAGGTTTAGACCTGTCCTTCCTCCAAGTGAAGCCTTCTACATACTTGCATCGTATAAGTTTGCACATTTTGCAAAGTAGTATTGTTTTGCAGAAATGGCCCCAGCAGTGAACACACACATGTATATGATAAGTATTTTATTGGGAATGTCTCTGTGTGTTCACATTGACAGCTGCCCCAGTGACAGCTGTTGCCGGGCACGGGTTAAACAAAGACCATTGATTATCACTGTGACAGCTATGCTGCTTGACCCACAGGCCTGTGGTTTTATGAAACATTTACATTGATTTTTTTTTTCTATTTAATTATTCACCATCAGGCCAAAGATAGAAATAGAATTATGTTATTGCATAATTCAACTTTGTTTGTTCTGCATGAGGTTAGGCCTCTAAACATGTCCTGTTCCCTGTACAGAAAATAATGAAGTATTTAAAACTTGAGATTAAATGAAGCTGACTTCTCATTTTAGCTGTCGTGGTGATCCTCTAGATTCAATATTTTTAAAGCATACAGATCACGCATTCTGAATCAATGCAATTGCAGGTTTTGGGTCAGTGTTTCACAAAATATTGACATTGACAGCCAAAAAAAGGGAGGTCACTAAAGTTAGATGTGGAAATGACCCACAGGCATGGGTGTAAGACCAACATGGCTAGTTCAGGGGGTGTTTGGGGAAGTAAAAGGTAATGACAAAAAGGGTTGGTAAGTACATAAGGTGGCCTTGTGGATGGGTGGTTTCTTCTAGGTAGTCATCACCGGCAGAGAACACTCACCCTCCAAACCCCATTATTTAGCTTTGTTCTTGCTTATTTTGGCAATTGGGGGGTGTTGAATATGCCATGGCAGCTTGGCTGGTGGTAGAATCTTCATTATCAAGTAACTGGTGGTGGTGTTGGAAACCATCTGGAGACCCTTGCAGTATGGAGACCCATCACACTATTTTGTACCTTTGTAGAAACAAACATATACGAAAGCTTTCTGTGTCTAGCAGTAAGGATTGACCCCAGGGTGGTATGTTGCAACTGGTGTACAAAGTATGGTGGGCAAATATAAAGTATTTGGTACTCTTTTAGACCTTTAAAGAGTTTTTAAGCCCTGGTTTGCAGTTAGTGTTATATTAAAATGTTTTGTACTTGATTTGATGACATTGTTTTGAATTTTGGGGTAATAAAAGGCTTCTGTGGCCATTGAAATCCATACCGAGTGTGTGATATGTAATGATGGAATGATGCTAAGGTTTGGTTTGAAAGGGTAGACCAAACCAATGCCGCACTGTACTCTAGTCATGATATTCTCCATGGGATCTATTTATACAGCAGTGAACCCGACATTCATCAACATTCTTTGTTGGGGAATTTCCCAGGTTCATGTGTTTTTAATGGCAATGATTGATTCTGCATCAGAAGATGTTGATGAATGTCAGACTTACTCCTTTATAAATAAACCCCTGTATATCCCCAAGCACATATTTCCAGCAGGTCTTCTAGATATTATTCTCTAAACATAAAGAGCAGAGAAAGTGTTTTAAAAAAGCACAACCATATATTAATCTTTTTAGACAGACGGATGGATAGTAAGTAAGTGAGTGTTGCCTGACCATCCAATCAGATTCTTAGCTTCATTACCAAAACCTCACAAAATTTCCATTAAAAATGTGAACTATGCCTGGGCATGAAAGAAAGTTCATTCATTCACTGTGTGTTCTTTTCCAATATTCTTGCTGTTAAAAGAAATATGACCGGTTAATGAAATTGCTGTGTATCACCTTGTCAACAAGCCTCTAATGAGTGTTTTACGGAAGCCCAGGCCTCTTCATGGAGTTTACTGAATTCCGGCTAATATTTAACAGCAGCGCCGTGATTGGTCATATGATGGAGTCTGGAGTCGGACTGCTCCTCATCCATTAACTCCTATAGCCAGTTCAATGCCCTTTAGGACTTGAAAGCACTTGACAGCAGAACACTTCTTGGCAGCGGCTGCCCTATCTAACTAATGTCATTCTTTGCTAAATGTTTATATTTTTTTTTTCCTGGAAACAAAATCGTAATTAAATGCCGAGTAATAATTCAGGACAGTTTATTCTTTTCAAGGGTAATTAGGCACAAAAAGACACCTGTGATCGGATGGCGGTACCCTATGCCAAACGCGTCAAGCTCAAATTAAACACAGCGCTGCATTGTGTTCCGTAACCCAGAAAAGGGCCTGCCAAGGGCTGTGGCTGATCCAATTCTTTTAAAATGCTCCAACAATATGTAAATTAAAACACTTTTTTGTACAAAAAGTTCTACGTCAATTAATAATTTAGGGTTAAATTGGTAACATTTGCCAAATATTAAAGCCAAGCACTCATTGATCCCTCTTTGGTGCCAGATTTAAGCTCTTTTGGATAGGATCCTCTTGTATCATTGTTTTGTATCTGTCTGCCATTTGCTACCTCCATTTATTGTACATCCCTGTGTAAAATGTTGGTGCTATATAAATACTGTTTATTGATAATAATAGTAATAATAATAAAATATACTAATCCCCATAACTCTGGAAGTTGTGCTCACAAGATCAGGCAGAGGGCACAGGGCTATTCATCATTTTCTACAGCTGGTCATACCATACCAATAAAAATTGGCTTGCCATTATTCTGCACGATGTCTTTGTGTAATGATGACTATCATGGTAAAGGCAGGGCTTTGCTTCCTCATGTAAAAGTTTCCAAGTAGAACACAGCAGCCTAGTATTGACATCTCCAAATTACATGTCACATCTCCAAAAACTAGCAGACAGAATCAGAAGTGCCTTAGATAATCTCACACTGCAGATATACAGCTATAGGGCTGCAAACATAGGAGTGCCTAGGCTCCCCACATACCAGGAAGTACACTGCTACTTTTCATGTGAGCACCATTCTTTCCCAGAGTAAAGCCCAGGCTTGACAACACACCCCTGGGAGACGGGTCTATGATAGCTTGGGATCACAGGAAGTTGGTTGGACAAGTTATATGTTTCTGGAGAACAGCATCAGAGGTCCAGCCATTGGTATTTTTAGTGCTGCTGGATTGGTGATTTTTAGAATACTTTTACAAAATAGAGTTGTACCGTATTCAACTGTAAAATAATATAAAAGGTGCAGCTGCTAACTTCCTTCAACATAGGAGCAGAAGTCACATCTATTGCTAATATCCCATATATATATATATATATATATATATATATATATATATATATTTTTTTTTTTATAAAATTAAATTAAATATTAAAAAGTCCTTCCTGAGTGACGTGATATGGGACATAACTTGAATGGTGGGAGTGCATAAGATTGTTAACACTAAATTACCCCCCCACACCCTCTTCCTTCCCATTCCTTTTAGCTAATATTTTAAATGAGATTTTACATTAATACATATGAAATACTACTAATATTCTTATAAATGTGCCAAATTAGGAGAAAAGAAACTTCCTGCTTTTATTTGCAAGCAACTTTGCCATACCTTGTACCAAAAACATAATTTTAGTGTCATTTGAAATAGGGTTCCCTACATATAAAAATTTAAAAAATGAAATAAAAAATCAAAACAGAAAAAAGGTGTTGTTTTATATTATTATTTTTTACATCTTTTTATCATATGGCCAATAAAATACTAATTTTCAAGCCTCCCTCAATATGTTGTATACTTATTTTGTTAACTGTATATTATTTTGTTGCCTAAAGTCATATTAAAGTTATTGTCAAATTATATGGCCCATAGTGGAGATGTAAAAATTACCCCAATATCTTTAAGAGGTAAATTGAGCTACTGAAGTGGTTAAACTACCCATAGTGCAATCAGTGCATTACTGTCTAGTATATGTTATTATTTTTACTATTATACAGCACCAACATATCATGTAGCGCTGTTCATTAAATAGGGGTTGCAAATGACAGTCATATACAAACCATGACAAAAGAAGGGGAGATGACCCTGCCCAGAAGAGCTTACAATCTAAGAGCTGGGGATGTAGCACACATTATTTTTTCTCCTTATATTAAAGCAAAACTCAGTCTATATGCCAACCAGCAGATGTAAAATTAGTTTTTAAAGGTGGTGCGAAATTCCACAGAAAATTCCCCTTACTTCTAAGCAATGCTTTTGGGGTTAAATGGGGATGGGCCGGGTTTTTTGCAGAACAGTGTTGGATGCTTGGACACTTTGACAGCTGTCAGATTATGTTCAGATTGTAATATCAGCATGTCAGAATATCCCGTATTTCCCAGATAATCGCAGGAAGCGCCAAAGACAGCCTATAATAGGGTTGTATTATATAACTGTAATGGACGTCAGGGACAGGTGGCTATAGGCATGCTTAGCAAGGCTGCAGTTTTATTTGAATGTATAGCACAAAGGCTGCATAATGGTGTGTAACTACACAATGCAAGTCTATTTTTATGTTCATTCAACTGATTCAGTCATACAAAGACACATATGTGTTTTTTCTTTTGTTTTTGTTTTATTACTGCCATTATTGTCTATGCAAATGAAAAAAAAATCTGCTATGCTATTTGCATTTAAAGCGATTTTATTTTTTTCTGTAGTAATGACATTGAACACAAGTGGAATACATTTCAGAGTGGTTTTCATCCTATACTTTCAGCTTAATAGAAAATTCTTCTCAATTTCAGCAGGGAAAGTGATATTAATTGGCAAGTGTAGCCCAATTCACTATGTCAGCACAAATGGCATGGAGTTTAAATGAAAGTGGAGGTATTTAAAGGCATGCAAAACATGCAAATAGGTTTTATTGGTCACCGCGAAGAGATGACACCATAGCACCGCACTATAAGAACCAGCAACTACTAATTTTGGTGGATTTAAGAAACACTTTTAAAGACTAGAAAAGAATGGGGACTTTTAAGGTATGGAGAAACTCCTAAAAATAGAATATATAAAAACAATTACACTTTATGTACTCCATTCGCTTACCAGCACATTTAACATAGTGACCAAAATATTCATATTTCAACCCCTAATGATATAATCGCATATGATTCATTACAACTTCCTCCTCTCTGGTATTCCACTAATCTGACTCTTTCTCTCTACAATCTATTATGAATACTGCAGCCAGACTCATCTATCCTTCCCACCGCTCCTCTTCTGCTGCCTCTCTTTGTAGTTCTCTTCATTGGCTTCTATTTCAAATTCCTGTGCTTTGCCAGCAAATCCCTCCACAGTTCTTGTCCCACTTACTTTTCTGACCTGATAGAAAAATACCCCCCTAGCCACTCTCCCTGCTCCTCCAATCTCCTACTAATGACTTCCTTACTCATAACCTCATCACATGCATGGCTCCAAGACTTTTCCAGGACTGCCATGATTCTCTGGAATGATCTTCCTCTTCCAAGGTAATCCAGCAAGCATTAAATGGTTAAAACCAAAACTGTGCATGTATTGTAAATATATACAACCTGATTTTAATTTTACTTTGACAGTTTAGGCCAAAAGGAACTCTGATAATAATGTAGACTGAATACTGCGGTCTGTGTGTCTATTCCAAAGCCCTTCTTCCTTCCTTTCCGCTCAGCTGGGCTTCAGATAAGGAACTTGACTAATGTTTTTCAGAGCTCCAGCTTTACCTCTGGACAGATAACCTTTTCCTTTAAAAGGCTTACTATTTTTTTTTTCTGTTTAGAGCAAATTATATTCCTCACCTATGTAGTGACAACACAGCTCCTGGTCGTACTTCATTTGGATAAATCCCTTTTTTGGAACCAAATGTCTCTGTCCCTCATTCCTTGCTAAAAATATCTCTCCTATATCTCTGGTATTAGGATCTTTACTATATAACTACCAGCATTGTTTAGATAGTATTCAACTTTTCAAACATCTTTTAGATTATTGCATTGGTTAATTTTAAATACTCAAAGAAATGGTAAAAAGAAAAGTTCCAATACGATCAAGTAATCAATTATACTCTTTAATCCATCCTGGTCTATGTCATTGGAAGTGTGGCAGGGTGTGACCATTGCCTAACATTCTTTGCCAAGAGGTGTCCCTTTTTTAGATCTCAGAAGTTCAGACTGGTTGAACTACAGACTAAAAGCAAGAAAGGTTCTCTTCTTATCAGACCCAAGGGAGGTCATATGGACATAAATGGATTTCCATTGAAGAATGAAGTATCTCCATTATTTAAGTCCACCATCCCTACAAACCTTATCGGTCCTCTTCTGGCAAGGTCCATTCTTTCTGAGGACTATTTCCTTTTCCTCCCTATTTTCGAACTTGTGTAGATCAGTAAATACAACATGATTTAAAGTTCATTCAGCTTTGATTTGAGATCAATTTGAGATGCATCCAAAGTGCTTCTGACCCCTTACTGACCTGATTCTGTTCTCCTTCAAAACTACATCAAGCTGCTATGAGCGGTTTTAGCATTCCTATTGACTTGCATTGGTAAAATCTCAATTCTTCTGGGGAAAATTTGCCAGTATACACAATCTCTTTTCGAAAAATAACCTCCTTTTAGAAAATAAAAGTAGGGAAAAGTTTAAAACTCAACAAACAGTAACAAAAAGTAAAAAATGTTGCTTTATCTAAAACCAACCCCAGAGCACCCTTCCATTTTCCCATGGGCCCTGCATCTTTTTACCCATTGTTAACACAAGAAGAAAAAAAGAAACAACAGAAACACAATTTTTTACATTCTCTAAACCTTTGTGTTGACAGCTCTAGTGTACAGTAAAATGCCCAATTTAAGTCAGCAGTAGCCAGAATTACAAGTTGTATGAAGTACTCATATCAAGTACAACACTCTATAGCCTACAGGGATTTCTTAGAGTCAGGGAAAATAAAAAAGAAATATCTGCTTGACCCACAAAGCCCACGGTGTAGCCAGGCATGGTATGCCATTATTATGCAGAAGTCGGATGGTGTAAATATGCTTGTTTGTGCTGATTATGATATTATGGGATTTTAAAGAAATTGGAATGTAAACGAGTGACCAGCTGCGGGGATTCTGTTAATGTGAGATTACCTTCTGCCGAGCTCTGACGGTGTCTAACATGTGCTAGCCTTGATATTTCTTCACAGTAAAACCCCGGGGGACTGCGGCAAGCGACCACCACATGAATTCCTAATACAGGCACGGGCAGGGTGCATGCTTTTTCATGTTAAAGAGTCCTGTTCATTTCTCAGATAGCAGCTCACAGAGGTAGTCTATTTTTCAATAAGTAATCAAAAAAGGACTCTGAAACATGATTTTTTTAGGATAAGTTCAAATGGTCATCAAATGGGAATGCTGGGTGCATGTTCTTGCCAAGTGATCCCCATTTACAAGCCATAGGAAGGGAATGAAGTAAAATTTGCATTGTTTAGATTGCACCTGGCCATGGACTTACACAGCTTCACCCAGCGGGAGAGCATTGTAGAAGCCATACAACAGATGCTAAATGATATTCCTCATCTATTGCCCAAGGGAGAATAGTTAAGCATTAGGGGCTGCTCACTATGTTGTAATGGTGAGAGCTCAAGGCCATACCCACCCTGATATCTAGAAGAAGCTTTAAAGTTTAAAACTGAAAAATGAATGTATATCTAAAGTCACAACTTTTTTTTACTTTATGTGTCCTATTGGGAAGGCTCCCACTGTAATTTCCAGTAGAAATCTTAGCAATGTGAGAAAAATTACCTCTGATACACCTGACTCTGGGACAAATGTTGATATTTGAAAATTTTAGTTCCAGTAACAACTTACACTTGTGAATTTTCACCAATTCTTGGTAACAGAGGTCACCAGGAGAAACTGAGAGAGTGAAACCTTTAAACTTAAGTTCTGGACAGGACTTTAACTTTTTGATTAAGGAGGGCCCCTGGATCCCTCAAAACACATTGGTGTATCATTTATGCTGAATGGTGGAAACACAACAATGTATTTTGAATTTTTCATTCTTGGTCGACACTCGTTCTGTCCAACTCAGCTACAACCCATTTGAAGCAACTGTGGAAGCTTTTTTTAAGTCTAGGAGCATTATCTATTATTCTGTTCCTTAAAGAGGAACTATACTCAAAACACAAAAAAACAAAAAAAATGCACACTTACCTTAAATCCCGCAGGGCAGTCTGATCATTCCGGGGGTGTCCAGCATTGGGTCTCGCGTTGTCTCAGCATCCGTCCCAGAGCTGGCGCTCTGGGCGCTGCCATCTTTGTCTTCTCTTCCAGTTTCTTCATCTACATCACCAGACCCAGGCACAAGATCAGGTGACGAAGGATGAAAATAAAAATTGCGCATATCACTGCGCATGTGTGAGATTGGCAAATTTTTCCCTTTGAACAAAAAGGCTCCTTCTGCACATGCCCGACATGCTCAGGCATGCATAGAGGAAGCGCCCAAGAGCCTCCTGGGATGCCTGACGTAGGTATCCCGGGAGGTTTTGGGCTCCCATTCATTCTTGACCGCCTAGATGTTGCACCTAAAAAAAACCCAACATTTTTACCCTTCATAAAAGGGTTCTCTACCCTTTTATGTAAAGTGAATATTCTGAGTATAGGTACAGTCTAAGTATAAAAGTTCACAATTATTTAATCAGCACAGATCCAATCCAGTCAACAGATCCAATGCTGGAAACTCCAAGGACTCAACAGTAAAAAAGAGACAATAGTTCTTTGGTCTTGCAACTTCAAAACTGAAAAAAGATTACACATTACTTAATTTCCATGCCCTTGGGACTCTGAGGTTCCTCCAGAGGTTGCTAGGGGTTGCTTGAGCAATGAGCAGTTTGAATCTCTCAAATTCCAATGAACTTTTTGTCTCTCTGTAAGAGTGACATTCTTCTTAAGAGGGATTCTTGCTACTGGCCACCACACTAATGTACTGTGAGTTTTGGATATAGTAATTATAGCAGAGATTCCTCGAAGATTTGAAACTTATTTCAAGGGTCCCTCCATCCTAAAAAGGACAAGAAACACTGATCCATGTACTTCACAATATATCTGATATGAGGTCCACTTTAACGCATTGGACATGTGTCTCCCTTGAACCTAATGAACTCTGTAACTATGTGTTTGTGAATGTGTATCTGATTACTAAAGACATTTTATTAATCCCCTACACTGGCTGCTAATCATAGTCTATGCACCCAAATTAAAATTCCTTACAACTGCCCAGCGCAGGCGTTGATATCGGGTGGTGTGGCTTACACTCACACTGAAATGACTGTTGTGGTAATTATTGGCACATCATTTTTTTTCTCACTACGCATGGGGCGGAATCAACACAACCTTCAACATTTCCAATAAACCGTACAATTATCTCCTCTCCCGCCACTGAATTTACTACTAACCTATGGTCTCCTTGCTTCCGAAACTGGCCGTGTTGTATCATATCATTTCATTTAGATTTTCCTGATAGTTTTCAGTTGTGATTGCGACCTTGCTGCAGCGGAATTCAATTGTAATAAAATATCCAGGCCGATTATATTTTGCTGATTAGTATTATTTTCTTGTCCTTTATTACAGCTATCTGCCACGGCACTCTGGGTTCTTGGCAGGGCGATGGCTGAATTCTCAACAGGAGCTGCTTATGATCAGTATTTGATTCTATATTTCCCAGTCTCTGTTTTTTTGCAGCCGTGATGCAGGCGCTCTGCCTTTTTCCGAAATGTAGCCGAGGCAAATCAGGCCTTTCGCTGCTGCGTGGTAAAATGACACCGGTCTCTGGAGAAGACTCATTAACAATGTCGTTTTCTGTCATTTTTACCTTGACATGCCGGGCACCTGGCTCGAGGCCTTTTGAGGACATCATCGTGCAAATGATAGCTGTCCTTCCTCATCTCTATTAACCTCGTTTTATCATTATTTCATTATACGCCCGTTTATTAAACATGGCCTCCCTTGAATGTTGCCTTACTGCATGTCATGGTAAAATGTTCTAACATCACTTAATTCGTTTATACAGCTCCAGCCTATTCCATGAAAATATAAAAGAAATGTCTTTTCATTTTTATTTAATAAAATATGTATGAGAGATGAGATTGGAATAAGTTATCTTATTATTATGTGTTAATATTTAAAAAAAACTCTTCTGTGTAGGATTTGTAATATTATATGTTGGTATGTATAACATTTTTTATGTTTTTATAATGGTAATCTTTTTTTTACGCTCTGCTTTCAACTTTTGCTGTAGGACACAATAGTGGTGCCTTTCACTTAGTTAACCATATAAAGCTGACTTCAGGAAGCTGTACCCCCAAAAAAATAGACCATGGACGAATGAATTGCCACCAGCAGTGCATGTGGTTACTCTACAAGTGATTTGTTACCCATTATTGGCCTACCATACCTTCACCTCTGAGGAGTCCACCATCTTAGTAGAGGTAGGTCTTTGCCTCCTCCTATGAAAGCCTCCAACAAGGAGAACAGTGATCAGCACAGCAGTAACATCACCAAATCTTCTATCACTTCCAATCACAAGCAATATTGATTTAGATAATCTCATACTGCAGGCTGGGTGCACTGGATTATCCAAAAGCCTAAAGTAAGACAACGGTATTGGTTTATCAAAGGTATAGAAGCTGGGTTGTAAACAAAGTAATGTGAATGTTTACCTTGAAAGTGTTCATTGACCTTGTAAAGTAAATGTGAGTAAATAAGATGAACCTGTATTCACCTTGTAAGGTGATATTTGTGAACAGCTTATGTTCCTTCCTAATAGATCAACCCCAATAAATAAAACCGCTGTAAGTTTATTTTACTAAAATAATAGGTACTGTTCATTTCTTGATAAATACATTTAAGCTGTATTCATTTTATTATAAAATCATGTGCAAAAAAATGTTATTCTGTATTTATATAGTGCCAAATCATGTCATTCCCTGTCCCTCAAAGGAACTCAGTACTCATCTCTGGGATAGTTGCGGGGCAACTTATCTACTAGTATGTGTTTGGAATGTGAAAGAAAACCTATATAAACCCCAAATACAAGGAGAATATGCAAACCTTGTGCAAACAGTTCCTTGGTTGAGTTGAGTTTCAAACCTGGGACCCTTGTGCAGCAAGGCAAGAATATCGGCCACCATGGTGCTCATAAATATTTTTTTTTTTTATTTCACTTGCACATGATTATCTGTTCAAAGTAGACACAACCCAACCTCATTCACTAAGCCAAGTGGACATTCACTCTTTAAGGTAAAGCCATTTTCAGTCCTAATCATTGGACTCCAATGCACGTTTCCGCATTCATGTGATGTCATTACGGGACACCTTATTCTTGTTTTTAAATTAATTAATCCTATTATATTTATTGTACAGCGCTGGGTAATATGATGGCACTATAAAAATCCTGTTTATTAATAAAATAATAATAATAATAGTAATAATTATATAATCTTACAGAGTACAGCATGGTTGAAATATAATTATTGAAGGGGATAGTCATAGTATTACCATTTAACTGCAATGGAGCCCCCATAATAAAGAAGCCCAGACCTATACCAGGATTTCCGCTAGTGGGTAAAGCAAATACATATAAATAAAATAAATTTGTAAATAGTTTCAGAAGCCATGTAAACCTCAAACCAGAGGAAAAATCTTTTGAGATAGATATTGGAGATGCAGGGGGTCTCTAAAGATTTTGATATGGGGCTCCATCATACATGGTACTATCACACAGCGTGATTTTTGCTCTGAATCCACTATCCTAAAGAAGCTTTGCTGAGTCTTTATTTAAGATCACAAATGTTATTTGTTCCCATCAAAGAAACTCCACGATTTTTGTTTGTTTTTTTGTACTCTATGACTTAATAGCAGAAGGTCTGTTTGGGGTAGGCAGATCTTTTATTTTTTTTCCGTCTGAAGCAGTTAAGCGAGTCCATGGACCTTGACCAACTTTGACCTGTTGCTGCTCATTAAACAGCTGCAAAATTACATACATACAGCAGCAATTATCCCAAACTGCAAATTCTGTACTTTTTATTATATCTTCATCTCAGCAAAGCAGGACACATCCAATCAATGGCTCGAGCAGAAAGACGGCAGCCGAGGCAGGGAAATGAGCGCTTTCATTTGTCCCTCTTGTTCTTTCACCAGACTTGGAATTTAAAAATAACACCTGACCTACGCAGATGTTATTCCAAAGACAACTTTTTATATCATCAGCAAATAGTCTATAAAGAGATTTGAATTTGAATAGTTTTCCAACATTTGATAAAATACATTCCAACTTTTCAAGAGAATTTTCCTTCGTAGGATGTTTTGTGAGCATTGAAGTGTATCTAAAGATATTTGTTTTTTGGATGAATCAAAAAGGGTTAAAACATCAGCAAGAATTTTTAATGCTCCCTATGTCCTCCCTGAGGAGATTCAATCGGTTCATTGGTTCTGAAAAGCATTGTTACGGGGATCGATAGCATATTTCTCAAATTTCTAAAATGAGAAAGAGAATGCATTATTTTTAATGAACTTCTTTATTTGAAGGTTTTCAAGTATACATTAAAAAACAGTAGACATATAATAACAATAGGGGAGGTTTATCAAAGTCTGTTGTCATCTTGGCAGAGCAAAAAAAGTGTTCATGTGAAGATGAACAATGTCAATTGAATACAGTAGTCCAATTGTCTGCAACGTCCCCCACCTCTTAGATTGTAAGCTCCTCTGGGCAGGGTCCTCGCCTCCTCCAGTGTCACTGTCTGTATCTGTCTGTCAACCCTATTTAAAGCAGACCTAAACTAAAATGTTTTACTCTACATAAAGGAGTAGACCTTTTATAAACTAAAAATTATATTCTTTTCTTTTTTTGGATCCCAAGAGGCTTCTGGTTGCTCCTTCTGCACATGCCCAATCTCGGACATGCGCAGACCGGGCATTTTCCTACATTGAGGGGTAGGAGATGCCAATCTCATGCATGCGCAGTGAGATCAGCACTCTTTTTTTCCCCGTTTACAGCAGGCTACCTCACCCGATTTAGCTCCTGCGCAGTGTGAGATCGGGTGATGTAGCCAAAAGAATGAGGAAGATAGAATAAGATGGTGGCACCCCGCACTTCCTCTGCGTCACGGCAAAGGAGAATTCCAGGACAAGCTGGACCCTATCGAGGACTTCTCCAGCATGATCGAGGGATCTGCAGAATTAAAGGTATGTAAGTTTTTTTTTTTATTTTCAGTTTAGTTCCACTATAATATACAGCACTACATAATTTGTTGGCACTATATAAATGCTATTTATAATAATAATAATACAGTTCCAGAGAAAAGATGAGTCCTTCTTTATTTCATGTACATCAGGACATAGAAAACACATATATTTACGTACCCCTATAAATATAAAAAAAAAAGTATAACTATAAACAAAGTTTCAGCTTTTGATATTCCGAATACTTGACGTGTATTAAAGAATAAACTTTTGGCAAGCAATTTTTTAATTCAATCTAGCAAAATATTATAACCTCAGCTGTGAAAAAAATGGTTAGTATTTGTAGGGTCCTTGTGCAAATCTTGCAAAATAGAAACAAAATTGGTGAGTATAGTGACATTTTATTTATTCACAACAACAATTTCACATCTAGTGATATTGGGATAATGTTATTTTTTAATAATCTTAAGATAAGTGTATCTTGAATATTTATGGTCACACTGACCTACCTAGCACCTATAAAGAAAGGTAAAAAATAAAGAGCCTCTGTGAATTGTTAATGACTTCTGTGAAAAGTGCTAAAACAGATACACATAGTAATATATTTGAACGGGCTACACATAGCTGCAGACAAAATATATTTAGAAAAACATATAAAAAACAGAAAATATGTAAGAAAATATATATAACAGGGAAAAAGATAAAAATGTAAAAAGATATAAGCATAATGAGAGGCTCATATTGGGTTATACAGTATTTGAACTATAGGTACAGCATACAATCTTTTCTTTTCTTTTTTTTTTTTTTAAATTGGAAATGTAGAAAGTAGAACCCACCTATCAAGTTTTGATATATCTGTCCATTGGTCTTTTTTGTGTGTTATATATTGTGTGCTAAATCTCCCACCTCTTAGATTGTAAGCTCTTTGGGGCAGGGTCCTTTTCTTCTCCTGTGTCACTGTCTGTATCTGCCTTTCACTTGCAACCCCAATTTAATGTACAGCACTTTGTAATATGTTGACTCTATATGAATACTATTTGTTAATATTCAAAATAATATTAATAAAAATAATACTTGGTCTAGGGGAATATTGTGACTTGGAAACAAATCTAACATTCCCTCAAACATTCCCTAGCGGAAAATCAATTACTACTATTGAAACACATAGACCAGGAAGATTCTCCACCAGGAAATGTCTGATTCCCTGCCTTGTAAATAGAGCCCTAAGCGATGGGAAATCCAAACTTTTAGAGAATCACCAGAAGCAAAGATAAATATCCCAATATGGACACCTGGTGTCAACTGGCTAATGCGAGAATTCCGCAACCTTGTCATGATGATCACTCACACAGACAGCAGAAAATACATTGACGGGACTGCTAAGTCCTCACTATGTAAAATATTTAGTGATAGAGTTACGATAATAGCCATAAAAAAAATAATAGCAATAATTATTAAAAATTTGCTAGTACTATTATTTAGATTTTAGTGTGTAAAAATAAATAAAACAAATGTACAAAAATTGTAAAAATAATTTTCTTTTACAGTTGTACAATCTATATATATATATAAAAAACACTTGAAAAAACACACAACTATTAAATATAGTATATTTTTTTTCCTTTTCACATACCAGACCAGTTATTTTAATTAAAGAGGTGCCTAAAAAAATACAGACTGCCATTTATGTTGTTGCCGTTGTTATTTTCCAAGCTAATTGATGCCCATTAGTCTTTATGTCTGAGATGGGCTCTGTATTACAAAAGAGACAAAATGAATGTTGGGATGCAATTTGAAAACATGCAACCTTTCATCCCATAATCCTCTTGGAATGTGAACTGGACTTTGTTTGGGTATTTTCCCTGCTCCAGGGATATCGCCACAATTCACGTAACTTTCTTGCCAATGCCAACATATTTTTGCTTTTCTGGATACCTTCATGTAATCTCTTTCCATTCACGTCAGACTGGCTGTTTGCTGTAACCCGTGTGCTAATAGTTTTCCTAAAGTTTAATTTCACGTTGGCTCATATTACTAGCGTTACCAGCCCAAATACAGTTTTACAAATCATTATCTCAATGCTTAGTGCGACAACCCGTGCAAAATTGCCACATGGTGTTCCGAATGGCCAGAGACACAGTAGGCTAACCAGATGCAATGTGATTTCAAAAAAACAAAATCCAAGACCAGTTTTATTGTCAAACTCGTCTTGTTTCCATTGGCACACTCCAAAAATAGAATATTTTAGTAAAGAAAAAAGCATTTTTAATAAAATATTCTACATTTTGAGAACGAAATAAAATGTTTTGATTGCTTACTGTTAAGGAATATCACCTAATGCTTGTGCTTTGATTTTCTTTTTTTAGGTATGTGCATAAATATATATATATATATATATATATATAATGACTGTCTATTAAAAACGAGACTGTGTTCTATTGCTTAAACAAAGCAATGAGATGATTAGGAGCACTTGCCATGATTGTGTAAACTTCTCCAAACATGCAGGACAAATGCCGGCACTCTCTGGCATTTAGTTTGTTGTCAGTCACCTTTAATGCTATTGTGTTTCCCCTCATGTGATGAAATCATGACAAGTATAAAAGTTGAGTAATGTGTCAATTGAAAATTTTTAGTAAAATTTCACACCAGAGCAAAACGAGAGTCGCAAGGAAAGTTGCCCTAACATTCTGCAGAATCTTGAGGTGAAGCCGAATCTTTTTCATAAAGTCATCACTTGGTGCCGAAACCAAGATTTTCCAGTATGATCCTGAAACAAAACCATAGTCACTGGACACCTTCATCACCAAGAATCAAAAAAGTCCAAATTCACAGCCATGCTCATCGTGTTTGGTACCATGAAGGGCGTAATTTTGTCAGAATGGGTTCCAGAAGGCACAACAGTCACCCAACATTATTAAAAGGAAGTTCTGACAAAGCTGAAACAAGGAATAGATGGGTAAAATTGTGGGAAAATGGTTTCATTCTTCATCAGGACAATGCTCCTTCTCACCAAAAAACACATTACTTCGCTGGAACATTCTCCATATTCACCAGATTTGGCACCTTGGGACTTTTTTCATTGAGATCGTTGATTAAAGGAACCATTGAGGCAATGGATGAAGTAAAGGAAAACTGATCTGCTCCACATCTTCCACCAGTGGAAAACAGGACAGCATCAGACCCTAATTGTAAATGGAGAGAATATTGAAGAGGACAAACATTAGTATTGTCATATAGATAAATAAAAGTTAGTTATATTATCAGTCTCGTTAGACCTCATATATATTTTTTTTTATTTATGGTAAAGCAACTCAGCAAATTACACAGTGTTTCTCTTAGTGAAGCAATGGTATAAACATGATGATCAGTTTGGCCTTCCTGATAAAGCGCTATGAATAAATCAAAGGAATCCATTGCAGGAGATGAAAAGTTGACTATTTATTACATCAGGAGACTCCCCTAAGGCCCAGCCTTTTTTTTTAATCCCGCTCTTCATATTTCTGCAGAATTCGGGGAAGCATATTTTAGGTGCGGCTCCAATTGGCATATCTTAAACTTTTAAGAACTTCAAAAAGAATTCATGACAGCTGTTGCCTAATCGGTTTCTAGGACAACCATTTTGCACATCAGCAAGAGGCGTTCTATAACAGTTACAATGTACTCGTGTTTTTTAAACTTTTAATTGATTAAAAATACATTAATATTGTTGGATGCTGAGTGATCATGCTTAAATCTGAAACCGCGTTTCCGTGAATAGTCTAGAATCTTGGCAGAGGAACATATGTCTATTGTTGGACTGGAAACTGTATGTAAAGAATGAATATTATTTTTAATGTGGAGGAGGTTGAGGATTATCTTGAATTTTACCCAAGTGTTGCCTATTTGGGGGTAAACTCCAATTTATGGTAAAATTCAAGGGAGCAATTTTTCTAAAGAGCCCATAATGCTTGACCTTGTGGTAAGCAAAATTACAATGGCCAATATAAAGAACTCATAATGTGCCAGCCCCAGACTATACAAAGGTGGGTTACTAGCCACCACTAGCCAATGTATTGGAAGCTGTTGAAGGAAAATCATAAGGAAAGCTGACAAAAACAACATACTGAGAGATTAGGGTTAGTTTTTGTACAATTTCTCTCTATTAGACCAGCACATTGGGCAATAAGCCCGTGTGTTGCCCCTTTGTTTTAAATTTGGTTCATCTTGAGGACTTGGGGACTTTATTTTGTATAGTTTAATATTATTTTGTGGTTGTTTATTGTGGTCCTGCCAATAGCAAACTTTTAATGATGGCTTTAAAGCTTCCTAAAAGAAAGGTGTTGATTCCCCTCAAATTCCAACTTGACTTTTTATAGGTATGCAGCCCGTTTGTCCAGGAGAAGGAGGGCAACAAACATGTCCCCTTCCTACACCAGATCACATCAACAATGGTGGGTGGTATCTTGCACGGTATGGCAAGGTAACCCACCAGCAATGCACAGATGTGAACAATTTACATTCCATTATAACAAGTCCTGCCTTCTTTTAAAATAAGTGTGGTGTGCAGCATTATAGGTGTGTTACGGCCCATTCCCTTCAAAATGAATGAGCTTTTTAATGCAATGCATGTAAAATGTGCAATAACACACACTTTACTATTGCAAAGTTTGTTTTTGTAGGGCCAGGGCTGAGGGGAAGCAGAGGCACAGCGAGAGTGCACTGAAGATGGTGACAAAGCTATAGCAGTTTGTGTCTAATGGTGTCATCCTATTACAGAAAAAAAGATAAAAACTGGAAGAATCCCAAGGAAATTCTTCTTCTTCTAATGCCAATACCTTAAAATGCACTCACTATGGTATTCACATGCTTTAAAGTGAGATATTTATATAAAATATAAATCTAGTGTTTACAAACATCTCAACATTTTAACAGATCTAACCCGTTACCAGTCAGTGGATAATTCAATCTTACAGTTTTCTTTCCAAAAGTCATATGATTCTTCTTCCAGTATCCTGTGTCCAGTATACCAAGCATACATCATTTGATATTATGTTTCTTAATGACTTTGGGGTTGTATGGGGAGGGGGAGAATCCTGTACATCATAGCAGTGTTTGGCGCCACGGGCAGCGGGAGAGAGGAGCATTTCGTTATTTTCTCTGCAGGATATTCAGGATGCAGGAGTTTTATTCTGGGATTGATTTTTTTGTGATAGAGTCACTTTAAAATCTCTTTATACCATGGTGCATTCTGTAATTTGTAATATAACAGATTTTTGACCCAACTTTAAATCCATCCCTGATCGGTCTGCAGTCATTCTTTAGTAAGTCCCTAGTACTTTGTCTTCTCTAAAATCTATGGACAGAACTCCATACATGGACTAATGTGATAAAAGGAGCACTAAAGTAAAAAACGATGTTCTCTGTTACATAGTTACAAAGTTACATAGTTAGGTTGAAAAAATACATTAGTCTATCAAGTTCAACCCCCAGGGAAATAAACCTATCCCAGATAAAACCACTGTAGACATAGTTGATCCAGAGGAAGGTAAAAAAAACAATAAATAAATTCATATATATAAATATATATATATATATATACAACAGACAGGCATAACCAACAGTTGAACCCTGTGCAGAACTGGCTTGGGGCCCTATTGGCTAAAGAAGGTCGGGGGTCCTCTTGCAGCAGCACACTTTCCTCCTCCCCATGTCCACCCCAGAAACACAAAACATTACAATAAAGTTAATCTTAAAAGCACTCATCAACAGAAAGCTAAATGCTAAAATATACCTAAAGTTATAATTATATATGGAGTTGATATATATCTAATTAAGGTATCTCTTGCTATATATTCGCTTCCTGCAATCCTTTCTTAGTAGGGCCTCGAAGAGTAAAGATTAAAGGAGGAAAGTCACATAACGTTTGTCAATGCTTTTGCACTGTGCTATCAGTCCAAAATGAAAAGCTTGCAATCAGAAAGAGAGAACAGAGGTTAACTTTATCCAAATTTAGCTACTCCTTCATTAACCAATCAAAAAGCTTGAGGCTGATAGGTAGCCAGGATGTATTGCTTACCATGATAGAAAAAAATAGGAACATGCTATGCAAATGTTTTATCTGCCACCCCAGAACTTAGAACCAACACACAACCAGAGGTTGCTGGTTCTGGAATGACAGGCAGAACATAATTTCTTATGTATTATAATAAAAATAAAGTTATTTTTATCATTTAAAAGGTATCCGGTATATATATAAAGGTATATATTTTTATATGTACTTTTAAATAATAAATAAATATATATATATATATATATATATATATATATATATATATATATTTTAATATTACTTATTATTTAATCTGAATCTTGTTCACTATTCGCAACACAAAATCAGTAAATATCTCTTTAAACAATTCCTAATGTAACAATAAAAGCGTGAAGCTTGATGTCCCATTAGAACATGAAAACTATGATTAATTGCAGGAGTAAATGTTGGTAATCACACGCATAGCAAAACGCAGAGGTAAAATCTATTGTTAGCCCAACGCGGGATCCGAGGTTGAATACAACTTACGCACAGCACTGAAATGTGACCTTTGCGAGATCACAGGAGGACAATTGTTTTCCTAAATCAGGTTTGTTTTTAGAGCCCGCTCATTAAAAAATTGCTGACTAGGCACTTCTCCCCCTTGAAATCCGTTCATTTATGTATCAGCTGTGGCTATTAACACACTAATTATATTCTTCTAACACATCTCGCCTGTGATCTGGAAGAGCCCGTACTATAACATACCAAATTTAATAAAGCCTGTTTTGTTTCACCATGCGTCGCAGCTGCTTTCGGCCTGAAGACTCCATCAGGGACTGTCGTTTGTCCGTCAACGGAGCGTCGTCTTCATACGTAATGCAATCATTTTCGACAGTCGTCGGCCGTTCAACAGTTGTCAACGTTTTCATGGTGCTCTCTTTTTGAACTGATGTACACTAATTGGCGCCGTAGATACTTTGATAGAACAACACGAATGCCGTAATAACATCTACATTTTCCCGACATTCAGTGACACAGCAATTAGACCTACCACTGCGATTATTTTCATATATTTTGTGAATTTGTGTTAGATGTCTCATTATGAGGTTTTTCAGGATGTTCACCTTATCGTACAAAGAAATACCAATTACAGCTGATGAGGAAGTTGCAAAAAAAAAAAACCTACACATATCACCTTGGCTTTGTCTTATTTTTTATTTTTCAATAACAGATGAATTATTAAAAATCTTTTTTTTTGCTTACTTCTGCGAATATTTGCTTTATTAAGGGGGAATATGTCATGACATTATTTAACAGTATGTATAGTTGGTAGAAGAGCAATTATCTTTTTATCCTATTTGTTGAAAAGCAGATGAAGAATGCAGTTGTTTTTATAACTTCTGCCTAGTTGTACAGGCTCATTCCTTGTACTTAAATCACTTTAATCTCTTGTCTCACAGTGTGCATCAGAAGCTGCTGTAGGATCGGCACCTTTGTTGGCATCGTGCACGACGTTTGGTCACTGGCACCACTGTGCTAGGTCATTATTGCAGAAAGGGATAGGCAATATCCATTCTGCAATATTGTGTCTTATCTGTCTGATTGCCCCGGGGCCTCTAGCCACACAGTCAGCTTTGTGGCTAGAGAAACTCAGCAATCCCAGCTTCCCTTGCACATTCCGGAGTGAAATGAACTCTTGCATGCCTCTGTATGGCCAATCAAGATGGTCCAAGATCGTCTCTTTGAATAAAAAAAAAAGGAAGATGGCGGTTGCTCAGCCTTAGGTCTGCTATAAAAAACTAGCGTATGGTACCAATCACTGCCACTCCTATTCATTCTCAATTGGGCTGCTGTGGACAAGCTATTGTAGCATCTCCCCTGTGGCAGCAGTTCACTGGCATGAGGAAGCTGCAACCTGAACCGCAACTTCGCCACCAGTCTGAACATAGTTAGATAGAGGGTGCCTTTTCTAGGCTGGAGGACCCCCCAGATCTGACTGTCTTCACCCTACTCTTTATTCTGGCTCAGCATCATGTGTGACCATTACCAAGGTAATCTGAATGCAAATGTAGTCAAAAAACCACCAGTGCCCCATGAAGGTATTTTTATATTTCTATAACTCCTCCATTATTTGCCAACTGAGCCAACCCACCACTTACATCAGAGCTGAGCTCTTCAGAGAAGTATTGAGACAAGCTGCTGTCATGTTTTGAGAAAGCTACATTCAGCCGCCTACTAGCCCCTTCCACCTGTTATGATCCATCTGCATTGCACAATAAAGAAAAATGAACTAGTAATTACTTGTTTACATTTTGTAATATCTACATACTTTAATAAACACCTAGTGATGTCATCACTGGTTAATATTAGGGTATTTAATAACATAAAAGTTTTATTTAAAAAATGGAATGAATGGGTTGATGGTAGGAGGCGACGTTTAGGGAAACCAAGTAAGGCAGAATATTCCTATAAATATAGAAAATTTAAGCATTGCTTTTTGTAAATTTCGTAGCAGTCAAAAAGCCATAGTGTTCGTAACACTTGGAAGCTGTGTCAGGTTTTCTGTGTCCCCATTAGGGAAATTTGCTTTCTTTATTTGTGTTGGTGGCTAGTGTCAAAAGAGGCCTAAACATGGAATGCAAAATTTTGAGCTGTCACCAAAACTAGAACCTAAAGGACAGGAAGTGGTGGGAAATCTCCTCAATGTTACAGAGATAGCAAAATATTTAATGGCCATGTTCTTTAACCATCCCCCATTCTCCAGGCTGCCGTATGGGAGAACAAGGGATACTTCTTTACTTCTTTTAGGGGGAGAGAGGACTTAGGAAATGTTCTTAGTATGGAGCCCAGAAAATTCTGATGGTGGCCCTGCCTAATCTATACAAAATAAGAAAGATTTCTTGCTGTACGTACACTAACATTTATCCGAGACTCCAAAATAAATTGGATGGAAAATGCTGCGCAAACCTTTGGGTTTATCAAGACAGAATAATACGAGATAATAAAGTAATGGGAATTAGGACTAATGCCTACTTGCAGAAATAAATTGCATACCTGATTTAAAAAATTGTAACATATAAGCCATAATAAATTTCCTTGACAGCCATAGTCCGGGCCCCTGGCCAAGCTGCATCTGTCTGATCCCCATCACATCTGACAGCAAAATGTAGCTCCAATGTTAAAGCTTTAGTCATCAGAACCATCAGCATTAGATGACGGTGCTCTGCATTCATTTGGAGAGCAGCCAAATATTGGATCCAATTTGGTATTGGATAAAATAATCTGTAGACCCAATACAGCGCTTAAAGGGGAATGTTGGGAAACGTCATCCATCTATTCATTAAGAAATGAATATAACATTTCTTGGCCATGCCAATGTAGCTAAATCCAAAGCTGTTTGATACGTTTGTCCATTTAGTGCTGGGATTTTAACAGCTCTGACATACAGCACAGGTTGCCTACTACTGACGCACGGCAGGTGACCTACTTTTTCTCTGCTCTGGTTAGGGGTCTTCTGCCTATCTAATCTGTGATTGGACAGCGATAGGAGAAGCGAGAGCCTAATGAGCTCATCTCTCTGTCATTCATATACATTACAATCCAACGGGTTAGCTCAATGTGCTTCCTCTTTCTTTGAGCTCTGCTGTTTTTAAAAAAAAGTTCAACCAACTTTGGTACGTACACTGCTGGAATTTAAAAGAAACACGTTTAAGTATGTTATGATGATTAGAGATCTGCATTACTTTCAAATATATGCCTGTAGTGTAGCTTTCAATGTTTTTGTATGTAGAGTGGGTAGGTACTTGGGAAGTCCTGTAGGAGAGAATGTAAGTGGGTTAGCTTGTGCTTAAGTTCAAAATTGTTTAGGCGGCTGGGTAAGTCAATAGATTTTTTTAAATATTCAAGCTAAAGATCAGCTTGATCTATTTCATTTCATGAATAGAAATTATGAATTTATTAACTCTGTATCTATATATATTTATAAAATATTATATGGCTTATTATTATAATGATTACTGCTGATTTAAAATCTGGTAGCTCGTCAAATAACACCTAGCCACACCCAGTACCGCCCTCTGCTTTCTAGATTGGCCGTATTGCTGCTGAACTCCTCCCACTAGGAGCTACAATGTCAAATAGGGGAGCATGTGAGACACAAAGTTTACGAAGTCTACGAAGGTAGAGTTGGCTCGAAGAGGAGATAAAGGCAATTTTATATTACTTACAAGGTTTGTGCCTTACGTAACTGGATTTAGGACTTGTTCAAGCACAATTGAATTGCACAATATATTGCACAATACTAATATTAAAATGCAGAATGACTAATGTATTAATATTAATCATGCACCAATTATAGAGCATTTTACAAAGTCCATGTAGTAGGTATATATGATATATTCATGCTAATGAAAATGAAGTTTTCCTTTTCTTCACCGTCTTGCAGAATTAAGATGCCACTCTTCCCTTAACTACAAAATAATGTATGAAGATCTATTTTTTCCCTCCTTATATCTAATGAGCCATTTATAATATCATTCACGGTGTCACTCTATTTTGTGTGCCAGATTTCCAAGTTCCTATTTTGATTTTCCACACGTTCTATAAGGCCATATGTAGGGAACATGATTCATGAATAGCACATATTTGTGTATACAGCACAGACTTTCCTCCGCTATAATTAAGTAAGGCACAACTTCTGCTCATTATTTAGATGTATTTATAGGCCGAAGTAAACAAGAGCGTTTCATAAAAGGCTTCCATTGGCGTGCTTTGCCACAGATTGTAAGAATTATCCATACATGTTTAGTAAACAGCTGCAACCACAGGGTCTTTTAAGGCTTTAATAGGCTCAGTTTTTTTTGAGGATGGGCCCATTCAGCTGAAGGGGGTCGTCTTTTTGGGCAGTCTGAAATAGAAGATAATAGTAAATGTATATTGCATGACATACTTTGGTCACATAATACTCAACAGTCTTGTCTTTGCCGAGCTAATTCTTTAAAGAGAAAAATGTCAAAGACTGCAGATTCATTCAGGCACAAGATAGGCTTATGGAATTCCAGGACAAACAAGGCAGAGGCTGACTGGTGCCAGCCAATAAGGATAATGCAAATGTAATTAGAGATAATGATGGTACTGTATAGAATTTTAACATTCCAATCCTATATTACCCAGGCGGAGTAGATCAACTACAGTCAATTTTCATGTTGAAGAATTTTCAGTGTGGGATATGTGTTTAGGCTACAGTCAAAAAGGCAATTTGCTACTGGCCACCCACGGCTGGAAATTCATTACATGACTTTTTTCAGTACATAATAATCTTTAGCATTGTTGTTACTTTATTTTGGACTTTTAATAAAGTGTTCGGGCAAAATGAAACACCATATTCAGTACATTTCTCCAATATGTTAAATTTGTACGTCCTGAGTCCCCAATGCCATGCACATTGGTTTATGCTGGGTGTAGGGCAGCCCATCCATTTAAATTGGATGATCGGTGCACCACAAAAGTAGAGCTTGCTGCATTTTTTAAAGTGCAAACTATAACCATGTGTTGCTAGTGTGTCAGTGAGATACAAATGGGATGTGATTACCAAAAATGACAATGAACACAACAACACATAAGCTACACATTGCTGAAAATTTTATTATTAATAATATTATTATCATTATTATTAATAAACAGTAGTTATATAGCACCAACATATTACACAGCATTGAACATTTAGCAGTGGTTGCAAATGACAAAAAGACACAAACAATGACATAGGAGGAGGAGAGGAACCTGCCCAAAAGAGCTTACAATCTAAGAGCTGGAGGGGAATAACACACAATAGGTGGGGGGAACTGAAACGCATGCGTTTTTGCAATGTGCTAGTGGGAATGAGCCATTAAAGTGGACCTAACCTTAAGTCGCCAGGAGGTAAAGCTTGCAAAGGAAAAATAAATTCCTAGATCCTGGTGGCTTTTTGTTTTAGCTCCACACTGTGTAGAGCATGCTCTGTGTTGTGTTGAGATTCTGTAAGATTTAGCATTCCTGTTACTTTTTTGGGGGCTTTTTATAAAGTGTTTGGGCAAAATTAAATACCATACTCACTACATCTCTCCAATACATTCCTCTTGTATGTGATAGTGCTCACGTGTGATCCTGAACCCCCATGGTTTACAGAAATGATACTCTCTCTTGACTTGCTGCAGTTTTTAACGCACACTGTAAGCTCCCAGTGTGTAGTAAAATCAGAGCTGGCAATTTCAGTGCAGGAGAGAAGCATGCACAATAGTTCTTAAAGAGGAACTGTCCACAGGCAAATATCTACAGCATACTTGTGGATTTTGGCACAGACTTACCTATGTGCAGCCGCCCTGGCACACGTCCCATCTCATCCCGTCCAGGACCTGTCATAGCCACATTGGAGGAAGCCACCATCTTTACAACTGGCTCCATGGTGCACAGTGATCCCCCAAAAAAGTTGGATGGCCACTGATGATGTAAGGTTGGAGGTCAGCTTCAATCACGATACATAAGAAACAACAAGGAGATTTAGAATTGTCCGATGTTAGTCCACAGGACTGAGAGAATATGAGAACAATGGAAGGTCTGGTCCCCATATGACTGAGTCTTAACGTTTTATCCTATGCTGTATGCATTCAACAAATTAATGCTAATTGAAATGACGAAGAGCAAAGAACAATGATACTGTACTGCATCAAAGAATGTTTGTTGCACCCCATCAAAGGATCCCTCTGGAGCATGTGGTTTGTCAGTTCTGATGAGACATTGGAAAGGAACTTTGAGGTTCTGAAGTTCTATTTTGCAGAAAAACAGAGGTTGAAGAAAATATTTAATACGGGAAATACTGGAGGATGTCATTGCTTTAAATGCCTATGTTCCTGGTTCTTTCTAGGTTCAATACTGAGTTTGTGCACTAGAAGAACAGAAATCTGAGGATGAAGTGAGATATTCTAATTTGCAAACTTTTCTTTTTAGTTAAGTGGCTACAAACTACTACTAATGCCATTGGATCAGCATGAAAGTAAAGAAACTGGTTTTTATAGACGTCATTCATGACCATGGTGGAATTTTTACTTCTTGAAACTGCATACACATGAGCACAAAATGTAGAGCTATTGAAACAACCACACAATACATGGGCCAGGTGACCTAGAAATGCTTTAATCAAAACCTATTCAAAGTAAAGTGACCTTGCCCCCTGATAGCCCAACTTCTTTTCAAGGTTAGCTCACTGATCCCCACATTTCCACTTGGAACTTACACTCTTGCTGTAGCGGAACAAGGCTTTCAGGCAAAGGGACATACAGGTGCTCCCATGGATCTGAGAAACCACGTGGCATCTTGAATACTGCCCAGTGGTGAGACAGTGACGTTATCCACCTAAGTAGGCTACAATACCATCTGACATCAGAACTTGCCCATCCAAGGCAAACTCCTGCAGTGGGAAGGTAGAGAGGAATCATGGATGGGTGAGTTCCCCTTGCTGGGTGGAGGCATCCGGAGGGACTGTCGTTGAGGTCCATATTGGCATGCAACAGTACCTCTTTAAAAGTTTAGATATTTAAAGGTGCTGTTTGGTTTTGAACAATGAGAGGAAAACTTGGCCCGTTTTTTTTTTTTTTGCATTTTTTAGGGTGATTTTCTATCACTTCCTATTTCTATTTTTCTATCACTTCCAGCATGTCCAGCAAATAAAGCATTTTTTCAACGCTTGTCAGGTTATAATAACCATGACGGATAAATCTAAAGGTTCATGCATGGTGTTTACCCAAATGAAACTCAGTTTACCTTCCTGAACCTGCAGTAAAAAAAATGCATTTTAGTAGAATATTGTAGAAAAAAAAACAATCATAACAATACCAAAACATAAATGCCAATAACAAATAACCTTTTATATGTTTTCCTTAAGTATTGTTGTTGTTCAAAAACTACACTTTACTTACATTTGAACAATAAAATAAACTTTGATGACAGTAGAAATAATGACAGTTTAGTTTTCTTTTTTAAGTACAAAGAAAAAACAAGTCATTTAAAAATGGCACAAAGAGCCTTTAAAATGGCAAAATAAATTTAAAATAAATAAAGTTATACTTTTTTGTTACTTTTTACTTATTGGCTTATAACTAACCAATATATAATTGTAAAATTATATATTGGCCTCCAAAGATAACAGGAGATATCAAAAGCTATTTTATTATGATCCATATCAGTTTTCTGGGTTTTACCCACTAATGTCTTCTCTGAGTTGATGCAGCATTTATCAGCAGAGCTGTAGGCTAGGAAAGAACGGAATGATTTTAAGAAAATTGATTTTGCTGCAAAATTGGCCAAAAGAAAAACTCTCAGTTTTGCTCTCATTGAGCTGCTCATGTGAAATTTCTCTCTTCCTCTTGTTTAGGCTTCCTTGGGGGCAATTTAGGGTAAAAATGTTGTGTCTCTTTTGTCTTAACTCATTATTCTTATTTGACCCAATGTTTAACTCAAACTTTACCCATTTTCTAATAAAACCTTCTGTAAAAAATGTGTCTCTTAGGTGAATGTTGTGTGAATGTTAGCTGCAAACACTAACAAACAGACCTCTAAATAGATAGTTAAAATTCTTTAAATTATTAGGTATCTTGCACACTAAGGGCCTATTCAATTTTCAACAGGGGAGTACAATGTGAAAAACACAATGTATTGTCATGCATATTGGTGTATATGGTCCATCCATTGTGCCAACCAGTAGAAGTGCAATGTACATCTAGGTTTTGCCATGTGTTCATTGTGCTTTAGTGTATTCGTAAGGTGTATTTGGTGTGCTATTACCATTTAACGGCAACCCAGCAAACCAAAACATGTGCTGCTCATTGCTGTGCGTTGTATTATGAAGATGTGTGCATTTTTGTAATGCATCAAGTGGAATAAAACACCATATGAGCTTTCTGAGAAGAAACTTTTGTGGAAACAGTAATCTCTCTGCAGAGTTTCTGAAAACCCCAGCTTGGTAAGACCCCCAGTCAGCAACGCTTATGATTCCTTTTGATTGCAGAGCTCTTGCTCTGACTCAGATCTCTGCAGATGGCTACTTTGAAATGGTAAACTTTTGCTCTATATTGAGATATGTCAGGAATGTAGTTATATAGATTTGTATAGTTAACAAAATATCAACTTAAAAAAAACGGGAGTAACTCCTATAAATTTTTCGCAGTACTGTCACTTTGATTTCAATGGAGCTGTTATCTAGAAGTGGACAATGCAGACCTTTGCATTGTTTAATGATATCAAAGTGTTGACATCTTAGTGATGGACAGCCAGCTTCACAGTCTGCATGTACAGTAGACCTGAGGGACACCATCTGCTATTCCAGGAGTCCATGAAGAGTCACAGAAGCCTATTGCACGCTTGTACTGCACATGCCTCCCTGACCCCGGGTCACTGGAGATCCTTTTGTAACACACAGCTGCTCATATGAAGAGGGGACCTGCCCATCAAACGCGAGCACCGAGGGATCAGCACTGCAGGCCCGTGAACTTTGGAGACAATACATTCACAACCTTAAGGAATACAATAACTGAAATATCAATTTAAGAAAAGACATCATGGAAGGTTCTAACAGCAACCGAAACGTTACTTATTTTTTTTAACCAAAATGTGGTTTAGATTTTTAACAATTTCAGATTACATGGACATGAGCGCTTTAGCGGAACGGCATATTTTCACTGCTTGAAAGCAAAAGTTTACATTGGAGTTCATAGTTACAATTTTTTGCCTTTTTTATGCAGGTAGTTTGTGGTGGTAGTGCTGCCACACATTTTCCAAGGACAGTTTGCCCCTTAACTGCCTCTGTTGACTTTATTTGGAAACCGCTCATGCAAGCTTCTTCACACTTACCACCTGCTATCATTCCCGGGTGTTTAGCAATTGCCATTAGGTATGCTTGAGTGCAGGATCACCATCAGAAATTTCTGGGCCCCATACTAGGTAAACTGGGCCCACTCCCCCATCTCAAAAAGATCCAGCCATGCAAAAGTCAAGTTTTCATTGGGGTTTGGCACTCCTTGTCCTTCTGATGACAGCCCTATGTAAGTAGTAAACAGAACTAAGGCTACTGAATACTTACCTGCCCCCGTTACATTGCAGTCACCGTCATCTTTTTCTTTCTTCTCTTCCTTATTCCAATCATCGGCCATCTTGATTTGCCATGGCCGTATTGTATAACTCCGGAGAGTCTTTCTAATCCTGGCACCCTCAGGAGAAGCAAGAATATGCTGGGCATCCTGGCAACCAACTCTGATCACAGATCAATGAATTTTGACAGATGGGACGGCAATCAGGCAGCTGAGAATAATTATTGCAGTATGGTCATCGTTCGTCTGCCCCTTTCTGCAAAAAAGCCCGGATCCCTGATCCCAAACTTTTAAAGTTAATGTTAAGTCTGAACAAGCCCTTAGGGATCTATTTATAAAGCAGTGATTGTGATTCACCCATTATTCTCTACTGGAGAATCCTTCTGGTTCATGTGTTCCTAATAGCAGCGATTGATTCTCCACCAGATAATTGGTGAATGTTAGATTCACTGCCCTATAAACAGACCCCTATGCAATTTTATAAAGTCAGAAAATTAGGTTGTGCAGGGAAATACAAACTATAACTGGTCTGTTTCTCTTTTCATTATTTATTTTGCTGTAAATCACTAAAAGCATGTATTATCACACTATGCACATGTGTATATTTTGTCCCTGTGCATATTTCTGTATAGTAGCTAAAGTAACAAAAACCTCCTCTTTATATCTCAGCCTTTTGTGTCATCAACATCTGTTGCGAGAGATACGTTTCTACTATGCAAATTAAAAATGTATGCGTTATTTTCAGACACACGGCCGTATATTTTCTGTTAAATATTTATTTCTTCTAAACAGTGACATAAAAAACTAGCAAATCATTAAACACAACACAAACTGTATCACATTGTAAAATTTATGTGATCGATCCAGCCTGGAATCTATCTGTAGAGTAACATATACATATGCAAATAACCAAAAATGAGAAAAAAATTTTTTTTTTCCTGCAATGTAGAGCAGCTCATTTCTAGATTTCAATTAATTCATCTAATTTCATAGATTTTATTTTCTAAATGTGATTGACCAAACTGAATATACTGATCACAAAGATTCTATACAAAGATCCTATAGATTCAGTGTCTAGTAGTATTGACTGATTTCCAATCACAAGTCACCATACATTTTTTTACAAATATTCCATCCTCTTGCATTTCCACATAGTTGAAAATAGCGAAATATGGAAGACTGAGTTGAACCCAAAGAAAGATTGAATTTTTGAAGATTCACCCCTATGGATCCAAGAAGGGATCCCCCAACATTGTGGAGATTGCCTGCCCAGTTGTGTTATATATTTTAGATATAAATATATAAGTAACAAACATTGCAAAGATTTAAACCTTTGCTAAGTAAAAACTGAAAAAAGGAGATTTGGCTTTTGATATACTTTCAAGTATTACAATAAAAAGTTTTTGCATATTTGGATTCAATGATGAGGGGTTAGAAATACTGTCAGGTTTAAGTGTCTGTTTTTCTTGAACATTGTCTGTCTGTTTCTGTCAAGTGAAAAATGTATCTAGATCCTCTCTTTCTTTATCTCTCTATCTCTTTATCCTTCTGTCACTCTCTGTCTTTCTGTGTTGCTCTGTATCCCACTTTCCAATATTCTGTGCTCTTCTCTCTGTCTCTCCATGTCTCTTTCTGTATTTCTTTATCTTTTTTACTATCTTTCAGTCTATTTCTCTGTCTAAATTTGTATTTCTACGTCTTTCACTCTTGCTTTCTATAGCTCTCTCTTTATTCGTCTCTCCCTCTCTGTCTGTCTCTGTCTCTCTATTTCTTTCTGCATCCCTTTGTCTCTCTCTTTGTTTCTCCTTTTCTCTTTCCTTCTCTCTGTTTAGTTTTTTTTCTCCCTTTATCTCTTTCTTTGTATCTGTTTGTCTGCCTCTGTACCTCTTTCTCTCTTTATATCTCTTTTTATATGTCTCTCTCTGCATCTCTCTCTTTCTTTTTGTTTTTTTATGTCTCGCTCTCTCCCCCTCACTCTCTATTTCTGTCTCTCTTTTTCTCCCACTCTCCCTCTACATCTCTCTTTGTATCTTTCTGTCTGTATCTGTTGAATCTGTATGTTTTTTCCTTGTAGCTCTCTCTCTCTCTCTCTCTCTCTCTCATTCGCTCTCTCTCTATCTCACTCATTCTCCCTCTTTCTCATTCAGACTCTCTCTCATTCTTTCTCTCTCTCATTCTCTCTCTCTCTCTAATTCACTCTCTCCCATTCTCTCTCTTCTCTCTCTCTCCCTCTCATTCTCTCCCTTTTCCACTCTTTCTCGCTCTCTCTCATTCTCTCTCCCTCTCGCTTAATCTCATTCTCTCTCTCATTCTCTCTCTCTCTCTCTCTCATTCTCTCTCTCTCTCTCATTCTCTCTCCCCCATTCTCTCTCTCTCTCTCTCTCTCATTCTCTCTCTCTCCCTCATTCTCTCTCTCTTTCTCTCTCTCCCACATTCTCTCTCTTCTCTCTCCCTCTCTCTCATTCTCTCTCTCTCTCTCATTCACTCTCTCCCATTCTCTCTCTCCCTCTCTCTCTCATTCTCTCTCTCTCTCTCTCCCACATTCTCTCTCTTCTCTCTCTCTCCCCCTCTCATTCTCTCCCTTTTCCACTCTCTCTCACTCTCTCTCATTCTCTCTCCCTCTCGCTTAATCTCATTCTCTCCCTCTCTCTCATTCTTCCTCTCTCTCTCTCTCATTCACTCTCTCCCATTCTCTCTCTCTCTCTCTCTCTCTCTCTCTCTCTCTCTCTTAATCTCATTGTCTCCCTCTCTCTCATTCTCTCTCTCATTCTTCCTCTCCCCACTCTCTCTCTCTCTCTTTCTCTCTCTCATTCTCTCTCATTCTCTCTCTCGTATTCTCTCTCTCTCTCTCTCTCTCTCTCTCTCATTCTCCCTCTCTTTCATTCTATCTTTTTCTCTACATTTTTCCTCTTTGTTTCCTCCCTTTTCCACTCTCTGTTTTTTTTTTACATACAAATCTTTTAGTATTTCTTATTTATATCCAGAAAATGATGGAGCCCAGACAAAGGGAATGGCCTTGGTGCTGCAAAATCTGTTTACATTTCCATCTGATTTGGCTCGGATTTGGATTGATCAGGGTGTGGCTCCTTGCCCCTTAGTTTTAGCCTAGAATGACCAACCACTTATGGTTACAATGTTAAATAAATGATACAAATTCCTCTTGAATAAAAAAAACCCAGTAATGTAAAACATATGGCTTGTACAATTTACCGTTGTCGTGAGCTTAGTTTTAATCATTCGTATTTTATAATCTCCTAAAAATACAATTAAAGGTGGCATTTGGGAGCCATTTTGTTTTATTAGTAGTTGTTATGTGAGCGCTTTTGGCTGTTTTTTCTACTTAGTGGTCCTGCTATTAGGAATGGTAATTATGTTTTTTATATTGCTTAAATGGCTTCCATCATCCATGCAGTATTACCTACAGTTCACTAACGCTGAAAAATGTGAACTTTTACTATGATCACGGAAACAGTATCGCATGATGCTGGAAGAAGAATGTTGGAATGTTGAGCTATACCATTACTCCCTGCCTTTCAGAGCTGGATTTCAGCTGTGCAACCTGTTGTACCGAAAACCTAGATGATGGTCCGTTACTGATACAGAATGGTCACAGAGTGCTGCATCATGCTTGGAGTATGCGGTGTTGTTCCTTGTGCTAATGTGAAAGACTTTAGTTATTTGTCCAAGCAGCTGCATTGAATCTAACGCATGCTAATTCTGTGCCCACTTTGGTGGCTCGCCCAAACTCATTCCAGAATTCTAGCTCTTTGTGAAACCTTAGAATGCCTGAAACGGAGCCATGTATGAAAAATCTTTCAGAGAAAAGTGAGATGGAAAGTGGCATCTGGAATATGAAACTATCATTTGTGTACAATATTATAGTCTTAAAGTGTCAGTAGACCAGAAGTTATAACTTTATTAAAGAGGAACTAAACTTTGGATGCTGTGTGCCCAAAATCAAGCAAGCAGATGGCGAAGGTCTAGCCTCACCAGTATTGTCCTCCCTTAAGCTGATCATTTCTGTATTACTGTTACAGGAACCAACACCTAGTCGTCACCAGAACAAGGGATGATGGGCCGGTAATTCTAGTCACTACCGGGCTCCTTGCTACAAGGTGCTGCCAGGTCACGGTCCCCAGGGTCACCCCACCAGAGAGCCGATTGGAGATGGTAAACTTCTGCGTGGAGACAACCAAAATTAAGCGAGCCTATAATCTGCACAACAGGCAAGGTGGCAACTATACGGAGTACAGAGTAGACTGGTGTGGGACCAAGATGAAAGGATTATGGGGAGCTGCCACAGGATCCTCAGTTGACAATTACTTAATTACCATGCTTTGTTGTGCTCTGTGTCTCTGTGGAGTTTGCTTCCCTTATGGCAAAGCCTCCAACAATGAGAACAGTGCGCAGAACAATATTGGTTTCACCAAATCACAATGCAAAGTGAAGCAAACTGAACCTACCTTTAGGACAGGTTTGTCTGGCAAACATTTTGTAAATATGCTTTTATTTGTTGTGTCTTTAGCCCTGATAAAGGAGGACTCTGTACTCCCGAAATGAGTTGGAACCTTTTAAAACTCTTGGTATTATTATTAAAATTGCTTTATATATTCTTCATCTAAGTATCAAGACTCTTGTGGGGTCCTCTATTCTTACATTCTAAGGACCCAGTTTCCTGTCAATGAAAACTACCTTTGGAATCTCACTTATCTGGAGGAGGAGCAGATTTTTTGGCTGTTAGTACCTACAACTGAATTTATTCGAAAAAATCAAATCCTTTTGACAGCTGCACTCTGAACAGAAAAAGAAGGGGCAGGAATGTGAGCCAATCAGACCTCCTGCTTGCCAAAAAAGGTAACAAAGGACTAACTTCATCAGTCACTGGCCAATCAGAAGGCTGGCGTAAAGGGTGGACAGCACTGTATTTCTTTATCATAATTGGTGGCATCCACCTGGCTGTGTTGTCTGCCAGGTCTGTATTCAGAAAAAGATGAACATAGGTACAAATCCTTCACATAAAAAAGCTCCGATATATATATTTCACCCGTGTGTTTAGTTGTTTGCCTGTATATCAGCTTCAAGTGCTGCTGATTTCCAGGTAATTAAAATTCAGTAACAGGTTTTCCTTAAATATTTTACACCAATTACACAGTAGAAAAACTAATCGAACTGGCAAGCCAGACGAGTAGATTATTTCCCCCATCCAAAGGAACATTTCACTAAGCATGTTCTAACAGACATCTAGGCAATTTAAAAAATGTTTTACCAGGGTAAAATTCCTATAACTCAGGCTAACACTGATTTTATTTTATCTCGGAGAGTGATTTAATACAAAGCACAATTAATTTAGCATTTTACCACCTGTCTTTTCCGCTTTGCAGTTGAACAATTATACTTTGCTAGACAGTGGACTGTTAAAATGCAATAGGTAATCACAGAGACATTAACTAATGAGGGGAAAAGACATTTTCCAGTGTTTCCTGCCGGTTTAGAAAAAAAAGAAAAACTACAAAAAAAGATAAATTTGTAGCAGTGTGCTAAAATAACTGTGTTGATCTCTTAAAATGATTGCAGTAGAATTGATAGAAAATTTACATTAAACAATGGGCCAGTCCCTGCCTATTAGAGTTGGGTAATTAGGGGATTGCCAGTATATCTAGATGATGGTACTCACTGCTCATTGTGAGCCTTTGTATAGATCCTTTTATTGTGGGTGGATGTCAAATGCCCCTGGCACATAGAGGGGTAGGTTTACTAAAAGGAATATTGGCTGTTTACATAGCAGTAAAGCTCTGCTAATTTTTCGCATCCAATCGTGTTTAAGAGAAAATCCTGTTAAATTATTGGATAATATTTTTGTAATTTTGAGTAAAGTAATTTTGAGCAAAGTAATTTTGATCCACATTCACCAAGCTAAGTGAATTATCCATTATTATAGACTTATTCCTGCTGCCAGCTAGTAACTGCCAAAGTAGACCTAGACCCAGGCAAATGCATTCTTCAAACTACAGTAAGCAGCAGTAATTCTGTCTTGGCCCATTTTAACTTCCATTCCACAATGTGACTGCAAAGAGGCTGCCATGTTAGTGGAAGAATAAACCATCAATGGGAAGTTTTTCCAGTCCACTCTGTAATGAAGTTGTCTATGTATTTCAAAACTAAGTGAAAAGTTTGTGAAGATTACAACATGTGGATCCCCAAAGGAAACAGTGGAGTTTGGTGTTTTTTAGCACCAAGCCCACTATTTTTTACACCATTTTTCATGATCAGATATCTATGAAAATATTGAATGAGCCAAATATAATGATCATATGCTCCATACACACATATATATATTTAATTGAGATATTACAGTCTGTATGTTCTTCATATTCTCATAAAGGTGCTGTTATAAAAGTAGTTATCAACTTTCCTAAAGGATGTGCACTTTTTTGTTCTTAATATTTATTTTTATAAATAAAAAAGCATAGTGTTAAAGAAACTATGTTATATGGAGGCAAATATAAGATACATAGATAGATAGATAGATAGATAGATAGATAGATAGATAGTTTTTCCTTTGCATGGCTATTATTGTTACTTTGTCCCAAATGTATATATTATTTTCCAGAACGAACGCTTCACTCACCTCTGTCTTTACACAATATAATTGTAAATGTTTTATCCTTTTTTCCCCTGAATTTACAATCATACATCAAGCTGTCTTATTGGGATGTCCTGTGGAGTTTATTATGTCTGCAGTTACTTATTACTTTCATCAAAGCAACATGAAGAATATGTTCCTGATTAGTGACAAATGAAATATGGCTTGGAACAGATATCTATTTACACTGCCCGAGACAGAGATGAGCCCGAGATGAGTAAGACAGGATCACTCCAAACATCAAGCAGTAAAATGATAAATGTTGTACACAGAGACCAGACTTGGGCCTGATTAGGTAAAAGTTGTTTATGACACTATGCTAGGCTAGCCTAACCCAATTTGAAACACTAAATAAATCAACCAAGGCAGAATTATTCAGTAAATCAGTCCAATGGGTAACGTGTTACTATATTGTGCAGTAACCCTAAAAAAAATTTTTGGATTGAAATCACATGACTGCAAGATGAGTACTAATTGGTAGCTATGAGTTACTGTGTTTTTTAAGTTTTTACTTACCTCTTGTTACTAAACTCATGTTTAGCCAACCAATGGTCCAGTATTGGAGTCTAGGTCAACTTGCACTCGATTGACTCTTAGGGCCTGATTTATTAAAGCTCTCCAAGGCTATAGAGGATACACTTTCATCGGTGAAACTGGGTAATCCTGCAAACCTGGAATGGATTTGTTAACCCCCCTAGCGTTCTAATTTTGTTCGTATTTCCACACAAAATGCATTACTTTTTTTGCTTGGAAATTTATTTTACATTGTAGGCTTATAATTTTTAGGCAAAACTCACCGAAATATTATATAAATATTTCTTGGTATTGGACTCAATACAGCTAATTTGTATTGAATCCAATACAAAATTATTTGGATTTCCCGTCACTCCTCCTGCCCGCACCGACGCATGCACTGTTCTCACCGGGAAACCCCAGAAAATGTTTCTGTAGTTGCCGGCTGGAGATCGGAGGAAAAAGACATCCCAAGGACCTGCAGGGACCAGCAGAACGCCGGGGGATGCCAACGGAACAAAGTAAGTGGTTTTTTTTCTGTTTTTAGCGACCCCGAGTGTGACCGCTTTTTGCATGGGGGTACCGCTTTTTTCATGGTAAATCCACCTCGAGCCACACTCGGGAATACCGCTAGGGGGGGTTAAAGTTATTTGCTATTTGTTAGAAAATGTTTTGAATCCTGGAACAGATCGATTTTTTAAATCATCTAGGTTCACTGATAAAAGTGTAACATCTCCAGCCTTGGAGAGCCTTAATAAAAAAGGGCCCTTGTGCAGTACTTTCCAGTCGTAATTGACCTCACCACAGGACAGTCAGTCGGATGTGTATACATCATCCAGGTAGTGACATGGTCACCTGAAGTAGGATAATGCTCATATATAATAAAAAAAATTGAAGACTTAAGACTTGGGTGTCTTCTTTAGCATTGGAAGACCTCACCACTTGGCAGTCAATAAGACATGTACACACCACCCAGGTAGTAATGTGGTCACCTCAAATATGACAACCTTTCTTCTGCAGTGAGGAAGATAGAAAGATCTTGTCATCGTGGGATTAAAAGTAGTAGGGATCTACATAATGCTCCAAACTGTGTTACTTCCTAATGAATGGTAATGAACCAGACACATCTCACTGAAGGCAAAAAAAAAAAGCCAGGACTGGAGATGGAAGCATTGGGCGAGGAGCAGAAGAGAAGACTTCAGTAGAATTCATAAGGTTGCTGTGTATGTTTTTTATATATATGTATTGATTTTTTATGAGTATATTTCCACTTTAAGGTTCATTAGGTGTTACATGAAGATTTATGAAACAGGTCTAAGGTGTACTAAAAAAATGTGTGAATGAGCATTTAAGTGGACTGGAAGAAGTTATGAATATCTCCATAGTTACATATTAATATCTGGCATTTCTTCTCCCTTTAAAACATTTTTGCATTATGTTTGAAACCACAGCTATGCCCAATGTGCTTATATTTAGTATATATAATATGTTGGCACTATATAAATCTGTCTAAGAAAGAAATTATTCAAATTATGAATTAAATACATGTGTATATATATATATATATATATATATATATATATATATATATATATAGTGATATCTAAGGAGCATGAACAATGTGCTACTGCCTTGTGCAACCACCAAAACATGGCCAGAAAAAAGAAAACCATAATCACACATAAAGGTGCCAAAAACAATCTGATGTTTTCATTTTGTTATGTATATCCACGCACAAGTAATGTTGACGGCTTGAAGTTTGGCACGATACCACTAGTTGTTAGAGAGATTACAATCTGTATTGGGCGTATACAGCATTGGCTGCGTGCCCTAGTGAGGATACGTTCAGTATTGCATATAAATATTGGATGGAAGACGTTGCATTGTCATTTTATTCTGATGAGTGTGGTTTTGGGTTTATGTTCTTCATTTTCTTTGAAGACAGATCAGGCACCAATATAGGATCTTGGAACCCAACATGTGCTAATGCCTATCTATCTATCTATCTATCTATCTATCTATCTATCTATCTATCTATCTATCTATCTATCTATCTATCTATTTATCTATCTATTCTATCTATCTATCTATCTATTTATCTATCTATCTATCTATCTATCTATCTATCTATCTATAATAATGTACAAAGGTTTTTGCATAACAACTAAGGCTATGTTTACACTGGCGGTGGGGTTTTATGTTTACTCATTTCTCATGGGAACCATTGCCTCTGCGTAGACGTTACATCCCTTTCCCGGAGGCATCATTTCCCGTGGCAGTGTGCAGTATCAGTACCTCTCACTGGCTCCAAATATCAAATGTGCAGATTCTAGTTCTTTAAGAACCAACACTGCAGTGGAAGTGACTGAGCAACTTGCAAGGTGCCAGCCACGGGCAACCATGCGGGATTGCTCGATCCCACAGCAGGTCTTAATTTGCCCTTACTTTTGAATTATGTTTTAAATATATGTAAATCAAATTACCGAACACTCACATGAAAAACTTTGAAGTCCAACTCTTAGTCCCCTTCACTCAGGGTCGAGCTCCCTTTCAGGGCTACTGCCAACCAACCCCTCGTAGCAATGTTGCCACCACTGGAGTTTTTGGACCTATAAAACAGTCAACGTGATTTTCCATTTTCAGTGTTTTTCTTGGTGATTCTTGGTGATACTACTATAAAGGTCCTTGCACAGGAATGTCCACTAATATGCTAAAAATAAGGAAAGTGTTTTAATAAAAAAAATGCCTATAGGAAAAGGTACTTTAACAAACAAAATCCCATATATTTTTAAGTTTTACAAATAAGTTACGATGAGCTGGAGACTTTTAGGAAGCATTGACAACGTCTTGTATAATGGAAAAAAATATGTTCATTGTAGCAGAATAGGACCCGTTGTGTTTACAATGTAACACCATGCAAGCAGTATGAAATGCGCAATGCAATATACTGCTGGAGACGTCTTTGAGTTTAAACTTTTTTTTATTCTTATATTATCTTCTTTGCTGGAATTCTGATTCAAAGGGAACCTATACTGGGTCCTTTTGGTTGAATGGAAAGGGTCATTTTTATTAACACTATATTTTAAAATGGCTTGAGTAGTAATTTTTATGCATTTTTATACTTTATTTAGTTTACACAAAAGAGATGAGAAACAGAATTGACTTACTCGGAAAGTGAGAGTAAAGCTAATTTCTAAAAGTTAGTCCGTGTCCACCCCTAGCTGATAATCATAGAAAATAAGTGACCAGACTGGATGACCCCAATTTTCACATTTGCATTCAGGAAGCGGAACAATTTTTTTTACAAAATTTCCACCCCCAAAGCTTAAAGAAATGCAGTTGCTGGCAAAAACTTCCAAATGGATTGTCAGCAGAGCAAAGTAACGGCCTCCAAGCAACTGGCAGCTGATAATTGATTGTGTAGTTTGCCGTTTGATAAAAGGAGATTATAGTGTATTTCAGAAAGATGTATAAGTGAGTCTTTTCAGCATTATACGTATTTATTTCAGCCTTTTTGTCAACAGGGCTTGTCTTTACAATAATTCTTATTTCTAAAGAGGATTTGAGGCAATTTCACAGGGAAGCAGCCCAAAACATGTCAGCCCAAGGGATTAGCAAGGACATAGAGGGAAAACGCTATCGTGTTTCACCATTAGCTGATACTACGCAGCTGGCTTGATGTAAAGTTCCCATGAGAGCCCACTCTGAATTAAACCATAGTGGCCGCTGCCTGAAACTTTGTCTCTCCAACTCGGTTTATAGATATTAAACTCTAGAGTTTCTACATTTGGAGGAAAACATGATCTGTTTGGACAGTGGACAATCCCCTAAGAGAGACAAAAGTTGACATTGTTCATGAGCTAGTCACCAATTAGAGCATAGCTAACTGGATCATAAAATGCAAGACATAGCAAGTTATTCTTTCTGACTATGATGGAATGCTTTAACTATATTATGGTGCAGACGTATAAGCTATACAAGCTATGATTTGATACCAAGTATTATATACAATTACATGTTGATGTTGTACCGTATTTTATTCTTTGAAAGAGAACATTGGATTTTCTGCCAAATGGGATGTCAGCCTCTATTGTTTGAGACGGCAAGGCTGAGCATAGAAGGAGATTGGATGTGGGATTTATAATGCATCATTTAAATTATATTTTTGTCAGCAGGGAAGAAAGCATGGGTAAGGAGGTAAGACTGTGGTTTTGCAGTCCCAAGTTCTGGGGTCTCAGTTGACATAGGCAAAGATTAGTTAATGTTTATGGAGACCTCAAAACTCAAGGCAGATAAACACAGAAATTATCACAGCATTGTATTTATTAAGGGATCTTATGGGTGGTTGCATTTGTGGGTTAGGGTGGCCTGCCAAACAAGAGGTTGATAATAGGTTGCATTCAGGTACTGACACTTCTTGAGTTTAAAAACGTAGGTACGTAAATAATGGGTTGACTTAAAGAGCTGGTGGAGGGCAAATACCAGAAAACAAAAGAGGGGACTGGACTATTAACAAAATTTATAATTTTGTCCTGCAAAGTGTATCTTCACATTAAAGTAGAACTACAGTCAAATAACAAACCCCAACCAGCTCAGCAATCTTGCTCCATTGGACTCTAATCATCTAAAGGGAACAAAATACCATTTCTGAAAAAAAAAAAATACTTTTCTCTGTCTTCCCTATGAAGCCAGTCACATGGCCAGCATATTGGAACTGATCTTGTAGGTTTTGCCAATAGACATATCTGTAATCCCTGAAAGCCCCCTTAATACAGACCATATAATTAGGCAGCACAGGGAACCTAAACAATTGTTTTATGTAGTGTAAGGGATTAGTTTCAAACTGCAGGCTGGTAATAAGGCAACTCCAGGTGTCAGCTTTTCTTTAAGGCTCTTGTCCATCTTTATTAAGCAAAGGTGGTAAGCAAACAGAAACAGTTTTCCCTCACAGAGGTGGTGTTAAGACAAGAGTCTTTTAAATCAAAAGAAATAGCTTCCTGTCTAGCAAAACAGAAAGTTGAAGCTGGCTTACACATATGCGAGCTCAGGTAAATGGCTCACACATTCACAGCCACTGCTGTATAGCACCAGGTGTGCTATATAGGCTTGTGATCCTCTGGAAAACCTGGGACCCAAAATTGGGAATCTACCCCACCCTACTTATGCAAATTCCCAATAAAAACAGCCCCAGGACAGACATTTTGAACAACCAGCAGGGAGAGCTAGAGCTACCTTGCAAACAAATCTCTGCTGGTCTCACATCAGTAAAAAACCTTTGAAACCTCAATCCTCCATAAAGTCCATCCAGAACTTTTCCCTGTAACACAGGTGCCCCCTTGTACCTGTATTGCAATAGGAAAACAAAATATTCTAACATTGAGGCGTTTGAAAAAGCAGTACATTGAGGATAGCTGGTGGTTCTTTGAATTCATCATTAAGATCTCCCTTTTATTTCAAATACATTAAAAGTCAGGAACTGTTGTGCATTAAAGAGTTGTCATTATCACTAAAGAAAGCCAAATATCAAATTTATCTTAAAGTTAAATTCTCTGCCAAACACATAGAATACAACAGAGGATATTAATATGGTCCCAAATACTGAAAGCAATGGTCAACATCAGCAGACTTTTTCATTCAGACTTTTATCATTGCATCATCAGTAAAAAATGTGGAATTTATTGCTGGGATTGCTTTTCTCCCATGCACAGACTTTTATCAGAAGGTAAAGCTGCCCACACACTTCAATGCCATTATAGAATCTTCTTTTCCAAAAACTATTCAAGGGCCCAACTTAGCCTTTCTCAAGCTTTTTAACATGGGGGACCCTTGAAAAGTCTTTCAGGTCTCAGAGAACCCCGGCTATAATTACTATATGCACAGCTCATGGCACATTCACATGATGGCCAATGAGAAAAATACCACCCTTACAGAAGGATTATTGATGTCAATGGTAATCAACCTGAAAAGTAAAATTGCTAATGGCTCAAGGAACCCCTAAAAACCTTTATATAGGTAGACCCTCGCATAGCATGGTTGGTAAATTAAAGGACCCATGCACACTATAACTTCATGGACTGCAGCATAGTCATTTTTGTGCTTTGAGATATATTGCATTTGGAAACTTATTTATTTGGAACTGGCTATCAATGCACCTGAACACAAACAATTACATCCTACACTATTTTTCATGTCTGTTTTGAGCATTACATAGTGAAAACTTATTACAGTGGTAAATAATGTGTGTTATCTATGACAGCACATTTTTTAAAGTTTGTTATAATGGACCTTGTGGGTTTGTGCCAAGAAGAACCAGGGAAGGAGGTTGCAACAAGTCCCAAAATATATACAAGCACATTCTTTTATTTCTGGCTTCTGACATGACTATTGAATAAAGTGGGTGCAGGGGGTGGTGAGAGGAGCTAGACACATGGCCAGTGTCACATAATTTGTCCCATTTGTCACAGGGAGCAATGACTTGTTATCGGACAGCTCAACCTAACCATTGGCCCATGTTCTTCTGGTTTTTAAAGCATTATGTTCATAATTCTTTTTCAATATTAAGGTTATGCAGCAAAATCCATTTAAACATTTTAGTTGGATGGGTCTAAAATCACTTTCACAATTATTTCTATTTTGGAGATATTCATGTAATTAAAGAAATTCTCACTAAACGAGAAATAAGGAAGCTCCTATTTGAGACCGTCACCATTATACCTGGTGTATCATCATTTATTATAGTGATAACCTAAGAATTTTAGATTTTCACCCACTTTTTGTCTTAATTTACAATTAAGGTAATTTAATCCACACTTTTCTTTAGTCCTTGATGGAGTAGAAAATAGCTTCTCCCACTGGGGTGACTTTTCTATACTTTCTGTCCAGTTGATGCCTGTACATAAATAGGAAGAGGTTGTCACAGAGAAAAGGAGACACAAATCGTATGAAATACACTTTGGGCCTAGTTTATTAAAGCTCTCCAAGGCTGGAGAGGATACACGTTCAGCAGTAAAGCTGGGTGATCCAGCAAACCTGGAATGGATTTCTTAAAAGTCATTTGCTATTTGTTAGGCAAATGTTTTCAATTCTGGACCAAATCCATTCCAGGTTTTTTGGATCACCCACCCTTGGAGAGCTTTATTAAATCAGACCCTTTTTATCTACTAAAGCATGCGTTAGACATTTTGTAGCACTTTTTGAAAAGAAAGAAAAATACTGCCATCATTATAAATCGGACAAAGGTTCTAACTTTCAAACCTATTTAAAACAGCTTTATGAAACCTTTGAATGGCAGAAGTATTACCAAATACTTTGAAATATTTATATATATATATATATCTTGGAAATGTTTTTTAGGAAAAGAAGTCAAAACTCCAAACCTGCCGTAGCCTTCACAGCAGATACAGCTAGGAGGATGTATGCACATCAGTGCCTAGGCACCCCAACTTGCCAGTCCACTGCTTTATTTTAGGAGGAATTGTACACCAAAGGTATATTTTCGAGATACTGCAGAGGTACAAATAACAGAGCAAATCTTTATTTGTTGAGTTCACTTCCACTGAATGAAGTCCTGACTTATCTATACTTTTATCAAACGGAAAACCTTTTCAATAATCACCACTTTATGCTGGGATGAGTTAACTTAACACCTAACCTAAGCAATCAGACATTTGCATTGCATTAAGCCCATCAGACACTAGTTTAACCATTAGCCAGAAGTCCATCAATCAAACTTCCCCTAACCTCTGCCTTCATTGCAGACTGTCAACATTTTAGTGTGGCCCAGATAAGCTGCATCCACATGGTAACACCTTGCTACAACAATGCAGAGATGGCAAATAGTGAAAATCGTTATAATCTGTTTAACACGGTCATTGATCAATAAACCTATGTTCCTCAGTTCTTGTCATTATATTTAAATGAGTAATATATCTTTCCACTTCAGTGATGGATGTACTGGGGGAGCAGATTACCAGAAATCAAAGGAAAGAAAAAAAGAAGGCGACTACTACTATTACATTGCCTGGAAAATATAATACCCTTGTTTTACATTTAAAAGGTTGAAGGTGAAATATGATGTTTTGGCTTGTATTCTAGTTTGTTTTAAGTTTGTATGGTTTTTTGACCCTTTGACTGCCAAGGATGTGTATATACTGCTCCAAAGACATATGGTACCCGTATTTGCATTCTGAAGGCTCATATGGGTTAAATCAAGCCCATGGTTTGTTCTTTGTTGGCACGGGGTTTTAAAGTAAAAGAGATTGTAGAAGCTGAAAAGCCATTTAATCATTCCTATGTGCAAGGAATAAGTGGAGGGCCACATGACAGGGTGAGGGGAAAGGCGTGGTCAAGGAAGGGTTAAATAATAAGAAGGTTGGGATAAGAGATATGGGGTGATAGGTAGGCTGGGGGAGTAAAGAAGGGGCCAAGGTTAGGTGATAAGAGAGGGATGAAGGGGGGAGAGGGTAAAATTTATGAGTTTTCCCACCCTCCCTGCCTTTGAGTTTGGGGAACAGTTGGGTGGGCATTGTCATGGCAGCTTGGCGGGTTTGTAGGTCCATGAGATACTTTTACAAGGCAGCAAGGGGTGGGAACTCATTGGGCTATGAATTACCTGTGTAAGAGGTGCCTCAAGTGAAACAAGGTTGTTGTAAGACCCGTAGTAAGCTGTGGATACAGGGTGGTGTGGTAGCACTTGGGGGCCTTTTGGTGAGCAGGTTTGTTAAATAAAGTTGTTATATTAATAAAAGGCTGCTATAGGTGGATTATCAGAAGAGGTGTCTCATGTGTTGATTTAAGAAAGGTAATGCGGTGGGGGGGTGTTTAAGGTGGAGGTAAGTTTGAGTTGTGATGGAGTAAATAGCTTCATCTCCTCTACCCTGGTCATGATCTGTAAAACTGATGATTAGTGTTGATCAAATTTCCTTTTTAGCAGTTTGCAACAGTTTGACAAAAAGTGACCCCAGTGTTTGGGTTGATTTGAGGCAGATATAGGTTATGGCTCAGCCAATCTTGCCAGTGGTCAAAGACAATCTATCATCGTCTTCTGGCTTGATTGCCTTAGCCACATGCTAAGGCCCTAGTAACATTAGTCTTTGTGGACCTTAGGCTCAGGGTTGCTGTCCTGCTAGTTAGTGGATTGCCATTTTACAAGATAACCATAACCTGCCTCAGTAAACCCATATAAAGCTGCAACAAATTCTGCAACCTCAATAACTTACATTCCTCAAATTGCTGCTATATACATAATAAAAATATAATACCTTTATATGTTAAAGCTGCCATATTCTATACCTGTCAATCAGATATAGAGAACGGCTCAGCCAACCCAACTGCTGGCCAATGACAGGCTGCCAATGGCCGCCCACTGCTACACCATACCTGTTATTACCCTAGGTGCCAAATCTGATCATTATTCAAACCTGAGAATGAACACTAAGCCTATTCATGATGTAAAAGTTTTTTTTTATGCATCATCTTTTGAAAATACATAGTTACATAGTCAGTTAGATTAAAAAAAGACATAAATCCATCAAGTTCAACCACTAATACATTACAATGTGACATCTTTAGGATCTACTTACTAAAAAAAAAAAAATATTTAACAATAAGTGGCCTGGCTTTTCTTCCTTCATGTTCCTGCTTTCTAAAGCAAAAACAAATACTAGGACTTTGCACACATTTTTAAGCAAATTAAATATATTTAGCAAATTAAAAAAAAAACAAAAGCACTTTTGGGTCCTTTAAAATAATAACTTTATAACAATTGGGTTTTATTTTAAAACCATGAACCAGATTTATTTATCAGCACCTGAAAAGGAAGGGGGCTAAAAACATTAATTTGGTTCAAAGGGTCACTATCCAAGGTTTCTCTACTAGAAAAGTGCACCTGTGTAACAGTGTAAGTTGCCTTTGCAATCCAATTGTTGGATATTCTGGTCCTTTAAAGTAGGAATAATGCCAGATTTTTTTAAACCTCTAAAGCACATGAATTTATCTCTGCAACATTTCTTTAGAAAGAAAAAAGGAAACTACATTAATGTAGTTTATAAATGTACTTAACTTAAAACGGTGTAATTGCATGTGAGTCCATAAATTGTCTTGGCACTACGGCTGTGTTAAATTACATTACATTTTGCAGGTGGATCCTAATTTTAGTTCTGCTCTGTGAATTGCAATTGTTTTCCGGGGTAGAGAAGGACACGGAGGTAACAGAGAAACAGAAAAGAAAAAATAAAGATAATTCAAATGTGCAATCTTAACGGCTTTATCCTTTTGATGTGATCATGTCATTAGCCAAAGCTTGCTGAACAGGCAACCTACAATTACTCAGGAGAAGAACAGCAGAAATGCTCTGAAATGTTAATGAAAAGAGCTGCGAAACCTACTTTAAAAAAAAAGAAAGAAAAAAAAAACAGCTAATAGGATAAAGCAAGAAATTTATCTGTAATGGACAAAAATAAACAAAAGACAGAAAGGAAATGCAACTGGCTGAGCAATTGTTGCTTTGAATTGCCGATCAGTTGGAACACAGAATGCTGACCATTAGGCTAAATAGCAAAACCAAGACCAGAGGTTTATTTTTGTTTGATTTACACCATAACTAGATGATGATATAGGGGCGTATTTGTACTTCTTTGTTCTTCACTTTTTGAAATCTAATTGGCACTTTTATAGGACCAAATGTATTGGATGATCAGACTTTGTGCAGTGACAACCAATGCTTTGATCACCATACTGCATTTACACTACAGTAAAATGACTGCATTCATTTGAATGGTGGTGTATGTAATCCATTTAGTTCCACTGTGGCCCTGTACGTGGTGGTTTGGTGGTAACCAAAGTGGTGGTCAGGGGCCATTTTTTTCCACGATCGTTATTCAGTGGCAATCATTTCTGATCACAATATATTAACTATGCTAGCACTAGAACAAATGCCCATAAATTGAAAGATATCCAGTTCATTCATTACAAATATTCATAAAAGTAACAGTCATGTTACCTGATCACTAGTAGGGATGAAAGAGCGAGTTTGTAAAACACGATCTTGTGGCGAATTCGGCTGTTGTAAGCGCGAATGGCGAGTGTAAATTTGCCGATCGAGCTTGAATGGGCCGGCTACATTCATTGATCAGCTCAGTGTGCGATCCCCGGCACTAGAGGTAAATGGGTTACAAGTTTCCCCATACAAAACCTCTAGTGCTCTCTGAAAGCTTCCCTCAGCCAATCAGGGAGCACTAGAGGTTTTGAATGGGAATACTTGTCCCCATTTAACCTCTAGTGCCAGGGATCGCAAACAGGATTCCCAGGGCTGCATGAATGATTGCAGCTCTGAGAATCCACTGCAATCCTGGGGCACTAGAGATTAATTAACCTCTAGTGCCTGGGGATATTCTCAATAAATGCAGCCGCAGCCGCATTTATTGAGGACAGTGTGCGATACCCGGCACTGGAGGTTAATAACCTCTAGTGCCCCGGGGATCGCAAACAGCAGGATTCCCAGGGAATCCTGTGTATCCCCTGTAAATCCTTCTGTTATAATTTCCTTGATCTTCTGATCATTTCACGAATTCGGTGTGCCGAAATTTTGTGGAACCATCGGAAGTTCGAGGAAATTTTCGCGAGAATGCCATCGCTCATCCCCAATCACTAGTTTTAAAAACGAGACAAATACAATAGTGCTGTTATCCTACTAACAAAAATGACACTTTCAAGGCAATCTGACAGCTCTCACTTTTGTAAATGCTCTTTGCACTGCTTTCTATAAGCAATATTACTGTTCCTAATATTTTTTTTTCTTTTTTGTTGCATCACAATCTGGGCTGGATTTCCCACAAGGTGACTTAAGTCATGGACTAGGGAGCCTTTAGTCCATGGGAGTGGTATTCGTACTGTTTTGCTAGTCGAGCTGGCCTGCTTGAGGATTCATCAGTGGGATCCTACAAACATCATAATTTGTCCAATATATTGACTAAGCCACAGCGCCTAATTTAGATCTCAGCCAAAGTTCCCTCAGGCTGAGCATTCCACCTACCAATCTCACCTGCTAACCTATAACTATTAACCTTCGCAAAACAATACCAGCATACACAGCAGCACATTGGCAGCATGGATACCCCACGTTCTGCGCTGGGAAGTAACCAAGTGGAGAGACCAAGACCAGCCACACAAGTAAGAGGGTGTTGGCTTCTGCTGGCATGGAACAGAATAGTTCTTGTATATATCATTTTAGTATCATTAGCAATATTAGGATACTGGGCAGCCATCCTTTTGTTGCATATACCATGTTCTTATGTTTCCATTGGTCTTCTATAACACTCTGCACTGTCCTTTATAAATTGATATGATCTGCTGAGTGTATGGCTTGCCGAATGATTAGGGAACCCTTTCAGTAATGTCAAGAATTAATTATTTAATGACAACTGCACAATGTTTGCTCCCTATATCCTTATTGCTGGGTTAGTGTCCCATTATTCCCATACAAGAAAGGTTTTTTCTTGCCACATCTTCAAAAAATGTCAGATTTATGGTGAAATGTGTCACACAAATGTGCGTGTGATGATAATTAGAACTTCAAGTAAACCACTCAAGTTCATATTAGTCTTAAAAAAGTTAACCATTAACTGTTTAAATGGAGTGTTTATCTATAAATATTTGCCTTGTTAATCAGGGTCTGAATGGGAAATACCTGTGATGTCATTGTGGGCATTTTCTAATTATAGATATTTGTGAATGAGATCCAGTATGAACAAAGGGCATCGGGACATCTGTGTACCTGTAAGAGGGATTTTCCAAAATATATTCTCTTCCTGTCCACTCTTACAAAATGGAAAACCTTATAGAGCTGGGTTGTTACTTTTCCAGTAGAATTGTTGTAATAGTGCTTACCTGATAAACAACTGCAAGTTCTCCTCTCCTATTCTTGTTAGCAGTATTCATAATTAAAGTGCCAGTTCTAGGCAGTAACCTGAGGTCAGCATAGGGTAGAGAATGGACTGACCTAGGGGGAAATAATATATCCACCTCTGATCCAATGTTACTGATCTCCTGCAGCCTCTACCTATATGCATGCACTCCATCATCTGATACACATCATATCTCCCTGGATGATTCTTGATAATGGTGAATGATGCCTGTTCAGTTAGCATTTGCCAGACTGCCTGCATTCTCTATAACGAGCTTGTGTGACAAGGAGACAATGCAGGAGAGCAACTGGAAACCAGGGATATGGTGTTGAATTTTATTTTATACAGAATTTTTTATGCTTGGAAACTGGGGAGTAAATATCATAGCAAGCAAAACATATTGGTAAAGCCACTGTAAATGTTCTGGAGATTGTGTTCATATACATTACATTTGAGATCATGAGGATGTGATCTAAATGTTCATGCATGTTTGATGAGCCAGCAAAGTAAATGAGCTCAATGGATTGCTTACCTATTCGTTTACTCCATATCTACAATCCACCCAGCAGGGTAACTGCCCCTTTTGCTCTTCTAAGCCACTAATGGGGCCATTTTATGGATATTTACATTCATAAAAACAATATAGTCAATGATACATACGATTGGTTTATAATGGGTATTTGAGATGTTGATCTTCTTAGGAATTTTAATATTGAAACACATATTTTAGAACTGCAAGCTGCTGAGAATAATTGAGTTAAAGGCAACATTAGAATCAGTCCACCCATACCATTGCTTGGGTATGTACATATTCTGTGACCAATATAAGGGAATCCCACTGGCTCCCTGTCGGGAGGAGCAGGACTACACATTGAGCACTAAAGATAGCCAAATATATCAATGGTATTTATTACTTGACCTGAAAAAACTGCTCATTGCTTACGGAACTCCAAGTAACCTCTGGAGTAACCCTGGATGGGAAACCCTGATCTGGTCCATGTTGAGAAGCCTGTTCCACCATGATAAAACCATGCATCATCTGTGGCCGACTTTTTGTCCTTTTTTATGTGGCAGCCAATTGAGGATGCCCATGCCAGATCTTGCATATGTGCATTATAAGGTATGGACATAAAAAACATGATTACTCAGGTTGCCAAGGTCTTATTCTTTCTCAGTCTTATGAGATCTCTTCATTAGCTATAAGAGCTTCATGGAAGACTTGTGATGTAGCCTTCCCAGGAAGGAACAGGAAGGCACGTACTTAATCACTAGTGTCAGAAGAAATAGAATTTACTAGCTTGTTCTCAGGGACCTACATTGATGATCCTAATTTGATGAATGTTTCTCTATTGTAATATAAATTCATGCATTGGGAGGGAAGGCTGGTTCGCCTTAAGTGCCAGATGAGAGCAAAGATTTAGCCAGTAATTGCTTGCTATTCCTTTAGTTTTTTGCAGCAACAGGAAAGTTGTAGATTGGCCTATGGATGTTGACCAGGTCTTAGTCTTCTGCTTAAGCCGTCTTTTGTATGATCTGACTTCTTGTTGGATCATCTAAGACTTTCTTTATTTTATGTTTCTCTAAAAAAATGTGCAATTATTCATGGGCTGCAGGGAGGTCCACTTTAAGTGAAAAGATGGAGCACAGTTTTTACAAGTTGTATTATCTCTCTGGGTTACTGCACAACTATAATGGTTGTGGCTGGGCCTCTAGATATCAACCCGGCCTTAGGCCCCTGCATAGGTCATCTTTTGGAACAGACTATAAGCAACTGATAGGATCACAACTTTGACTAATTGTGCTTTTCTTCTAGTTTACTCCAGGAACATGAACGTTGTAGCTGGGCCTTTGGATATCAACCAGGCCTTAGGCTCCTGCCTACGTCATCTTGTGGATCCAGCTCAGGCATTCTTTAACCAGTGTATGTTTCTCTGTTGAAATGAGCAATTATGCATTGGAGGGGCCCTGATTAAGTGACAGATGGAGCACAACTTTGACTAATTGTGATATTCCACATGAAGGTTTTAGCTGGGTCCTTGGACATTGATCCAGCCTTAGGCTCCTGACTTGGTCATCTGGTGGATGATTCAGTTCCATGTTGGAGTATCTAAGACAAAACAGAAAATTACAGAAAAAGCAAGGGACTAGTCTTTAAATATGTTGACTTCAAATTAAATGGACCCTTTAACAGTTTATTTTTATCCCAAAAGTTCATTTATTCTTTAGACGCATGATGAAAAACCTGCTCCGGATACTGGCATCCACTTTCTAAGCCTTGAAACAGTCCATTAAACGATTAGCACTCAGTCATATTACAATTAATAAATGTGATTATAATTTTATAAGCAAAGTCCCGGTATCCCATTATCCGAACTCCACAGGATGTGAGCCCATACGCCTGTCCATACATTACAGAACAATTTAAATGCTATCTGCTTTTCTACACAGCATCCAACATTGTAGGAGCTGTAATTGTGTGCCTGTGATGTAACCCTGCCATAGTGGAACAGCCACAGTGACGTTCTCAATGGAACACAGAGAGGAAAGCCAAAAAAGAACAGCCGGGTGTAGTAAAGAGATCTGGGAGAATTACAAATCCTGGAATAAAAACACGGCGGGAGTCTGTTCTCGGGAGATTTGTGAACAGGGGGATAGAGCTGAGGAAAATCTCCATCACACTGCAGTGAGGAAATATAGGATAAAAGATTAGGGATGGGAAATTGGCTGTGACCAGCTCTGATTTCAAACCTTAACTGCTTGCGCAGTCAGTCTGATTGTAATTTACAGCTCCCCTCGTGCCAGCCCGAACTTATTTTTGAAGGAGAATGGGTGGTGGGGGATTAAAACTCAAAGCCGAACACCAAGAAAACAACTAAATACAAACATGAAATACATATATTGAAGATGTTGTACCTGTATTTGCATTTCTGTTCCTCTAGTTTTTGGACTTACAAAGTTCTGCCATAGAACACAACCCGTTCTGGTAGAACAAGAAACCTATTCCTTCCCCAGTCTGTAACTGATCAGTAAAAAGAGAACTAACAGAATAATCAGCCTTCTTCTCTATTTATTGCCAAATTTATATACTCAGCATAATCTTTACATGTAATAACCATATACAGAAATCAGAGTATACGACCATGGCCATGATTTATTTAAAAAGAGCCATGACTTACTGAATAGGGCCGTTGACCAGGTTTTATTGCAGAGGTATGTTTTCAACAATGCAGGGGTCCTGACATTAATTATTGTGAAAACATAATTCCGCATCAGGAAAGTGAATGGATTACCATGCCTGGATTCCATGGTTGAAACTGTATCTACACTGGGGGCAAAAATAAACTTAAGGACGTCAGGTTTAGGTGTGCACATACTATGGTTCCATACATTAAATTCCTTGAGGGAATGATGAAGAAATACTAATTAACCTCTGTAGTCATTCTGCTTGTAGGACAATTATATCTAGTTGACCTCTTATTGTTGGGCATCTAGATTCCAATATAAACTCCCCCAACTTCCTTTTTCAGAAATCTGATTTATAAAAGTGGTCCCTCAACAATTAAATCTCCCAATGTTGAGGGAAGATATGAACCCTGGTGTGGTATATGTATAGTAGCTCTCTACATATTGCCAGTCTTTTCCCGGCAAACCAAGATAAATTAGATAATAGTCTGGTTGGAATTTAATTTAAAAAATAAGCACCATATACAGCTTTAGGTACCCAAGCATGGTATATAAAGAACCAGTGTGTATTAAATATTGTTCTCAAAGCTAGAGATCCTGCACTGTCCTGTTTTTTTGGTCCGCAATGGCAATACTTTTTTTTTTTTAGTTTAGTTTAGTTTTAGTTTATCACTTAGACCTATTTAACTAAATATCTTCATCAAATGCTGCATTTCTGATAATCTCTACTCTTTAGGATACCTCTTTTTTCTTACTGGCAATAATTGCGAGTTTATAAGAGGCTTCTATTGAGGAGAAAGAAAATAGGTGATGATAAAAGAAAATTCAAAGTGGTTATAAAATGATTGTTTCATAAGAAAAGTACAAATTCATAAAGAACTTAATGCTTACTATAGCTGAGCAAGTAATTCAAGTGAAAAAATAATGATTCAAGATCTTCGATGTATTCATGTCTGTGAACTTAATGTTCTGATAAGACAACAGAGATAGGAGAGAAATGAACTCCAAGGAAACAGCTAAATACATATATATATAGGTGAGAATCAATATGTCTTAGCTGCACTTTGTTACTGGTGACCCCAAAATTTAGAACAAACTGTTAAGTACACACTTAAAATACATATAAGGGACCCGTTGTCTTTGGTTACCCATCCAGTCTTTTATTTAGCAAAGTTTTATTACATAGCTCTGCCTTCTCTGGCAAGGTAATAGGCTTGTTACAGTTAAGTACAACTTTCAGGTCTTGTCTCTCCCCCCGCCTGTGAATGGATAGTGTAAGGAGAAGCAGTATATGAGCTCATTACAACTTCCTCCCATGTATGTAATATTTGTTCATAAGTATTGTAGCACAAATGATGGACAATTTGTATTGTTTCTCTTTTTACCAGTGTAATTTTCGCTGTACAGAGATTTCAGGAGGCTAATACCAAGCACTAAGTACTTACACTGCTTGCATTAAATTTGTGTATTTTTATCTGGCTGAAGTTCAACCTTTTTTCTTGCAGCAATAAATATCAATAAGATTATTTACATACAGCTGATCATGTTAAACAATTCCTTTAAGTAGACCATAGATCTAGTTGAAATTAAGCCCCGGGTATAAATACACAGTCGCCAACTATTTAGACATCGCTAGGAATTCCAAGCATAAGAAAAAAGCTAAAACAAAATGTCAGCGTAGCTCAGGGCACCAAGGGACTCTTCTCTTCCTCTAATTCCCATTGCCAATTACACAGTATTAATGTGGAGAGAGGCATTCTGCAAACATAGTTAACCTGCAAATGAGCTTGTATTACAGGCGTCTCTCCCTCCCTGCTATATCTGAAGAGACAGGAGAGGCAATCAGGAAAGTTCCATAGGTTGATCAGATATCAGTGTCATTACTTGTATCTAGGCATGACAATCAACTTAGAAGCATAGCTGTATCAACAACTGGAAATAGCTGAGCAGGAAAGTACAGAAGTAAATATAGGCAAATATTGTGTACCAGTTGTATATTTCTATGTATATAAAGGTCTCTTTGAAAGTTTTGTCCCTTCTTCATTCACCTTGGAGAATATATTACTTTTGGTAAAAATGGCCCTTTGATCATGCCCTCCACCCTGTAAGCTCATGACTGTGGTCAAACAGAGTTTTGCAGACATCTTTTTGCTTAAATGGCCCGAAGGCCTTTTATTACAACAATTATTAATCAAATGCTGTTCTTACACATAAATCCCATAACAACAAAATACCAACGATATACCCATAAATTACCAATAATTAACAATAATTAAACAATAACTTCACAATCCTCAACTTAGACTCCCAACCTAAATGTACTGGTTGCTGGTCCTCAAAGGAAGCCAATGAAACTTGTAGACAGCTTCCACCTGATATGAATTGCTCCTAATTCTCCCAGCTCGGGAACAATGAAAACCCTTCTTTTTCACTGACCACTACCATATTTCTCCAATTAAACCATGGGGGCTCCACACTAAAATTGGCCCCCAACTCCACTGTAATTATGTTTTAATCAACACCACCCGCGAGGACCTCAACCGCTCAACTCCACCTCACTATCCCAAATAACCCCTATTATAAAACAAATATAACTCCCACAGAAAGGGCCAGAGGGCGGGACACTTTTTCCTGCACCTTGCCTGATCTAATGACCTCACCACTACCTATTCCTGACCTTATAACACCTTAACCCCTTCCCTCACTTCCGCCTCCTTAACCCCACCCAGTTTAATTTCACAGCTAACCTTTTACCCTATCCAGTTTGCTCCCTCTACCCAGTCATGCCAGCCTTCCACTAAGCTCCCTTGCCTCACACTCTCCAAGCCTAACTTTCTATCTTGTAAATATCTCAATCTGTTTTTGCAGAGACCTTTACGTTGCTCGCTGGCTTTGCACCCTTTATCATTCCTTAGGGGAGAGCCATACCCTACAGAACTGCTGGAGCTTTCTAAAACAATATCTTCATATAAAAATGTGGGGCCCCAAGATGATGAGAACTTGGCAAGGGTGCATTCCAAAGCAAGGTTGTGTTTCTCCAGGCAAGATGGCACAGTGGAGACTGTTGGAATGGGGACCAAGCAAAGTACTGGACCAGATGGATTGGGGTCTGGCTTAATAATATGGCATAATGGACAATTTTATCCAAAGCCACAGTTTTCCTTTCAAGCATAACTATTCTCATTGGTGGTTGGTGAGCTTCTGCCATAATCTACAAATACATGGGCAGCACGGTGGCTTAGGAGGTTGGCACTCTGGCCTTTGCAGTGCTAGGTCCTAGGTTCGAATCCCAGCCAGGACACTATCTGTATGGAGTTTGCAGGTTCTCTCCGTGTCTGCGTGGGTTTCCTCCGGGTACTCTGGTTTTCTCCCACATTCCAAATACATGCAGTTAGGTTAATTGGCTTCCCCCTAAAATTGGCCTTAGACTACATTAATGACATATGACTATAGTAGGGACATTAGATTGTGAGCTCCTTTGAGGGACAGTTAGTGACACGACTATGGACTTACAGCGCTGCGTAATATGATGGCGTTATATAAATACTATATAATAATAATAAATACATACAACATACTTGCAAATTATGGCACAAACGTATCTTTGTGCAGGCACAATGCAGTAATGACACGTCCAGGATCCCTCCATCTACCAAGGTATCATCTTTACCGCTAACTCCACGATGGACTTCCTGGTCCACAGAGATCCTTTTCGGCCATTGGATGGACACTGGTAACATGCACAGATGTTGCATAGTGGCTGGCTCTGTATGTGGCACAGTATAATGACAGATGCATGTCATAGCAATGTGCCTATTGCTGTGAATGAATTACACCTGTCAGTTATATAGGGTTTATGCAGCATATTTACAGCAGTCACATCTGGCCTCAAATCTTTATCACACACAATGGGGGCACATTATAGAGGACCCTACAAAAATTAGGGACATTCTGTGGGGGAATTGGAAAGCTGAGCCACATTTTAGGGACACTGTAAGGATAAAAAACTTTAAAGCTGTGACACGCTATGGTCTTTTGTAGGATGTCTTCTTTAATATTGCTTTCATATTATGCATAAGTTCTTTTTAATAGGGCGGTATAAATCGTAGCAATGCTTCCCAACTAATCAAACATAACCATTTTCCTTATTTTACTACTTAAATTTCCATCTCCTATATGATCTGTATCTTGGCCTGCTAGCAGAAATTCAAATAAAGATAAATAAAAGTGAATAGGGTAATATTGGCATGAATACAAGTTAGTTGTAATCAGATGATATGCTGAAGAGCTGGCGAATGATAATATCCATTATGGAGATAAGGAACACATAGACACACTATTTACATCAACCAAAGTCACCTTTGCTATAGAATCAGTGGTGCAAGTAATGGGGAAGAAGTGGGAACAGGTTACAGTAGAAAAATATTTGCAGGAATTGTGTTCTTGTGAAGGATAGTTCAAGTCCAACTAGAGTTCACATTTCTGGAACAATATATTTGCTTAAAACACTCAACACACAATATTCACTGTACAATTGTATACTTGTGTCTAAATATTTGCATTTGAATGGAAAATATCTTATTAATTTTAAAAGGAAGAACTGGAAAGCTCAGTGTCATTGTCAGCTTATTATGGGTATATGTGAAAAGGTTCTCCCCTACAGTTGAGAGCAAATAATGGATTGAATATAAAGCTAGGAGAAGAAATAATAACAGAGATGGACTCAACAATCTGTTGCTTCTTCTTTCACTATGCTTGAGGAGTGCCCAGCATAGAAATAGAATAGGCTGTATAAATCCCAAAATTTAATTGATCAAAATACAAAACAGGTAAGATGTGTAGGAGTTACTCCACCTGTAATAGTTATAAGTAGTGTATATGTTGACCCCAGGTAGATAAAATAAAATGGTATATGAAAGAAACAGTGTTTTTTTTTTTCTAAACACAAAGTATTTACCATAAATTACGTAATAATGTTTGGATCATAATACAAATTATTTGATAGGTACCTTCTATGTAATGTATCTATGTATGTAGTTACAAAGCACATGTCCTGACATAGCTCTCCTGCCCACCATGCCATACCAAAACCCTCTATCCCACCATGCAAATGTTTTAATTTTCCTTAACTTGTAAATCAAGATAAACTCATCTAAATTTTACCATTTAGATTCCTTAATGCAACCATCTCTAGATGCGGCGAGACCCTGATTTTGCACCACAGATGTACCCACTACAGGTGTCCAATAATACCATCTTGTTGTTGTTCTTGTTGCAGAAATTTTGAGAGGACCCTGCTGCTGGGTAGCCAATAGGAAAGTATCTACATCACGTGGACCAACCTGAAGAAGGACCCTACTAAAGGAACTTAGAAAGAAAGAAGACATGTTGATGAGCCGTCACATGACCCCGGCTTTAAAGTTGAAAGGTTATTGGAATAGATTTTTTGGTTTTCTGCAAACAATTAGTTAGAGAGGAAGGAGGTGTGGTATGGGGTTATTATTGGGATTGAGGTCAGCTCTAAGCATGGTGGAAAAAAACCCTAACTACCTGTCGACTAAAATATTAAAACATTTATAAATTCACAAGGGTCATTCTAATTTCTTCTTCACACAATTCAGAAACCTTGAATGGAATCAAAGTTTCTACGGCTGTTTCAACTTCTTCACTTTCCCTGTATTATTACATGCAAATAAATATCAAACAAAAAAATTCAGCACTTGAATTTGATACACTTGAATATGATATTTTTTTTCTTTGGAGCTATAAAGAAACCCTTAAATATTTATCTCCTTTTCATGAGTCTAAGCCTGGGGGTCTATTGTACTTTCTTTAGAAATTCAGAATATGAAATATGTATTCGCTCGGGTTCTTTAATTTATCTTTTTGTTTGCTAGAGTGATCCACAATAGCTGCCAATCTGTGGTTACAGGAAACTTAGGGGAAATTTGAGAGGGGTAGCAGGGGCTAACCTTTCTACATTAAGTCACGTCTGACCTAAAGAATTCCCTTAAAGGTGGGCTGTTAATATATCAGAAGAAATATGCAGCCTTCAAGATGTGTTCATCATCACTTGATGGTGATAACTTTGTGATAAACTAATTATAGGGAATATATAAACCGTCTTTTTTTGAGCTGTAAGCTCATCAGGCAAGGTCCTCTCCTCCTCCTGTGTTACTGTCTGTCATTTCTAACCCCTTCTTAATATACAGCGCTGTGTAATATGTTGGCGCTATATAAATCCTAAGCGTGTACAAAAGAACTGCTTTGTGTTATCTTTACATTATGTGTTAATGTCTTTTAAAATGCTGCTTCTGTGTATAATTTTTATTGATATAGGTACATCATTACATATAGATTTCTGCTTGCTGTTTTACTGTGCAACACAATGATTGTGCTTTACTGCTCTATTTTACAATGGAGGCCTCAGTTGAAAGATCGGACCTTTCATTGCGGAAAGATGGAGAGAGCAGTTGCATGAAACATGGCAGTGGGAGCAGCAAGGACTTAAAGCTCAATGGTCTATGACCCAGGGCTTTCATCAGAATTTTCTGGGCCCTATACTGAGAAAACTCATGCCCTCTCCTTCATTACAGTCCAACATGTTTACAGTATTACAATGCCGCTTGGCTCCCTAGGTGTGCCCCTACCTTCTAGTGTCCCCAAAAGGTTTCCCAACTTTCCAGTAACTCCCAGGAGTGTTCTTCTGTGTGTATCTTGCTTTCTGTGCCCCATGCAGCCCCCCAAACCCTAATTGTGTGTTCCAGCTTTCTAGTTTTCCTTAGTTTGACAGGATCACCTGCACTGTGAGAAAGACAGCAAGGTGATCCAGATAGAGAGAAAGAAATCAAAGTGGCAGAGAGAGGGAGACTAATGGTGCATAGAGATAGTGAAAACATAAAGTTTCAATGTCCAAAATTGCACAAACAGAGAGAAAGACCAAAGTGGTCTAAAAAAAAAAAATAAAATAAAGAAAAGTGTTGCAAGGAAAGAGAAGGAACAAAATGGCAGAGAGAGAAAGAAGGAGAGAGAGAGACCATAATGATATAGAGAACAAAAGAGATTATAATGTGCAAAGCGAGAGCCTTATGCCATGCAAACAGAGGTAAGTAGTTGATGCACAAAGATTGAGTGACAAAAAGTCTGGGTACATGTTATGATTATAAAGCTCAGAGTTCCCAACAGAAAGATGAAGACAGATCAATGTAGCAATGAGAAAAATAGAGAAAGAGTGAGGTGCAGAAAACAGAAGCACCTTCCTTTTGCCTTCTTCCATTGTTCTCTTCTGTGGACACTATATCCCCAATCCTGCTTGTCTGACCCCCAAAAACATTGTGCCATGCATCGAAGTAATGCCACCTCTAGTGCCGGCATTGTGCTCAGAACTCTCCACCACTATATATTATTTACCCCTTGATGGTGGCTCTGAAAGGATCTACTCACTGGGGGTACATCGTTAAGTTGAGCAACCATGGACTCACGACAAAATGTTGGGAATCACATTTAATTGGTGGGTGGATCTATTTTTTGAAGGATGCAGAAGAATAAATGTATAATAATAATACAAAAATTGAAAACACAAATGCTGTGGTTAGAAGAAATAGGCAGGATAAAAAGGGAGTCCTATGGCATTTGGACTTTCATAGTGGTGATTCGGGATGTAGCCAAGGACCAGACGTTTACAGCATATATTTTAAATAATTCCATTAAAGCTCCATTTTTATGTCTTTTCAACTTAAATCATAATGTGACGTTTAGTAGTTTTCAAGCACTGTGGCCTCAGAACCACATCAAATGCCCCATGTTTCATATGTTTCTCTTAAGAGCATGATGGTAAAGTAAAACTTTAAGTTCAAACCTGGATTTGATTTTAGTTGGTAGAATCCAATTTATAAGAGTCCTATCTGCCTCCCCTTTCCACAACCAGAATACCCCTAGATCGGATGACGGTTCCAATGTGGGAATCGCATATATTCCTTATGACATAAGCGGTCCAATGTCGAGTGAATTCTTTTAGACAGACATCACTTAATGTAAAAAGATTATCCTCCTTCGGAAGCCCCCAGTATTCCTTCAGGGTCTCGCATAACCGCAGACAGGCAGCTTCTGTGGATCACTCAAGCAAACAATAAAGGAAAAATAACCAACCAAAGCAAATACATATTTTATATTTTGAGTTTCTACAGAAAGTACTAAAGGACCCTTAGGCCTGGAATCATGAAAGAGAGATAAATATTTAAGGCTTGCTGTATTTTATCGGTTACTAAAATGTATGCTTAATTTTATCTCACACCTAAAATAAAGAAGTTAATGTCCTCTCTTCCAATATGTGCTCAGAAAATAATTATATAAAATATGCACTATTCTACAAATACATTTAGAATGGTAAAGCTGTTCAAACTTTAACATACAATAATAATATTAATAGAACATTAATTAAAAAATAAAAGTTTCTGATCTTGTTTGAAGCAATATTTCTTCATACACGAGATGGCAGATTAAAAACCATTTGCACTTATCTATAGATAATATATAATATTAATTAGAAATAAAATAATAGCTTTAATTAGAACAAAATAATTGCCCATGGATAATATAATTTAAACACGTAATGGACAATTATCTGATAAAGAATGAGAAAACAAAATAAAATGCTTTAGAAAAAGAGAACACAATCAAAAGAATGAGTGTGGGTAAAATATGGAGGCAATGTGTGCATAGGAAATAACATGGATCACAATACAGAAGAATGGACAACACACCATTATGTTGTCAATTGATTTTTAGTCCACTAGTTCATGCAATATTTCAAGCAGAACTAACTAAAAAATCTTGATGGTTTTCTTTTCTCAAAAAAAAAAAATGTACCTGTCTGATCCTAATTTTTTATTACTTTCCCAACTCCTCATTTCATTGTTGGCTCTGCCATCTTCATTTGGTCCTTTTTTTGGCTTCCATTAGGATTAGCCAGGCCGTCATGAGTATTCCATGATGCTATGATAATGCCATGATAATAGACCTACCTGCTTATATTTTTTTTCATACTTAGGGTCCATTTCTGGCCCTGGATCATCTGCATACTAAGCATTGTACAGAAAAGCCAATTACAGAAATGGCTCCAGGAACCCTAATAAAAGGCAAACCTTGCCTGTTGGACAAATGGTAAGTACCAGTAGGTGTACATATGCTATGTATGTTGTAGTTTTGTTTAAAGTATATTTGGAACTGTGTATTCGGGGTTAGGATATTGTACCTATTGATATGTCATGCTAGCATGACACCACCGACCAGATGGAGTAGACTCATTTCCCTACCTCTCCTCTACATTGTCTACTTCCTTAAAATCTATTTGCCTTGCCAGAGTCAGTTTTGTTGGTAAACAATTCCTTTCATTTGGGTTCTTGGGTTAATGAAACTGACGTTTTGAAAAGGCATTAAGACTAGGTTAACTCAATTTCCTTATTACTTGAACAAGTTACTATTGATTGCTTTTTTGTACAACTGTACTATGGTAAATTCTTTGGCTTTGTCCACTTCCAATTAAAATGCTTTGTGTTATTGTTTGCTAGGAGAAAGGTTATCCAACATTAAAAAAATCTCAGCAATCAAGAACTCGGTGGTGTTGCTTTCATTTGTTTATATCTATAATTACAGCTGGGTTGGCTTATGCTTGCCCTTGTCCCTGATAGGGACACCATTGAGACCTATATGTATGTAATTCATCAAAAACTTAAAATAATGGTATTTTATTTAAAAATTGGTTAATTTGAACTCTTTGTACTACAAATCACAAAGCTTTGACACAGAGATATATATCATTATTTCAAGCTTTGTGGTATCATTTTCAAAACTCATTGAACTGAAAATACCAGTAACCAATGGGTGTAGCAAGGTGGTTTGTGTTTTTATTGTAATTATATCTGTATTTGTGGATTGGTGGTGGAGAAACCATCACACCCAATTATGCAAGTGTGGCGTCAGAGGGAATCCATCCTGAGCATATATAGGTGATGCCTCGAATTCTTGGAGCGTTCTTTAGACCACAAACCTAGCTTAAGTGGTGTTTGGCCAACCAAAGAAATAAAACCCCAAAGTCCGGTCTACTTTTTCAATCAGGTCTCAGCATTGTTTTCTTTCTTTCTTTTATTATCCTAGGTGACATCAACCAGCTTGTACAACTGTTGGGAGGACAGTTCTGATTAATGTAGGAACACCCTTCTGAGATTTCTCCATACACACAGTGGGTCTGATTTATTAAACCTCTAGAACTGGAAAATATAGACTATTGAACCTAGATGTTTTTTTTTAAATCAGTTGCTATTATTTGGCAAATGTTTTCAATCCTGAACTAGATCCATTCCATGATTGCTGGATCACTTAGTGTTTGAGCAAGCTTGCTTTATAGAAAATTAATTATATTTTTATGTTTTTGTGTTAAATACTTAATTCTTAAAGTGGTAATAAGAGGAGTCTCTGATCATTAGATTACACTGATGTGGTTTCCATTGATATGGCAGCCTCCCTGCAACCACACAATGCTGCAAAATCATTATTCTAGCTATATTTTAGGCTACTAATGACTTCCTCACTCATAACCTCATCACACGCATGGAATGGTTTTCCTCCTCCTATTCGGCTTGCTCCTACTTTCTGCTCATTTATAAGAGCGCTCAAAACCCATCTTTTTAAACTTGCCTACCCATCTTCTTCTGTCTCCTAAACCCTCTCTATCTCCCCACCATTCCGTATCCCCCCTCCTATTGTGTGATACTTCCCCCATCTCCTGGATTGTAAGTTCTTCTGGGCAGGGTCCTCTCCTTCTGTGTCACTTTCTGTATCTGTCTGTAATTTACAACCCCTATTTATTGTACAGCGCTGTGTAATATGTTGGCGCTATATAAATCCTATTTATTAATAATCATAATAATATATAATATTATGTACACATGTTAGATGATTGTTAGTCCTTGGGTTCTTCTTGTGCAAAAACCCAGCTTGTGTGCAATGTTGTTCATCAATCAGCCCTGGTCAGGTGATCACTGTACTTTTCAATGAAGGAGAGCATTGCTGCTAACACTCGCTCGTCCTCCTTCCTCTCTCCATAGAAAAGAACAGCACTATGTGCACAGCTTTCAATCATTCTTCTGTCACTGCAAACCATCAGGAAAGAATGGTTCCAGCAACAGAAATCTGATGTCTATCTGATATCTGTACAGAGATTTTTGGACCCGGGCAAACAAGAAGCTGCGGAATGTCTACTCTGAGTGTTTTATCATTCACAACTGATCCTATAAAAAATAAAGCAGATTTTTTTTAAAAAACAAAAGTTTATTAAATGCTTATTTACAGTTTAACACACTAAATTAATTAATTTTGTTCATCTGTTGACAGAAAGCAAATAAGAGAAAATGGAGCAATGGCGGAAAAAAACATGTTCATTCATGAGAAACTACCGTAGCTTCGGTGCATTGAAGTTTTCATTTCTGAGTCTTCTTCCAGAAAAGCGATGAAGTGTAACCAGAAGATAAGATACATGTTAAGTGATAAAAGGTAGAATACACAATGCTGAAAATAGCTTTCACCAATCAGAGATTTACAGTACGGCGCAGTTTATCTATCTATGCTGGGTCAGGAAGACCTGTTTGAAATAGCTGTGCTTGTGTTCAGTAGAGGGCAAGTCAATGGTGTGAAATCCAATTGATGAGAACTATGCTTGATCAGTTTTTAAACATCATTGAAAAAAAAAAAAAGGAAGAAACATGTAGCAGAAATGAATAGCTGAGCTCACCGATGCATAATATCACAGGAGAGTAGATAGCTTATTCTGGAAATAAATTAAATTTTACAGGCTAGAGTGCATTAGTATAGGATTTTATGGATAAAAATGAAACCCATATTCCGGACTTGTATGAATTACAACACTATGCAAAGTGTGCTACTAAAATAGCCTTAGAAAATACATTAAGCTTCACTATATCATGGAATAAAGTATATGTCTGGGCAAAAAAAAAATACATTACTTGAACACATGCAGATTACCCTAAGTCTTCTCACCTCAATAATGCTGTACATACAGGAAATACCATTAATAATGCTACAACATATGAGGATATAGACACATCTCATCTAACTAATGCCAGGTCTATAATTTATTTTCACAGGTTTAATAAATATTATATTGGGACTTTTGGGGTTCCATTATTTATATGCTTTTAATACAAAACATACCAAATATAGTTTATTCAATATGTTAACTTGATAATTCAACAATTGTAGAGCTTGTAGTGGAAATTAGGGGATTTCTTTGCTATTAGCAAATTATTACACCAATCCATTCCAGGTTTGCTGGATCACCCAGTTCTTTCATGATAGTCTGTCTTCTCCAGTCTTAGAGAGTTTGTATAAATCAAGGCCAGAATTTCTGATGCTGATTCAAAGCAATGTTGTCAGCCTTCCCTAGTTCATTTCTGCTGGACTTCAGTACCTAACCTATCCTCGACTCTTTTTACATGTATACACAATTTTTAATATTTTCAATGAAACTTCTTTAACTCTCACACAGAACCTTTAGGCTTTTGGGAGATGTAGTTCTGGGGAAACTCACTTCCAGAAGCTGCCTTTGCCATAATTTTGCAAGCCTGTAGAAACAGCTACAAAAAAGAGCTATGAAAAAAAAATAGAAATTAGTTGAAAAAAAAAGAATTGTTTGGAAATTATGTGGAGCAATGAGATTTAGAGATATATTTTTTTTGCATGCATGTATAAATCATTTAACAGCAATACAGAAAACTAAAAAACGCATTTTATGGGAAATATTTTCTTTTTCTTTGATTTGTTTTTTAACTAAAAAAACAACTATTATTATAACTAGGTGAGGATTTTTTTTTTTATAAAAAAAATAAAATTAATTAGAACAACCTTTTATTTTTTTGCCAGAACATATTAGCATATATATATATATATATATATATATATATATATATATATATTAAAAATTAACTTTTTTTATTATTTTAACTGTACCTTACTTTTTTTATTTACTAAAAATATGTTTAAAAAAAGTTAGAAAATCACACTATGTTATTTTTTTTTATACTGTACAGTTGAGAATATCTTTTAATTAAATGATGTCTATCTAGCATTAAAGAGCTGAGGAGCTGTCATGTCGACATCACAAATGTAATACTCAAGTGCTGAGACTTTCCCTGTGCATCACGCGTCACCCGTGGTTGAGAAAACCTTGGCTTTTTATATAATTCTCAAGTACTGTGAAGACAAATGTTCATTTTTTTCATAGAAATTCCAGCGGTGTCGTCTGCCATGTGTGCAAGAGGCGCTTAAGGAAAAACTGCTTCATTTTTCTGCCTCCTGTCCACAAGGCCAGAAATTGGTTTATAATTGGAATGAGGAGAGGAAACTCACCTTCCACAGCAGAATTCATTTATGAAACTTGTGTCCAGGTCATCGTCTACAAGGTGGTGTAACCTATGGTAACCAATGAAATACTAAAACTGTAAAATTATTTTAGAAAATTCATATGTGTGAATGAATGTTCCTTATGCAAATACAGAAATCAGAAGTAAAGGCTGTAGAAAATCTTGGCAGCTTCACAGCTGTTTTATCTGACTTCGCTGAGATCTTTTTAACACTTTTTTAAACACTTCTTTAAGTATATATATATCACACAGCATTAAAAAACTATAAATTATAACTATTGGCCCTCCATCTTTTTTTCCCATTTTCCCAGTAAAGATGTAGCGACACCAGAAAGATAAAAACTAAAATATGTCCTATTTTTAAGAATACTGCATTTAATTTTAATTATATATTTATTATTATTCGTACTTTATTATTTTTATAGGTTACCAGTGTATTACATTGCACCGCTAAAGAAAATAATAATAATAAAAATATTAAAATGTATGTAATCTCTAACTTTTTTGCACCATTTCGGTCTGTTATATATGCCAATGATGCATAGGGTTTCATTTTTTGGATACCTGGCAAACAATTTGATTTTCCCAAAAATACAGTGAGCCCTTGTGTTCTTGGCTGTCCTATCTCAAGCAACATTATCAGTCTTGCTTAGTTCATCTATGTACAAGTCACAAGTCACAAGTCTGATTGAATAAAGCAGTCCAAGACTGGAGAAGATCATAGGAGAACCTGGGTGATCTAGCAAATCTGAAATGGATGTGGTCCAGGATATAAAGCATTTGCCAAATAAGAACAAATGATTTTTAAGAAATCCATTCGAGGTTTGCTGGATTTCTCAAGTTCACCCATGATAGCCTATCTTCTCCACTCTTGGAGAGCCTTAATAAATCAGGCCCTTTTTGTTATGGAGATGAAGGGAGGGTTCTGCAGTCCTAACACACTTCCTATCCTAGGGCTCTAATGAAGTTTCTCAATGGATACAGTCCAATGAGTGAGAATTTGTATCCTTATACAAGAAGCAAATTGCTTGCTGAATCATCGGGTGAAAGTGAAGGGAAAAAAAAATTCACACCTCTGAACTACTTTATCAAGTGAAGCATTACAGGCAGCCTACTGAGAACGAATGGGGGGCACCAGTGATTAGTTTGGTCCTGCTTGCTTCCACCCATTGTAACTTTTGCAAATTCTATTTCTTTAGGAACCAGCACAGCGACATGGGTAGCTGAATGGCTGCAAGGAGCCGGACTGGATAGCCTGTATCTGCAGCAAGTCTAGACATAGCCTAAAGGAAACCAATGCAGTCACAATTTCTAAGGACGGGTTACCTGCAATATAATTAATATTGTTCCAGGGTTTAAATACACTTTATTAGTTTAATAAACTGAGCTGAAGATGCCTGTATGCCCCTTGAAGTGTGGTGGATGCTTTCCTTTTTTTTTTACCCCTGGATAGTTTACTGGGTCTCATGTGAAGGGGTTTAAGAGTATTTTCTGGACATTTTTTTTATCCTGATGATGTTGCGCCATAGCAAGTGAATATGCACCTAAAATCCCCACCCCATTTTTTATTTTAACCTTATGTCTGCTCCCCCATAGCTCTATTTGAAGCAAATGTCTTCTGAGCAGGGCCCTCTCCTCCTCCTGTGTCACTGTCTGTCATTTGCAACCCCTATTTAATGTACAGCGCTGTGTAATATGTTGGCGATATATAAATCCTGTTTATTACCAATAATAATAATAATAATAATAATAATAAAATGAAGAAACAGGTATCATCAGTATGGGAAGCATGTGCCAATCAAGTCTTCCTCCTATGATACAGTGCTCAGTGCTAATCTCCAGGCCCAACAGCTGTCACATGGGGTGGGGAGGAAATCCTTAGCAATGTGTGAGCTTCAACACTGACTCAAAGCTTACACTTTTTTTTTACTTTGCTTTGCTGGATAAACATAACAGTAGGGATGCAAATGGTAGCTGACCATAAGCAGTGAGGCAGGAGGACCACAAAGTCCTCTTTTGATGTCATTGAACAGTAACCATAATTTTATACTTTGGAATGAATGATTATCTGAGGATAAGTCAGAGATTGTTCATAAAATTTAGCAGCTGATGGTAAGTAACAAGGCAGAATGACTAAAAAATCAAATTCTTCGCAATACAATGGTGGCTGGAGAAGAGAAAGGGCATTTGAGCCCTCATGTTAGCAGGCAAACCCCACCCACAAGAACATATTCTTCAGATGTCCCCAAGTACATCCATGACCTAAAAATTAAAATGCAATTGGTTAAAGTCATTAACTGCAATCAATAAATGGTTATAACACTCTTTGACCCTTAATGGCATATCCCATATATCATGGCTGTTTGTACCTGTCTATATTAAGGACATTAGACTGTAAGTTGGATGTGGTAACATGTAGAACTATGCATAGGTTACTGAGCTGAAAAAGTCAATAAAATAAACAGATTAACAAGTGTTTCTCTTTTTCTCATTGGCAAAAGCCTCATACAGATGTCAGATGGATGATCAACGGGTTTTCTTGGTGGTCGACTTTCAAACGCCTGGTTTTATAACTACAGCAATGATGAGACCTTTCACAGATCTTTCCAGACCTATTGACAGAAGATACAATCAATTATACATTGTGTGTTTAAAACCAATGGCTAACATTTTTAGTCTCCATGATAAATAGTTTCTTTTTAAAAATTGATGGATTTAAAAGGTCACCTCCAATCAAACCTATTTGGGTCTTTGGAATGGTTGTGTCTGCGAATGAACATTCTTTTTGTATACTGATGATCATAAAGTCTTGATGACCTAAGGGTTCTTACATCTGACATCACTTCCCCCTCTTTCTACCTTGTGGTCCATGATCATTTGTGGATGAATAATATCTGTACCCACCTAACCAATCTCACCAGGATGGGTTGCTCACCACCAATAATATTCATGGATCATCATCTAGTGCAGTTATTGAACATTGGACATTTTTGGATTGATTATCAAAAGCTACGTACTTACATCAGATGATTCTCGCCCAGTTAGACGTACTCATCGTGTACTCACTCACAAATTGGGTAAAAATCCAACGTCATTTATCATCTTTAGTGGATTGATGAATGTCCAACTTGGAATGACACTGCATTGCTCTGAAGGATAACACAGTTGGGTGCCGCACTTTCGTCCTCTCCCATTCCTTTTCCAATGAACAGAACAATGCTGAGGTACATTGCTCATTCTTCATCTGTCACTGGAAAATATCACAAAAGATTGTTTCCAGAGACACTCATCTGTATGGGGCCTAATGATAAGTTGGGCATTGTTCTTTATTTATCTAGAATGTGTTCCGGGGCTTAAGTCAACAGCAGTTTGGGCTCATATTCAGTAAGATAACTAATAAATGCTACATGATGATCTCACTTCCAGCATCTGATCCATCATAGAGAAAAGTAGTCACATATTCAGAAGGCTCCATCTCCTTGTAGGAGGAAGTATACATTTTTCAGGCCTTGGTTAATTACCATTAAGTGTAGGATGTTCGGTAAAGCCTCTTTGAGTGCATTCTATGTTCTGAAAAATCATTAGTTCACCAGCTGCTGGGACTGATCAAGTACAAGTCCTGACTTTGCTTCCCGTGGTGACACGTGTCTGGAGCTGAGGATTATGTGGCAGATATGGATCTCGGAATTCACATCCCTGTGGGGCTCTTCGTCTTTGCCAGCTTCGTTTGTATAAATATAATTATCATTAAAGGTTGTGATTGTCAGGCATTTTTGCCTTAAGAACACAGTTTCTTATTGCAGAGCTGCGAGCAAGCTTTGACATTTGTTTTCTCTGAAATAGACTTCAGATGAAACAAAATCAGGAAACAACCATTTGGTGACAAGGCAGCATGTGACAGGTGATTTGTCTTAGAAAACCATCCTTAGAAAACCATGTTGATCTACAAAGCTAAAGCTGAACTTCTGTTGAAGATTTTGTTTGAAATGTATTTGAACCCAATTATTAAAATGTTATGTAAGCTTTAATATTTGACATATGCAGCTTTTATTGAAATATTAAAGAGAAATATTAAAGATCCTGCCATGAAGTTCCTTTTTATTAAATGTAATGGGGTGGCAACGCTCTACCAATTGTCACCTTGTATTTGCACTTCCATTGGAGACCAATTGGCTGTGCCAATGCTCACTGCCCAAGCGTGTTTTGCCATTGTAACCATCAGTAAGCCGGTGCACGGCAGGCATGTGAAACCACCACTAGATTGAAAACATCTAGATAAGAAGTTGCTGGAAGAGACTGGAGAAGATCAGTGACATCAAGATACAAAAATTGTGAAAACTGTATTTTCTAAGAAAAAAAAGACTAGCAGTTGTAAATGATATATCAGACTTTTTTTAATCCCAAAGAACCCACTTAAATAATTTTGAGGTGCCGGGGAGCCCTTGCTAAGATCAGTCAATAGGAAAATCTTATCTGCATTGGTTGCAGTGCAAAGAATAACCTGTTTTCATTCAATGGTTTCATTCAGATGGCTTCACCAATTGGTGTTGCCCCTGGGACTTTGCAGGTACCATCTTTTAAGAAGTCAAGCAGCCACAGCTCCAGAAAGCTGTGGAATTTTCTGGAGGAACTCCAGTGTTCCCCAGTACACTGGTTGAGAATGGCTCTGATATAGGAAGGTTCAACAAACTCTGTATGCTAAATAATAGTCATCTGAAGTGATCATTAGTGACAATTCTAGGGGAGAATAGCCAAGCAGCCTGTTATGTTCTTTGTAGAGGGAATGAGGGAGAACCAGCAGGAGGTGCCTCCCAGTGAGCACTACAATAATCAAACAATAGTGGTCATTACAATGGACCACTAAACCATGTCATGGACAGCTGTACTGACACTTAGGGACTAAATCTATTTTAGAATGGGAACGGATTAGTTCCTATACCAGGTTAACGCCAGGTTATCATATTTCCTGTCCAGGTCATTGCTGTAAAATGACCTTCGCCTGTCTGGAATGCAATCTTCATATATTATTTTTAAGAATCCTTTTTAGGCAAGTGACATTGTTACCATCGAACCAGGAAGTGTCCATATTCATTTTGAAAAATTGTGTAAGATGATCTTAAAAAAATAAAAGCTGGTTTTAGAATAATTGTATTTTAATTTAGTTTACAAGTGTTTGAACTGCTCATGAACACTTCATGCATGAAGCAGTACTGCAGACAAGAGTTTTTTACTGCTGGTACGTTTATGTGCAACAAAAGACTCACTGGTACAGAATAAAAGGACTTAAAGACTTTAAAAAACAGCAACAAAAAAAATCCTAAAACCACAGATGATCCAGAGGAAGATAAATGTCCTTACAAAGAATGGTCCAGTTGGCTGCAATAGGGGAAAAAAATCCTTCCTAGTTTACAAAAAAGCCTAATACTCTTCTATTGAATACTCCATTGAGTAGACTTTTATGATCTGGGCATTTAGAAAACAATGAACCCAACCAAATATATCAGTTCCTGTGGAAGACTGTTCCACATTTTCACAGTTTATAGAACCCTTCTCCATATGTGGGCTTCCTTTTCCCTACAGTCTTAAAGTTTGCCTATCTATATGACCATAAAATGTATGTATAGACATTTTTGTTACAGATAGGAAGAAATAGCGATTAGTACCTCTGCCAGGTCCTCTTTGCTGCATGAGTGGTGTTTATCCCTTCTATATCACTTAGTAACAGTTGTCTCAGAGACAAGTATTGGGAATTCCAAAATGGTAAAGTTGTCGATAGGGTGAAGGTAAATTTTCCAATGGGCACACAAGGTGACAAGTGGGACATTCTATTGACTCTCCTCTCACTTCCTGTTGTGTAGCTGAGATAATAGGTTTGATTTATTAAGCCTCTCTAAGACTGGGGAAAATGTACTATCATGGGAGAACTTGGGTGATCCAGCAAATTTGGGATGGATTCCTTAAAATTCATTTGTTACTAGTTGGCAAATGTTTTCAAACCTGTTCCTTATCTATTCAAGTTTTGCTGGATCACCCAGGTTCTCCTATGATAGTCTATGTACACATGTCAGTGATACTCACCCAATAAGAATAGGCAGGTTTATTTCGGGTGAGAATTTGACTTACAACCCCTTTACATGTCAACAGAGAAAAGCACAGTGGTTGCTCTCACTTATTCTTCCTTCTCTCCTCTCTATAGACCAGAACGATGCTGGAAACGATGATGAAAGATTGTTTCAAACAACAAAAATTGAACATGTGTACACAGCCTATTTTTTTTAGTCTTGAACAGCTTTAGTAAATCAGCCATTAACCCAATGAGTAAAGAAAATTGTCCCAGTGGAATACACACAACCCAAACTGTTTTTTAACCATTCTATTAAAAACCTAAAGGCTCTATGTTTTAGTAAGTTTTGCCATATGGACCATGTATGCATTTATACAAGGTGAGCCTATCCCTCCCTTGTTTGCCACTTCTCAAGAGTAAATATATTCAGCTCTGTTAACCTTTCCTCATAGGAAGAAAAAAGTCTTCCATGACCCCTATTAATTTCCTCCTAAACAATCAAAAAGTCACTGCCTGCCTTTAATTAGCTTTACGATGGGCTTCAAACAAATGCTCTGGAAATAAGCTTAAAACGAGTTAACCAAGTCTTCCTAGCAATTTCCCAAGGCTAATTATTTGTTAGCCAACGCAAACATTGTTTCCCCCCTAAACTTTTCAGATTGGTGTGACCTCTAATCAGGCATGGGCGGATATCATTGAAACAATAGAATCTCATTTGTTTTCATTGACTTGGTGGATAATTACAAAGCAAGCACCATGCAAATGGTTGGTTCTTTCAATACCAAACAGCAGTAGGGATAAGGAAGAAGCAATCAGCCATATGTAAAAAATTTCCTGAATGTACATTAGCTATATGTTAGCGTGGCTTAGAATGCAGAGGAAATAAAACGTCACATTGAATATCAGATGATGGCTTTATATGACGACCGAAAAGGGGTTGACCATTTTACAGGCATCGAGAAATCAGCTTTAATTTAAGTACCAGAACAGATTATAATTACTAAGCATCCCGCCTTGCATGCAAATGCTGACATGCTGATTGATCAAATCCTTCTAGTCGCCTGTTAATACACCAGCACTAAGTAATTTTGTCATTTATGCGGGGCACACACTAACAGTGCCCACAGGCAGATCTGCATTGTTCTTTAGTTAGCAAAACCGCTGAGATGTGCTTTATGTGCCTTTAAAGTACCAACTGTGAATTTGTTGTTCTTGGTTGTAATAAACACATTACTAAAAGGGATTATTACTTCTGGTGTCATTAAGCCTTACTAGGACATTAATTTTCAACCAAAAAGTCAATATTAATTGCACGAGTTATGTTCCATTGTGGAGGTGGGGTCGGTTTTTAAAACAAATGGACTGTTTTTTATTGCAAAAGCTATTGTTACATTTGTCCTTTTTTCTTATTTAAAAATCTTCCCTGGTAACTATGGCAATTTTGATGAATAGTACAAAGGCTTTCTGCAAACACATAAACCTCCCTATAACTTCTTTGTTTTCTTTAAAAAGAAGGATATATAATAGACAAATGCATTCAATTGACTCCAGCTTACCTCTGTACAATGCCATAGCTTATTGTATGGGAGAGCGGTTATTAAACATCTTGGATGTATCTTGAGGGTGTATTGAAGAATGGTGAAGGGGATGTTATGATGAAGGTTCCAAAGGCTTTGGGTAGGCTAGAGAATACATTTAAAGAAGAATAATAGCAGAGGTCAACTCTAGTACATAGGTAGATAGACAAATAGACTGCATTGCTAGTGTGGAGGTTATTTACAAAGAGGGTAAGGTGTACTAATTTACCCCAATGCTCATTTCTTTGTGAGGGGCAAATACATGGTCACGTTCTTTTAAAAAAAGCTTCAATTTTTTACCATACCCCCTTCCTACCAAACACACCCCACATACCTTTTGGGAGACCATATGTGGAGATAAGGCCCTGTCCTAATAGTTCCAACATTGAGAGAATGCATGGGGCTTGGTATTGTACAGGAAGGAAGAGATACATATACTTACCACCCTACCTTCCATTTATCCTGGCCACTGTCACTGCATGCCTGGATAAAGGTGTGGATGAAAATTAGGAGGAAACCTTTTGAATTAAAAAATAGAGGCATAATTAAATAGCAAGGTTATTAAAATGGGTTTTGCACTAAGCTTAGGTCTAGTGATCTTTAAAGAGGTTTTGACAACCCTTGGAGAATCAAATGGGCTTTTACAGCAATCCCTGGTACTATACAAAGCTTTCTGAAATCATTTCAGGACCTTGCTTTTTGTGCAAACAATGGGCTGGATCTTGGGATATCAAAATGTCTTGATTGGTGTTTGTTTCTTTAAAAAGTGGGCGTTTCCAAGTCATATGACCTCCCCCCTCCACCTCCATTTTCTAATTTAGCTTTTGGCTGTGGACAACCAAGTATATATATAGTAATAAAGTATATGCGCCATTCAGGTATTTCACATCCAGTGTTTCATGAGCCCTAACCAGGACCGGAGCTTGTGCTAGGATAACAGTTGGTGTTTTTTTGGAAGAAGAGCACATTGTTAGCACCCTCTGCAGTTTAAGATCTAAGGTTATCTGAGTGCCTTAATGAATATATAACATAAATAGTAAATCTGGATTTGCACTTTAAACTATATCTAGAACAAACAAACTCAATAGAAACCTTGCATGTGATACTAAAATTTCTTAATATATTCAGAGATGTGTAACTAAAGCTTTTTAAAACTCTGGACTTTTACTAAAAAGCCAAGCTTTTCTCCACCTCCTCCCAAGCCCAAACCTACACATTGGTCTATAACCACCACAACAATAGAACAAGGGTAACCTTGGGAGGTGCAGAGTCATATGGATCCACGCATCTCTGGACCTATGGCTTCACAGTTAGATTTGCCCAGCATAAACAGCCATTCAAACTCTTAAAAATGTTGGGGTAGCCCAAGAACCTGACTCCAGATCTAGATATTGTAATAAAACATGCACAAAATATATTCAATCCCAGTCCTTATGTCTACAGTCTGGCTTGGTCAAGCCACGTAGTACCTCCTCAGAGAGTCAGGTGCTCGGGCTACCCCGACACTTTTAAGAGTTTGAAATGACCTGCAAACACTACTCACTGTTTTATAAAGAGACTACAGACATAGCATATATGGCCTTGATTAGGCTGTGTTCCCAGATGCGTTTGGTACCCTTTCCTTCCCAAACCAGCTTTCTATTGCTCATCCTACAGGGGCTTGCAAGAAAGTACAGATTTTGATCTTTAATGCTGCACGAACCGGTAGTACCACAGTTGTTATAGTTAGTTCCGGGCCAGTGATGTCTTCTGCAGTAAACTTGTATATAGTCATCATTTCTTACCTTAAAATGTTACAGATGTACACCACGCATGATGGTTCTAACAGGTGTGCAAGGGGTGGTGTTCATGGGACTTTGTTATAATTTACAACATACTGTGTGCTGTGCAATGCAGCAATAGGCATGTTTGTGACAAGTTATAACCAAAAACATCCATGGGTTCTTTTGAAGCTGAACTCAAAAATCTTTAATGGCTAATAATAACAACACAAAATCTTGAATTTAAATGTATTTTTCAATAGGCACAGAGGATATAAATCCACTTAGTGTGCACTAATTGGCATCATCATAGCTGAGCTGTAAGGGGATCTAACCCACCCACTACAAGCTGCCTGAAGATATCCACAGCAGAGGGGGCGGATACAAGACCAGTCATCCTGCACAAGCAGGGAGAGCAGCAGTGACGAGTGACGAGTGACGAGTGACGAGTGACGAGTCTTTTTTATAGGGAGCTCCTGCACAAAAGAAACAATTCATGCCAAAATAAAGCAGAGATCTAGACAAAAAATACACAAAGCACTCCACGATTCGAAGAATACATTTTCTTGTTGTATATATAATATTTTCCTATTTTTTAGTTCAGTTTTAAAAGTACTCCAACTAAACATTTAAATAATAATATCCTTCGTTTTTCAGCTGTGCTCCTTTGTCCTTCTATCGAATCAGCATTGTGCTGGCCTAATTCATATATTTAAGTCATATCCTTGCAGGCATGCTTATATCTGAATAATTAATTAAAGAAAAAAACACTTAACAATGAGAAAACAGCAACAATACCTCCACGCTGAACAAATTCATACAATAGGAATCAATAATAGCTAGATATTAAATTTTAAACTCTACAGTTCGCTCACATTAAATTTAATTACTACGCTGATTCTAATATCACCTCTGAATGTGTTATTAAATAAAGAACAAACTCCCAAAAAAAGGAAATGTTTTCTAAAATAGTTTTTAAATAGTATAGTATTATTGTCCTTTTTTTTCCTGATGAGTTTAATCAGACATGGATATCGACATGGGACATGTAGCTGGAACCGAGCACCCAGAGAGAATTGTTTCTATGCTCATTTGCAAATAACATCTTCCTAATGAAAATTTCTAAGCCCCAATTAAACATAAAAAATACTGTTATTGGGCCAACCTGGACAACTTTGCCCAATTTAACTTCTGAGATCCTCATTGTCTAATACAGCTTTTCCTTCATTTTTTCTGCTTAGGAAACCCTTGAAATAACCTTTAGGTCTTAAGGAACCCCTGATATAATTACTAAATATACAGATTACATCATGCAAATATGATGGTCAGAATGCCAAACATTGCTGTTCAATGGGAAGAAAGTCACCCCTACAGCCAAACATATTTGGTGTCAATGAAACCGACCTGAGAGGCACAAATTTCTCATTACTCAAGGAATCCCTTGCAAGCTCTGGAGGAACCCTGGTTGAGAAACAACATTCTAATAGGCTTTACCTAACTAAGAAAGTATTCAAATGCCTGCAAATACCATTACAACCAACCTTATTTTGGACCAAGTAACATAATCATTGGGTCTTTGTGTTTCTCAATACATTGCAGGTAAGTCATGGCCGGTTCGGCTATCAGTGTGCTGTGCAAAGGCTCACAAAAACACTTACCTCAGTACTACCTTAGTTAGAAGTAGTACTTGACTTTTGGAAGACGTTATGCAAATATCAATATACTTTGATGGGTGGATATCAGTCAGGGCGTCCTTAAGTTGGCAATGATCCTGAAGACCACCCTATGCAATACCTGTTTAAAATGCTAAGCCTCACTGGTTGAAAGAACTGAATTGGAATTAATAAAAAGGTGGGCTGGGGACAGTTAGGCTAAGGAAGAAAGTTATATCTGACTTCCTGTAGCTTCTAATGCATGAGACCTTGACAGATTTTAATGATCTCTACTCTACAAAAACACATTGGACGCTGCATAGAGTTTATCAGTCAGTGCTTTACCTGGTTTAATCAATGGCATAAAAATATGGTTTTAGCATGTTGGTCTACCATCTCCGGTCTATCAAACCCTAATGTTCTCTGTAACACCATTTGTTACATGAACATAAAAAATAAAACAACTTTGCATACTGGTATCTCCTGTGCAGAGATAATGTGAACTTAAAGATGACCAGCATTATGTAAGCTATGTCCAGGTCTCCCTTAACAGTCACAATTTTTTTGGACCTAAGGACCACTAAACTTACAGACTCCAGACCGCGCATGCACGGGTAGCTGTAAACTTCCCCCAAAGTGACGTCATGATGCCAGAACCTGCCCACTCCCCCATCGCAGGTCTGAGCCTGTGATAAGTGAAAAGGCAGGTTGTGTCCAGAGACACAACCCGTCCCTGTTCTGAACCTGCGATACATACAGAGGACATGGCCAGCCACAAGTTGGGGACCGCTGGTTCCCGTCCTCTCGTGGCCCAGCTGTCAGATGCCCTAGATCACACTCATAGCCAATGTAAAGATATGAGGAAGGAGTGCCTAGGCACCCTCAAATAGCAGAAAGTGAACTGCCATTTTCAGGCCCAAGGACATAGGTAGATTTTTCAGGATATTGCTTAGACACAATTGGCATTCCAAGATCAGCCCTTCTCAGCTTTTTTACCCCTACAGAACCCCTTGGGGTACTCATGGTAAAATCATAGGAGAGTCAATGGAAAGAAGTCAGTTTTCATTTGTGGTCAATGAAAAAAATGCCAGCCTTACAGATAAACAAGCTAAAAAGTGCATTGGCGTTACTTTACTGACAAACTAAGTGGTCACCACTAACTGGGAGGTGAATTGGTCGATTTTTAAGGAACCCCCAGCAACCTCTTAAGGAACCCTGGTTGACAATGGCTGTCCTAGATGTTCGTTCCAAAGTCCTAATTTTCCGTCTGACTTCCGGCTGACTTTTAAGACCAGCTCATCCTAAGCCCAAAATCTGAGCATGGTAGCCTCCTGCTTCCTTTGCAAACCCTGTGAAACTCACTTGTGTCAGCAATAATGGGAATTATCTGCCGGTCTTTTCTTTAATGCTTCAATCTAATCTCATTCATTCCTGCTCATCCTCTATCTTAAGTGGTTAATAGGGATGTATAAAAAAAACAGCTAAAACAGCTCCCTTATATATGTAGGGCCACAAGAGCGCCATAAAATAAACATTACCAGAGCGGTACCACAATTAATTAATCATTAACATACCAGCTTGATATTGAACCCTGTGTACACATAAAACAGCTCTTTAATAAACCGATAAACCAATCACATGGCCCCTTCCACTCTATAAAAGAGAACCTCTCACCTATCCAATGCTGGAATAGAAACAAACGGCTTATTAATGAAAATCCTAATAGTCCTTTAGTTGAAATATTTGTTTTCAGGGAAAAAAAAAAGATTGTGCTGCTATTTTATTGATACTGAATGTTTGGTATTTGTGCATTTGATCTGCTGTGTGTGTTACGAATAAATATTTGCAATATTATTGTCTTCAGTGAAAGTGCACAAAATAATTAAAAAAAAAAACTTAAATTAAAAAAATACTTTATCATAAAAACTATTGGCAACCTTATATTGTATGGAAGTGTCAGAGCACTATTAGTTTTTCTGTAATTAACATAAATTTAATCATTCTTTATAAATAAAATATTTGTTTTTACCCTTTGCATCCATTCTTTGCATGTACACGTAGATATGGCAGCATTGCATATCTCAGGGTGGGTTTCCAGATGGCGATCACAGTGGACAGTATCTGTGTAAAGTATGATAGCATAGCCAACAGTTTTCTCCTTCAAAAGCCCGTGTGACAACAGAGCACAGCTGGGAGACAGAACGTTGTCACCCTATAACAGGAACTGCCTGAGTGTATGTTATCGCAATATAGAAATATGAATGGGTCCCAAGTGTTAAAATTTAGGGGTTAATCCGTTCCTGTACGCCTACATTCTACAGTTGTAGTCTGGTCTGGGTCTGAATTCTGAACAGCTGTGATGGAAGACTTCAGGCATCACCACTGCTCATTGCACTCTATTCTGGAATAACATCATTCGTCATCAACAAATCATTTGTCTTCATAAAGCAGACTTGAGTATATGATTTCAAACCTTTCCTCGGGGCTCTCCAAAAATGTGTCTTTGTGTCTTTTCTTTTAGAACACATCAGACAAATGCTGAATGATCACCATTTAATCCATTTATTGCAAAATCATTATTGTGCTTTAAATATTGACCGGATATCAATGCCGGAATCAGCATTAAATAAGCAATCACCAATATTCAAAGACAAGGAGGGCATCACCAAGCATCAATAGGGGTCTAATCGCATTGCAAAGCGTTGTCAGTCTTAAGCTACGTACACACTTCCAATTATTATCGTTGGAAAACGAACGACGAACGTTCATGCACGATATATACGAACGATCGTATAGCACCGATCCTGCACATAGAGTTAACGACACGATCGTTCGTAGATATTGTACACACAATAGATACGATCGTTTGAGCGATAGAGGAACTATGTGCACGACAGGAAAGTGAACGGACGTTCGTTCATCACGCATGCTCTGAACATGGACGATCAACGAACGACCGTACACACGAACGATGTTCAACGATCGTCGTCCAATCCGATCCGTCGGTCCGGTCGTTCGTTTCCAGCGACTTTCCTCGTTCGTCGGCGTCGTTGGTTACTTTTTTACGAACGATTTTTTGCCCAATCGATCGTTCGTCGTTCGATTGGAACGATAAAAATTGGAAGTGTGTACGCACCTTAACACTGGGAGCTTACTGAGAAGTAGAGACCAAAATCAGTATCAGACTGATGACCCATTGGTGTAATAATGCTACTTAATTGTCCATTCAGTACATTAGAGAGAGGGTTGGTGACTAGGGATGAGCGAGAATGCGACTGGGATTCTCACAAAAATTTCCTCGAACTTGGTTCCAATAGTTCCATGAAATTTCGGCAAACCGATTTCGCAAAACCTTCATAAGAGGAAATTAAAACAGGAGGATTCCCAGAGCTGCATTCAGTCCTGGGAATCCTCCTGTTTGTGATCCCAGAGCACTAGAGGTTAATTAACCTCTAGTGTCCGTGGGGATCGCAGAGGATTTTCAGGGCTGCATCATGCAGCTCTGGAAATCCTCCTGCTCGACGAGAGCTCGACCTCTCAGCGAAACAGAAGGCCGTTCTCGCTTACATTTTCAGTAAGAGAGAAAGATCCAATTCGCTGCAAGATCGAACCTAATATTCTTGCTCGCTTATCCCTATTGGTGACTAAGTTAATAGCATTAGAGAAAAGTTAAGTCATGAACCAACTTTTGCAGGAGGTGTCCAGATCACAGACTGAATAGAATTTGGTAGTAAGTTCATATGTTCCAACTGTATATTAAACTGTACATACATAGGACATCGATTTCCCTGTGATCCTGCACATTCCCCCAGAGTGAAGGCATGATGCCAGAACTTGCCACTCTTCCATCGCAGGTCTGAGCCTGTAATAGGTGAGTAGGCAGGTTGTGTCCAGAGACCCAACCCATCCCCCGTTCTGAGCCTGCGATACATACAGGGGGCATGGCCAGCAGCCACAGGTTTGGGACCGTGGTCCTTGTGCTCTCGTGGCCCAGCTGTCAGATGCCCTAGATCCTATGTACAGCTCATCCAATGTACAGCTATGAGGCAGGAGGATTCCCAGAGCTGCATTCAGCCCTGGAAATCCTCCTGTTCGGCGAGAGCTCGACCTCTCGGCGAATCAGAAGGCCCAATTCGCCATAAGATCGAACTTAATATTCTCGCACGCTCATCCCTATTGGTGACCAAAGTAATAGCATTAATGAAACGTTATAAACCAAATTTTGCAGGAGGTGTCTAGATCACAGACTGGATAGAATTTGGTAGTAAGTTCAAATTTTCCACCAGTATATTAAACTGTACATACATAGGACATAGATTTCCCTGTGATCCTGCACATAAAGGACACACACTCCTAGAATGACCCAAGGATCAGTATGAGAACCTTTGGAGTAGAGGACACCGCATGCATTCAGCTTCCAGAGAAAGTCACTGGGAAGTACAGATCAAAGCAGCATATCATACCTGTGATATGTTATCACCTCCACCTGCACTCAGGGTCAGATATAATTCATCTCTTTCTTTCCGTTGGCAGGCTTCAGCAGATGTTCCATATACCCTTACAATGCTGTACCCTTGGGACCTGACCTTACGCTGAACTCTGGATCCTGCCATGGTTCTTGTTAGATGATTTTTTTCCTCTTTCTATTTTTTTCCATTTTACTTTAACATATAATATACTTTTAAACTTATTAAGTTTTTTTTATCTTTTATACATATCAGTGGCACTGGTCTCCTCCACCCTTTCAGCCTCTTCCAATCTACATGCATTCATTTCAATGCTGGCTGCACATTATTGCTCTGGACGGGCTTCCTGAGACATGTCTGCACATGGGCATCAACACAACCACCCATGGTCCCAACTAGAGGTGCATGTGATAGGGTGATGGCACAAGAGAGCAACCAGAAGACAAGGAACCTATACCAGGAAATGCACAATAGCCATGTGGCACAGTTACAAGATATTATTTTAAATAAAGCTAAAGATTTCAACATATTAAAAATGGCTTTAATATTTAAGGTTTGGAAAGGAGAAAAAGACAAAATGGTCCAATGAGTCCTGATATGTGGAATTACAGTTTCCATTGCCTTAATCAATCTTCATATCCCATGATATAACACCTCCAGAAACAAGGACCCCATTGCACACATTTCAAAAGATAAACCTTGCCCACCAGACCCTCAGTTATATTACACAACTTTCCCAACAAACATACACCCAATGCACTTTTCAAAGTTTTACTTCAACAATTGTTTCATCAGCCAATTAACCAATTAGCTAGATCGCCCCGATACATAGAAATATTTTTATTACATACCATCCTAAAATATTGCTTTGATATGTTATGTACGTGGCATTTCAGGTGTCTAGTATTGATGACTGATCTATCCTAGGGGCATCCTAAGCTGCTAGGATATGCAAGGGAGTGCCAGACTGTGTTTGCACAGGTCTGAATGAAATTTTCCTCTTTGTCTGCCTACAAAAATGAAAACATAGATGGAAAACTAAAATACACTCCTCATGATGACCTTTAAAAGTTATCTATTCTCCTTAGTATAAAATATACAAATTTGTTAGTATTCAGGACTTTTTTTAAAAAAGGCGAACAAGCTAAAAAAGTTTGCCACCTTGAAGCAGGACTTCCTCCTTTAGAAGAACACATTTTCACTACTAAAATATAATGATTTCAATATTTCAATATAATCAAATGCAAAGTGTAAAATCTGTTCAGATGTAACATGTTCGTAGGTTTCCTTTTCTTACTATCCCTACCACATTATTAATGAGATTCAAAGTGGGGCTTTAAAAGGCCACCCTCCATTTCTTCATTTTAAGCCATTTCTTAGTGGATTTGCCAGTTCTGATTAACTTTATCTTTTAGACAGATGGCCTCCCATTTACATATTCTTTTACAGTTACAATGAATAATTTTAAGGGGGCATGATAACTGAAAGTTGCCCAGGGGCTGAAGAAGGAGAGCCACTATAAACCATAACATTTCCACAACTACGCATCACAGTTGGTATTCTCCTGGTCTGTCTTATGTTTGTACCAAATATGACTGCAACTTTTTGTTATTCAACAGCACAATTTCTCAAAAGTCTTAGTCTTGCCTGTATGTTAAATAGAAATTATAGTCTTATTATAATTTTCCTATTGGACAGCATTTTGGGGGGTTTTGAATAGCATACCTTCTATGCAGTTTTTTCACTTCTGTTGAATGAGTTATCTGGGGATCCACCAGTGTAACCTTTGGGGCTCTTGGAGCCTCTATTAGGCATCAGCTAGTGAGCCCTTGGGCCGCACTTGTAGGATCAGCTAGTCCTAAACCAATTATTAATATTATCTTGTATTTATATAGCTACACACTGCAGACCATAGCCATGTCACTAATTGTCCGTCAGAGGGGCTCACAATCTACCATAGTCATATGTAACTAACGCAATGTAAGGCCATATTTTCAGGGGAAGCCAATTAACCTAATTGCTTGGTTTAGGCATGTGGGAGAAAACTGTAGTGCCCGGAGGAAACCCACACAAAGACAGGGAGAACTCCGTACACATGGTGTCTTGACTTAGATTCGAACCTGGTCTCATAATGTTGCAAAAGCAAGAGTAGTAGTCACTGAGCCAGCCGTAACAATTTAGGAAGTATTTTTAATCTATACCACTTGTAGACTATTTTCTATTTAGTAAATTATTTAAATATTTTGGCAATCTTTTTTAAACTTCTTGCCAGCCTTGTTGATAATCATAAAATTATTTCTGAACCCTTATGAGAGCTATTCTGATTTTGTGATGATGACAAAACACAATAGCAAATTGAACACCAGATCTGAGGTTTAAATGAGACAGCTTCCACCTGCATACTCCCCGAGGAGATCCTAATCATTGGTAGCTAATCTTGAACATCTGATTCTAATTTCATGAATGTGAAATGATGGTCAACATAAGGGTGTACTTACTTTTTTCCATTTAACAAACCTGCAAGTTTGTTTATTATTCAAATGATCATATAATGTTAATTTAGATCAAGTTCATCATTTTTATCGGTAAGTACTGTTTGAATGAAGATCTGTTGTTTGCCAAATATGTTGAAAAACGTAACTGTAATTTCCATGAGGTGTATATGATCTACTGATTGAGGAAAAGTGGACAATTGAAAAAGGGCTGATAAAATATGCATGCATGTTGACATTAATGTGCCATAAAACCTAAAGAGTCCCACATCGCATTCATTGATTGTATAATATATGAAGAGGATGGCAAGATGTGGTCTGGGGTTTAGCAGCAAAAATCTTCCCAATGGAACAAACAAACATGAATGAATCTGTATTATATATATTTTAAATATATAGATGTATATATTTCAGATTCCTCCAGGTAAATTTATACTAGTGAGAACATTCTTGCTGTTTAACCCCAGACCGCTTTTAACATATTTTATTGTAAGATTATCTTTGTTTGTATGTCTTTGCTCATCTAATAGCTGACCTTAGTACCCCATTGCTCCACTCTGGTGTTCTTTGTGTTGAAATATAAAATAAAATGATTTGAATAATACTTGTTAGCATCTCCAAGCTCTTTCTAGCTGCCCACGTCTTGGCAGCAAATCATGTGCCATGTGTCAAAGACTATTGTTTAGCCAGGAGCAGCCCAAAAAGTCCCATGATGAAGATCATTTGGTCACCATTTTGGTTTTAGTTAAGGCAGCTGGAAGAGGACCCTTGGAGCTGGAAGAGCTCATGCAAACTTCTGTTTTGCCAAGGCCTGTGGGCAGGAATCTACGATTGCATGATTTTGCCATGGGCTCACCTGATACTTTTCTTTACATTCTTGTTGCTAATGGCATCCAGTTATTTTAGTAAAAATGAATGCTAGAATACGCATTTGGAGGTGGCATGTATTGTGTTATATTTACAACAATTTATTTTGTCCCATGATCAAGAGAGAAGAAATATATTTAATGCTACTTGAACTAATTGTACTACTTGTAAGTGGTCTGATTTCCCTCAATGCTTTCTGCACACTTTCTTTGCCAGTTCATCTACTGAATGTAGATGAGGTATTTCTAATTAATTATGTATGTTCAACCAATTTAACCCTTATATGAATGTATGCATAATTTGTGATGTCTACCTATTATGTGCTTAATTTGGTACTATACAAGTCTCAAGCTCCCCTGAGGAAGCCAAAATGTTGAAACGCGTCAGAAATTAAGGGACTAAGGGACCTCACCCATTGGTTTACACATTAAATATCTGGTTTGTCCAACAGGACCTGCCAGGATCCATCTCTTTTTCTTGTTACTACAATAGCACTATATATCTAGAATCAACAGAACCACCACCTCTTTGCGTGATCTGAATGCAAGAAAAAAGGGGATTATTTAACTTTGAATTTACTGTGACACTATTATTATTTTGCACTTTGTTTGACTTGACTTGATATTTTGAATTATAAGCTGCAAAAAACACTCTCTCTTGGTTCTTTCCATTTTCTCTGTTTTCATCTACTGAATTAGGCCAGAGGTAGCTCAAGAGGTAGCAAGAAGGGATAAATAAAGAAAATAGCTAAACTGTGAGGTTAGGAGCTACTTCTCCCTACCACTTCCTTGCAACAGACTTGGAGACATTTGTTATTTTCTCAACAGAAACTAACTATAAATTTAAAGCTGATATCCACCATTTACCCAACAACCAACCAAATTCTGCATATTTTTTTCTCACCAAAAAAACATAGTCATGTTTCCTTTATTGGATATTCACATCACTGTCTATGGACTGTCCAATAGTGGAAACCTGTAAGAGGCATTTTTACCACAGACTCAGTCTTGTTCCCAACTGCTTCCATTGAACTAAATAGGAGAGGTTGGAAACAGTTTGTGCAAAATTCTGCATGCAGCTGTGAATATGGTGCAGTTCTTAAAAGCAGCAAGTCACTTCTGGCCATGCAGTTGCTTTTCCTTTTCTGGAGGAAAGCTCTCAACTGCACTCAACCCCACTAATCCACATGACAAAGTGGTTGTCAAGCTTGCAGTTCGCAGCAAAGTAGTTGATGAGATCTGGCTGCGAAAAGCTAACAGCTGCAATTTTCAATCACATGTCTGAAGGGGCCTAAGGATCCAAAAGATGAATCAGAAGCATTGATGTCAATGCAAGAGAACAGTTTAGGACCAGCATGGGTGTATTAATATCACTGGATCAGCGGACCCCCACCCCTAGGAACAAAGATGTCAAGAAACTTGGACTGAAGAATTAGGAGAGTATACCTTGATTCACATGGTAAAAAAAAACAGAATGGGTTAGAGTGAGGTTAGAAGGAATGAGGGTCAAGGTAGAAAGTTTTTTGCCCTAGGATGGGCTTTAAGATAAGTTGTAAGGATTACATTATTTCTACCATTAGGCATACCATCAGCATCTAGAAAAACACTAAAAATAATAATAAAAGATACTCCATTGTAAATAGATTGGAAATCTTTATATGAAGCATAGAAATGATTTTTATGGCTAGGAGGACTGGTCCAGAACTACAAATAGCAAAGTAAAAGGAAAAAAAAACAGTAAAGCAAGATGAGGCGCCACTGATTTCAACCTATGACTTATTTATCTGATAAAGAAACATATTGATTATTTAGCAACACTTTTATTTTTAAGCAATATGTGTTCTATATGCTTTCAGACACCGAGTCTTAGCCGGGAGGATCAATAAGTACCAGAGCTGCATTTTCCGAGTGTATCAAAGCTTTTCAGGCTGACATCGAGAAGGCTGGGCACAAAAGAGAAAATCATAGATTGACAAAATCTAATTTATTATTAGCAGATAATGCACCATGTGTTTTTTTAAAACAGAATTCTTTGCAAATATCCTAGCAAAGAGAATAGGATGCAAGCAAAGAAAACTCATAGCAATTACTAGGAACTTTTTAAACTGCATGCGAAGTGTATAAAGACTTTCCACTTTCATTATCAGGAAAAGGAGCTTTATTGGAAAATATTAGGTTGCTTTTTTGCCCAAGTTAAAATATTATTTAGTTAAAGGTAAGTTCCAGTTTATACTTTGTTGTCGTTTTGATTGTATAAAATGCCAGTTCTAGAATAAACATTATATGGCTAAAAGACACCAGATCAGGACATCTATTATATGGCTTAGTATAGGACACCCCGCCAAAGGAGTTTAAGTGTTTTCAGTGAAGAATACTAGTAATGCTACAGCATACAAAGACCTTTGAGACATTTGTGTGCATTCGGTGGCATTGTTAAGCCTTTAAATTTGGGGTACATGCCCTGTAAAGCTTCCCTGATTCTCCTTTGCCTTTTTTGCACCTCCACCATCGTTCATGACCTTCAGTGTCCCCTTTATGTATTCTCTTTTCTCTAAGCCACTGGTGTCATGGTCAAATTTAGGCAGTAATAGGGACAAATATACTTACAGGCATGGTTTACTGCCAGCTCTGCAGGGGAGAGCGACAACAAGGGTACTATATTGAGATGGAGGTTTTTATAAGGTGATCATAATAGGGGGTAATGAAGGCACAGAGTAGACACTAAGGCCACTAAAATTGGGGTACAATGGGAAGGGACACTGAGGGTATTATGAAGGGGCACTATAAGGGAGGACAGTAAATGAACCCACTAGAACAAAAGCACTATAAGAGTGTATCCTTATAAACTTCTTAATAAGCTGTTCTTAGATCAGATCTTCTATTCTCAAAATATGAAGCACAAAAAACAGGTTTGACACTAAAATGTAAATTAAGAATTTTTTTTTTTTTTAAAGTCAGCAACTTGGTCCATCTTTCCATCCTTAGCCATTCCCCCAAGTACTAACATTTGCAGAGTCCAGTGGCACATAAAGCTACCCATTGTCCCTGATTTAAAGGGACTGTGTCCTTTTTTGAAACAAGATACCTCATTGCAATTGCAATGGAAAAGGTGTTATAGATCAAAAGAATCAGTAAGAAACGTGGGTAACCAATCATATTTTATATATGATATATAATGATATATTATAATAATTCTTACTGGTCCATGTAACAATGGCACTTGTTGATGGTGGAGGGGTGTTCTTTGTGTACATACAAAGAGATTCCTGTAGCCTAAAAAATTAGGATAAGCTGCTAAATGAAGGGCATAGATGTCTTTGTCATACAGGCTGTGATTGACATCCCAATTTTATCTTTCTCTATGCCGTGAACAGCAAGATAAGGAATTGAAAAAGAGGTGCTGAAACTTCACGTTTGAGCTTCAAATCTCAAAAGTACCATACACAATCTTCACAGCATAATGGTCCCAGTTAGTTGGCTCATGACATATACAACACAAGAAGTTTCAAATTTAAAAAATAAAAATTCAAGAGGCATCAAACGCCACATTTAAGCCTCAGGCGTGGTTTTGCTGCTATATTGGTGTGCCTCTAGAACTAGGCATATGGTACAGAAAGCTTTCAGAAATAATTCTTCTTCAGAGTTCATACATCACTATTAAACCTGATGAAGTTCTTTTGGCCCCCAAAATGTGTTAGCCATACTCGTTATTTTTGGATATTAAATTGAGGACTCCTTCACAAAGGTTCTACTTTCTATATCTGTTTGGTGAGAAACAAGATGTCAGCTACTGAGTTACTAGAGCAGATGGATAGACTGGAGTAGTTTCTTCCATTAACTGTTTTAGTCCCGGTGATTTATACGTTGAGTAGTTGTAAACACATGCAGAGGAAAGGGTTTCTTTAAAAGTATTCTTATCCTTTAAGTGTGTTTCCTGCTGAAAATGTATCCAGGCTACATCACAGGAAAAACGGATCATATTTTGCCTTACACAATGTATTTTTTCAGCTGTTAGCAGATGGGCAACCTAAATTGTTTACTTGATAAACAGTGGAAGTCGTGATGGATGTATGACAACTTGAAGTAAAGTAAAGTACGGGGGGCTTTGGGTTGGGAGCTTGAGCTGTTGTAGGCAGGAAGTTGTAGTTAATTATAGAATATAAAGGGATATGGGGTCAGGTGACGCTTTACGTCTTTCTTCATCATCTCCCTTAAGTTTCTGCTGACTTCATTTTGAAAAGGCAGCTGCACCCTTATTATTCAAAAAGAAATGAATAAAAGAAAAAAATTGATTAGATATCCATCCATTTTCCCCCAAGGGGATGCAGCAGCCAACTTAGATCAGTAATTTTGTTCTCAACGCCGTAGTGATGACAGATGTTGTAGCATGCAATTCTGTTACGATATTCCCCATAACCACTCGCGTCCCGGCTCCTTGGGTAATAAGAAATCTTCTTTATCTGGTCCTTTCACACAAGCAGACTTTGAAAAGAAAATAACTTTGCTGTGATTAAAAAGTCGTAACTGTTGTAGAATTGTGCGCCAAAGTTTTTGACAGGTTTGGAGCAGTTTAAAGTGGAAATGGACAGCCTGATAAAAAACACAAAGTTGTATAGTATCAGGAAACGTGGGCTGCAAGGCATTTCTGATTCCTAATACATATACAGTGGGATAGAAATATTTCTTGTTACTCTGAGCAACCACACTGATTCATTTTTAACCTGCTCTGGGGAACCAGTTGTTGGCTTATTGGTTGGTTCCCTCTGATTTCAATACCTGAGCTGGAAAAGCTGTGAAAATATTCTCAATTTGCCATAAAGAGACCTCCAGACTATTCATTTCAACAGAAAAGTTATTACAAGAATATATGTGCATTTAACTAATTGTGTATTTTTTACCTGTTATAGCCTCCTTGTGTAGACAACCAAAATCCCTGAAACTGCTGCGGGGGCCGCCATCTTGTTGTGATGTCACACAAAGTGACATAATTTAGTATTTTCTTTTCTGTTCTTCTCTAGCTGCTACATAAAAGGGTATTTACAAAGGTGGGGACAGTGAAGCTGATAGCACAGACAGGGAAGAGAAGAGAGCTATGATGTGCCAGGCAAGGAGAATGGAACTGTGGCTATTCTACTGAAAATGAAAAGGGGAAATTAAGTAAACATTTGGGATAATCCACTTTTTGTGTAGTTTTACCTGCTGATCACAGGGCATCTTTAAATCAGTCCTTAGACTTTGATGAGTCTGAAAGACCCGGTAAGAGGAGAAGAAACTACTAGTGCTGAGTCAAATCTTTGTTCTGTTCTAGAGTTATGGCCACCACCGCTATATGACAATTTTGTTTCTGTCCCCCACAGTTCCTCGGTTGTTTGTAAAGCTAGCTACTACATTATTATAGAACACGGAGATGGGACACGCTATTTGTCACACCTGGGATTATATCAGATACAAAAGCCAAGGGCTCCAATGCTCACTAATATAAATATACCCATCCAATAAACCAATAGAATTCAGTCTAAAGCAGTTTTGGTGTTTGTCAACCAGGGTTCTTACAGGGATTGTTAGGGGTTCCTTGAGCAATGAGCAATATATATCTCTCAGGTCAGTTTAAGTGACACCAATTTTCTTTTGGCTATCTGTAGGCATTCCTTTTACTGCTGACCACTATGATAATATACCTGAATGGTATTTCTGGGGTTCCCCTCTGTTAAAAAGATTGAGAAAGGCTGGTCTAAAGAACAGTTTTCATCTTTTGGCTTAAGTAAGCACCAAAACACAGAAGGTTTTCTGTGCAGGGACCAAGGGCTCAACAATAAGTGCCGAAGGGCCACATGACACCCCAGGCCACGGGTTGGGCACCAAAGTTCCAAAGGATATAGGAAACCATTGATAAATTCAACTTCCCAGCAGCCATACAAATTTTAAATATCCACCAAATAAAGCAAGTAATAGTAAATAGCCAAACAATAGAAATGTTACCCTACATGATAAACATGTGAGTAAAATCTTTGTGTTGTTGTATATCTAGTCTGGTGGTCTTTTAGGTGTACTCTTTTATACTGTTTCCTCCAACAAAGAAAGAAAATTTAAAAACACTCAGTGACGTTCAGGAGGAATTGATTTCCATGATCTATAATTAGACTTTATAAATAAGTGAATCGATTGGTTTTTATTTTCAGCTGGCCAGAAGAAAGAAGCATCAGCTATCATTTCAGGTTCTAAGCCAGCACTCTACATGTGATGCCAGTGGAGGAACTACCAGCTTGGCAAGGGGAGACAGCTGTGCCCAGCTCCCTGAGGGTGAATGAGGCATGGCTTACATGGATGAGTATGTGGGCATTCACTCATAGTTGCTGTACCCTAAAACCATTTGATAAACTGGATCAATGTGCAAAAACGTAAAGTTTTTAAGAATTGGTACTGTATGGCAAAGTGGAATGTATTTTCTTCAATGTCATTTGCTATTTGTTAGAGAATGCTTTGAATCCTGGACCAGATCCATCCCAGGTTTGTTGGGTCACCCAGCTTCACTGGTGAAAGTTTATTCTCCCCAGCCTTGGAGAGCTTTAATAAATCAGGGCAGGAAGTAAAAGCTGACTATGGATGATACCTGGATAAAGATGGCTCAGTCTAGAGAAGAAAAGAAGATGAAAGCATTACCAGGGGAAGTGCTATGATCTCCTTGAGAAAGTATAGATACCAACAAGTGTTACACTTATAAGTTACTAAGGATGCATGACCATATCTAATATTATATTCACTTCAATAATGTAATCAGTGGGCATGATAGTAGCGGAAGAATTGTTGACTCATCCTTTTTTCCTTTTGAATATATGCATGTGGATTTGTCCCATGGATTGCACATCATACACCGCAAATTAGTCTAATTTTCATACATATATATGCAGGAAAATTTTCAAATATTTCTGCAATCACAAGTCATCAGACGAGCTATACATGGACAGCCAACTCATTGGAAACTCAGGATGGGGCAAAAGATACACCAATCCTTAATTATACCCAAGCTGTGGCTACTTCATGTGCAAATTATACAATGTAAAGATTTACATAGGTCCCAAATTCCCTCTAAATATAAATATAAATAATAAAAAAATACGTGTCCGTTGGTCCGTTAAGCAGAGAGAACTTTGTTAATAGAAAAGTGCAGGTCATATGACTTGCTATTATACAATCACGGAGCTCTCTTTGCTCAATACTCACTGCAGCCAAACTAGTCTTAAAATAGAACTTTGCCCATTATTTTAAAGCTGCTTTGCTAAAATGTTTCCATTTACATCTAAGCTAAACTGTGGCTTTAAAGTAGAACTTCAACCTGAACAGTATTTTTTACAAGACACTTATTAACTGACCTTTAAAATATAAATCCTCACTTACCTTTTTAGCTGTTGTCACTACGGAGTCATTTTCATCTTTAAAATTCACAGCAGAAGTACCTTCAAGACCTTCCGGAGCCTAGTTTAATCTTTTATACGACCAGCTGTGACTGGGCAGCCTTACTGAGCAGATAAACAAAAAAAAAAAAACGGAGCGAGCAAAGTGCTGAGCCTGGACTTACCGTAAATGATCTCATTACATTTCTTGTGAAAATTTAGGCTGAGTTGCACCACAGTACCTACAGCAACTGAGGTTAGTTAGGGATTGTTTCAAAGCTGGTTGGTAATATGCAAATATTTGGATAGCCATAACCTGGCCATACTTTACATTTTTATAGCATTGCAATAGATGGTTGGTTTTTGGACATAATTAGATCAAATATGATCACCTTAGCATTTATCTCAAGTGCTAGATAAAGCCACACACAATGCTAACTCATTGTCCATCCATGCCACTGTGAAGGAGCACAATCAAACAGAATGAGTCTGAAAATTCTATCACTTCCTTGGCAATTTTCTTTTATTTTCTCTCATTGCTTGAAATATCCAAGAAGCAGATTTCCAATGTTATTTTCTCTGCCATTTAAGCCTTTGAAATAACTTAATATTCCGTGTTCATGCATAGCTGGGAGTGCACAAGGAGGACACGCAGTATAATTGAATTCCTTACACAGCAAAAGAACAACATGTTTAAATATCCAATACTCTTACGGGTGATGAAAAATGAATCAAACTAGTTTTGTCCTTGCAGTCGTTATTATTTTTTTTTTTTACTGGATTGAAAACCTTTTAGCATTTTGTCTCCATTTCATTATCTCCCAAAGCATGAAAAGTAATAGAATTTGCATCAAATCGTGCTGGCGAGAGGGGACTCGGAGACATTGTCAGCTGCCCCTTTTAATCCAATCTTCCCCAACGCAGTTGGCATGGCTGTTGCCAAACTCGAGCAGCGGGAATCCGCTTTATTAAGGAAAAGCATGAATCTCCACTTTTTATAAAAAAACACAATTAGGATTTTTTTAAATCTTTCTCTGCTCTGTTACTCCAAATACTTCCTCTTGCTGAGATTACATGTGCGGTCTAGCAGAAGAGGTTATTAAATAGTCTCCAAAATTAGCTGAAAACCCTAATTATCTTAGTTTAGCTGTGGAAAAAAAAAAAGAACACGAAGAAATGAATATTTGAATTTTCATTATCATGTGTCAGTGGGGTTCTTGGAGATCCTGAATTTTAAGTGATCAGTTGTTGGAGAACAGTGTGGGAATGACAAACATGTCAGCTCCCTCCCCGTCCTCTGTGTTGTGTCTGCTGCTTGTTGCGTACAGTTTCCCTCACGTACTAAGCGTCTGCCAAGGAGAACTGCAATTAATTATGGAAATCACAGTGATACTTATCCCCACGTTCTTCAGAAATATTATACAAATGGGAGATGCTGAATACTGAAGCTTTAAGGTGAATTTGAGTTGGAGGATAAAAGGAGCAATGATTTATAAACTGCCTTGTTTTTTAAAGAGTACTTGGAAGAAAGTTTCAATGTCACATGTCAAGACAAAAAAATACATATATATATATATATATATATATATAAGGTATAGAACTTCCAACATTCTTTTTTCTATTAAGAAATTTTGACCCTACCCAGTGGTCAGAACACCATAAAGTAAACTAAAATCTCAACCAGGACATTGTAAAACCAAGGGTCCTTACCTCATTCCTACTGTGCTCAAAGCTTGAAAAAGTAGGATAATAGAATATCGTAGCAGTTAGGCTGTTTTAAAAGAAAACTGGCTAGCACTAATGGTGCTCGGAAATGATTACATTTGGTTGTACCATTCACGAAAAATTGGAATGTTTGTGTTTTTAGAAAGAGCCGTATAATAGTTTACAAATGTAGTATGGCTCAGTGACAATATATTAGGGCTCAACTAACACAGATGCAAGATGATGATAGTTGTCATCAGCCAGCAGCCTACTATATCTGGTATACCAAGTAAAGTATTGTTGGGAACTCCTACTCCAACGTCCATTCCAAACACGACTAGTGGAGTGGACACATTGCCATGACACCTACGTGGGCTTGTTTGATATCCCATTCCAAAACCATTACCAGTGATATAGAGTTGACCCCTTAAAAAGTTTTAGCAGCCTCCACTTATCTGAGAAGGTTTTCCATAAGATTTTGGAGTATGTCTCAGGGAATTTTACCTACTCAATCAAAAGAGTTTTTCTGAGGACATGCACTAAAGCTGGATGTGAAGACCTGGCTCACAATATTCATTCCAATTGAGTTGAGGGTTGAGGTTAGGTTCCCCCTCTCCAAGCTCATTAAACCATTTCTATGAACCCAGGTTTCTGCACCTGAATTTAATCATTTAATAGGGTGTCTTCATACACTTGGTCTGCTTTTAATGTGAGACAATTCAGGAATGGAGTTCCATACTCGAGTAACACAAACTGGAGTGATACATTTACATATGCAAGGCACAAATTATCGACTTTGCCCACTGTAGGCGGCTCCCAGTTTTTCAAAGAGAGATGAGTTTAATAGAAAGTGATGGAAAATCTCTCTGATAAGAACACAGATGGAGGAAGCCTGGACCTTGGACCTGTTTATATTGCTGTGAATGCCTTGCAGTCTTAGTAATAACGACTTATGATTTCTTGTATAGTGTCACAGTGACAGGGAGGAAGGGAAAATAATTCTCTAGAGGAGTTACATAGAGAAATAGAATAGGACAAGAATTTTAACTCTCACCCCTCTGTTAAAAGAAATCTAGACTTATATAAATCTCAATCAGATTCCAGTGGACTACAAATTGTAACAGCCGTGGACGTAGACTATGGATGTGCCTACTTACGACAAGGGATAAATTTGGGTTCAATTCTATCACGGATTACTGGATTTTTAGCCTTTCCCCTTTCACAGTTTCTGAACTTAGGCAGAATTGCCAGTGATTGAACAAAAACATATACCAGTAGTATAGATAACAACAGGTTTACAAGCAATGTTTACATTGCCAGAACCAAAGCAGTTTTTCCCTTTCTTACTCCAACCCATACTAAAAATTTGAAAAGAAGAAGCTTATTGGTTGCATAAAAGCAGCACAGTCAGTTCCCCTTGCAGTTCCCCCTTATATCATAGGATTCATAGGATACTCTTTCAAAAGCTCAAGTCAATGAGATTATCCTCGTAGAGATCAGCTGTCAGAGATAAGGTCAGCATTTGGAAGGAATATTTTCCTTACTTCTTTGGCTTGAAGCTCAAGTGTCGATAAAACACAAACAAGATGGAATTTACACAACTTTTAAGTGCGATTAGTATCAATCAAATTTTCCTTCTGGATTCCCACCGCTTACTCCTCGAAGCCAAACGGTGTCAGGCGAACAAATATACATCTCACCTGCTGAGTGTTTGTGTTGGAGGCTCTTTACCAGTGAAGAGCTATTAAATGAATGTAGCATTACAAATGCCCAATTCTTAAGGAGATCTGCTTTTTACTGCTCGATGAAATAAACTCATGTAATTCTTATGCCATGAGCACAGAGAAAAAAAAAGCACAAAGCAAAACCGAACATAAATCAAATATCATTTTCAGACTAAATAACAACATGTACGTAGAATTCAATGATGGGGCTGATACATCTTGGATAATTATTAGGTAGTAGTTGTCACCTGGCTGTGGAAGAGTGGATAATGGTTGTGTTGGGTACCAGTATGGTTAACAGCAGATCAGTGATGTACATGGAAATTGAGGCAAGCCAAGGATTATAAAATTTAGCATCCCTGGTGTTACTAATATACAAAACATTTATGCCAATGGTTGACAACTTAGCTTTCTTATATCCAGAATTCTAGGATTCACAGGGAATCCTCCTGTTTGTGATCCCGAGGACACTAGAGGGTAATTAACCTCCAGTGCCGGGGATCGCACCTTCTTCCCTATGAATGCATTCCTGGCACTAGAGGTGCACCCCCCTCCGGGGTCTTCTCCTTATCCTGCTCGGGGGCGCACCGGCTAGAACAGCGGACCACCAAAATTTTTTACACCACTGGACTAGTTCATTACCTTTTGTCTGACATTTTTTGGAACATGTGAAAGGAGAAAAATGGGGGGGGGCAATATGTGATACCTTGAGGATTTCTGTTGACCTTAAAGGGATTTTTTGACACTTCCTGTGTCTCTGTATTAGAAAATAAATGTAAAGTTCTCTATTGGATGCGTAAAAACTGACAATTTATTTCCCTTTTTTACTTTATCCAAAAAAAAAAAAGTTTGGGCAGGACATGCACTTTAAAGTGGAAATATTAGAGACCACTGCGGTTTATAACAGGAAACGATTTGTGATACGTAATTATTCAATCCAGAATTCTTGCTACAATGAGTATAACATCTCTCCCCAGAACTGTAAATAAACAGCCATCTCAAGTCAGCGTGTATGCCGACAGCTATCGGGTCAGATTCTCGGAAATCTCTCTTACACGACATGTTTGAGAACACATTCTCGTGAACATCAAAAAGTAAACGATGGACCCAGCTGTGCTTGAGAATTTATGTATTTTACAGACTTGCCTGAAGTTTTATATTTCCCGTACCAAACATAAGACGTGAAAATGGCAATCACTCTTTTAGCAGTTTATATCAGGTGTGGAGCAGATTTGGATGATGATGATGATGTGAAACTAAACTTAAAGCAAAACTTAACTTAAAAATGAAAGTGGAAACAGGCAGGTTTTTCTTTTGCAGAAGGGAGAGGCGATTGTCTGCAACAAAACAAACTTATCGGCATATTTGCAATCCTCTTTATAATATACAGTGAACTGCACATACACAGCTCAGTGTACAATCCAGGCATAGCTGACTGGAATGAATTAATTAATTAATTTATATGCACATGTGTATGAGTTATCAATCTATCAATCAGTCATCAATCTTGAATGGACAATCAAGATGGCTGAAGATCCCGAAACTGGAAGAAGAATGGGTGAAGAAGAACTTGCCTGCCCACAAAATTTTCAATTATAAAGTGGAACTAAAAACCACTATACTCACATGTCCCTGTTCTTTTGAGGGGAACTACCAATTTCTACCTTCTTCTCTTACTAGATGTGATCTTTGACCTGGAAAATTCCATTTTTGACAGTTTGGCAGAGTGATCAGGCAGGTAAGGACACCTATTCCAGAAGACACATCGAATATCACTTTCTGCAGTAATTTTGGTTTTGCTTTAAACCTATGCCTCCTTCTTTGTCCTTTTGACTGTAAGTTTTAATGCCTGTTCATATGAACCTCCAATGCTTCCATTCATTTCTTTCCCCGCCATCTTCTTTTGTGACATCACAAAGAACTGTCTTTCCTGTGTATCTGATCCTCTTGTTATGTGGTCCAAAATCCCCCAGCCATGTCCCATTTGGTGTTCTTCTTCGCCTGCCTGCATAGAGATGACTTCACTATGCCATTTGTGCATTGTTGATATATTATTGGGCTTCCAGCAGGAAGGGAGCCATTTGCCTTCCAATACAGGTGACATGGGTATCCCAGGATACTGTGGTTTAATATTGTCAATCAAAATCACTGCACCAGGTGACAGGAAGGGGCAAAGTACACAATAAACATTACAAAAAGTTTTACAGAATTAAAAAAAAAAAGTTTTTGTTACTAGATACAAGGAGAAGGTTAAACACTAATAACGCCTATTTGTGGTTGAAAGGTCCGCTTTATAATCTGTATTCATACAAAAACAGCATTACTTCCCCTAGTCTCTTGAACTTTTGTTATTTACTTGTAGTCCCACCCTGGTAATGCAGAAGTGTCAGGATATACACCGTCTTATCACCAGACTAAACTCAACTGATAACACACACTTAAAAACTGCAATGTAGGAAAGATACAGATATATGTGAAAGAAAACAAAAGGCTTTGTTCCCTTGTTCTGCCCTCCTCCAACAGCCATGACAGGGTGTCAGCTATCAGCTCTGTGCTCAATTAGGAGACAGATCAGCATCAGTGGGGGTCTAACAGCCTGGAAATGAGATGGTTTGTGCTCAGATAGTGAGTCTAACTGAAAGTGGGGAAGGAATATAAACTCTGTTATATTTTAAAAACAGTTCCCCACATGTGTCATCATAATATTTTTGGGAGGGGTATTTCTGTGTTACCTAATATACTGTGCAACAAAAGAGTATTAAGAATATGAGTTAGGAGTGATGGCAAACTCCTGAAAGTTAAGTTAGGTGCATGGACGTAAAATGTTTCAATTAGATTGCACTTGTCTAAATAATTGCTAGCAATTGCTACATACATGCTACTACTAGTGTGTACACTACTAACACATGCAGGTGTGTGTAGTTTCGAGATCACACAAGTTTAAAGCCTTATGTACGTCAACATTGCTAAAATAAATGAAACTTGGGGTGATCATAACTTTGTAGCAGGATCACCCTTGTATGATCACCTTCATGCTGGATATACCTTGCTCAATATTTCTAAAAGATTTTATGTTTATATCAAATCTATTAGTTATTAATTAGGAATGACCCATTTTCTAAAAACAAAACCAAAAAAAAAAATGATTTTATTAAATCCAGTGTATGGCCAGTATCAGATCATCGTGATGATGATATAATAATGCCCAGTGAATAGCCAGCATTAGGCTATACTTACAAAGGTGATTCCTACAGCGATCATTGTCATAAGGACAACATATGATATAGAGTTCCCAATTTTCTATTAGATTGAACATTAGATTTGATATAAACATTGAATCATTTAGAAAATAGGGCACTTCCAATCAATGTTTGATCGATATATTATCCTCATAACAATGATGCTGTAGCAAAATTCATCCTTGTAAGTATACCCTAATACCGGCCATACACTGGACATTCCCAATCTATATTTGATCAATATATCATCATCATCATCATCTGATACTGGCCATACAATGGAATTGATATATTAATTGGGTTTATTAGAAAATAGGTCATTCTTAATAATTATATCATCATCATGATGCTATGTCCCAGGTTCGAATCTTGGCCAGGACATTATCTGCATAGACTTTGCAGGTTCTCCCTGTGTTTGTGTGGGTTTCCTCCGGGTACTCCGGTTTACTACCACATTCCAAAAACATGCAGTTAGGTTAATTGGTTTCCCCCCAAAATTGACCTTAGACTGTATTAAAGACTGAGGTAGGGACATTAGATTGTGAGGTATAATACCGTGTAAAATACACTATATAAATACCGTGTAATAATAATAATAATAACAATGATAATCTGATACTGGCCATACACTGGATTTGATATAACCATTGGGTTTATAAGAAAAAAGGCCATTCCTAATCAACATCTGATCTATATATCAATCAAACATTGATCAGGAATTCCCATTGTTTTTCTGGTCATTGCCCAAACCACTGATACAGAAGAAGCTCTCCAATGCTATTGGTAGTCAAAGTTGTCAGATAAGAGGGGTTGAAGAACAGATTTGGTGAACAGGGGTAACCAGGTAATTAATCATTTATTTGGGTGTGCACCTATTGACCAGAACTTTTCAAGCCATTCTACTCTCGGCAATTTACATTGCATTGCCAGTATGCAACTGGGCAAAATGCACTCATTGGGGTATCTGGTGCATGTTTCATCTGGTGCATGATGGTAACCAGGTGATCAATGGGTGTTGATACGGATATTGATAATTTATTAATCATTTAAATGGATATTGATCATTTATATGGTTGTGCACCTATTGACTGGAACCTCTCGAGCTTTTCCACTCCCAGTAATCCACATTGCAGTGCCAATATGTCATTGGGGCAAATACACTAATCAGGCTAAAAAGCTCTATCTGGTGCACAATGGTAATTAATAGACGTTTGATAGATATTGATCATTTATTTGGTTGTGCACCTATTGACCCGATCCACTCACGTCCTTCCACTCCCAACAATTTATATTGGGGCAAGTGTACTCAACAAGTTCACCACTTGTAGTGCCATGTCTGGTCATACTTTGCAATCTTCCACCCGATACTGAACTGCTGTAGATTTTTTTGTTTGTTTTAAGTCTTTCTTGGTAAGTAACAGAGAGGGGAAGAAGTTGCATTACAATAGACAGAGCTGCTGGGAGTTTTTCACCTCTGCTAGACAACAGCCTGCTTCTCAGTAGGAAAGTAGAATTACACTGAGTACAGTGCTGTGAAATGCAATTGGAAATAGTTTATTTTTAATGTTAATATCCTTTTTTAAAACAACAACAGCCGAATGTTTAGTGTTGCCTCGGCTAAGTTAATTTCCAGATTCCAGATTGTGTTTGAATACATACATCCTTTAAGCAATGTTAACTGCGGCGCGTTTAAAGAAACAGACAATGGAAATTGTATACGGCCCTTTGTATAATGTGGAATCGTTTTATGATGATTGTATTCATGCAATTGGCTTGGAACCAGCAGGCGATGTCCTTTAATTTGTAGATCAATTATGCAAATGAATTGTTAGAAAAATAAGTTGACATTTCCCTTTGTTTGCTGCAGTCTCTTATTTTCATTGATATATGTTTAGTTTGCAATTGGTCTTTGCAATTTCATTTCTTCCAGTGACTTGTGGCAGATTTTCCAAACCGACTGAACGTGCTGAATGATAATTAATAAAGCGTATTCATTTTTAAATTCATTTTCCTTTATCTTGGGAGACTTATTTTACTATAGGGTCTAATTACAAAACAGTGAATCTGATATTCAACAAACATTTTCTGCTGGAGAACCTTCAGAGTCTCTGTGATTCAATGATGATGATTAATTCTCCACCATAGACTGTTTGGTGAATGTCAGATTCACTGCATTTAAATATACCTCTTAGGGAATGAGGTGAAAATCACTTTTCAAAGGCAGGATAACGGTTGCTAAAAATAATCTTTCACTTTCAGTGACAGATTAATGAAAGAGCACTGTACACAGAGCGCCATTCTGTTATGGGGAAAGGGGAAAGAGGACGACAAGTGAGTTGCACCCCACTGTGCTCTGGTCCATTGAAATGCATAGCAGTTGTTCTTAATTGGTCAATGATTGATTTGCCGGGACCGATCAGTAAACAACGCAGGGGGACTACTGTAAACCATCACTACTTCCCACCACTACATATCTCCCATCCTATTGTGTGTGAAATTCCCCCACCTACTAGATTGTAAGCTCTTCGGGGCAGGGTCCTCTCCTCCTGTATCACTGTCTGTATTAGTCTGTCATTTGCAATCCTTATTTAATGTATAGCGCTGCGTATTATGTTGGCGCTATATAAATCCTGTTTATTATTATTATTATTATTATTAACCTCCCGACCGTTAAGCCCGACCTTCGTACGGGCTAAAAAAAAGTGCTATTTTGGTTAACCCCGAGATTTTCCGTACATTAAAATCCCCACTTACCTGGTCCCGCTGTGCTCATCCAGCATCGTGTTCGTGTTCCAGCGTCGTCCTCCGTCGATCGTCGTCCGTCGATCTCCCTCTTCAGCGTCGGGTGCCTTCTCCTATACCAGCGGGACCGGTAAGAAGCCGGCCGGCATTCAAATCCGGTAAATTCAAATTCATATTTTGTACTGGATTGTATACAAACTTGTGTATCCAATCCAATACAAAATAATATAAAATTAATTCAAAGTACATTACTGGTAAATTCAAACGCTCATTTTGTATTGGATTGAATACAAACTCCCGTATCCAATCCAATACAAAAAAATAAAAAATAAATAAAATAAAGGTAAATAACTTGGAAATTCAAATTCATATTTTGCACTGGATTGGATACAAACTTGGATTTAATGTATCCAATCAAATACAAAATAATGCAAAACAAACTCCAATAAATACACAATCAAAGTTTTAAAAATTGCCACACTAGGGAGGTGTTTTAGAATAATATAGTACTTTACAATATACAGAGTTATTGCTTTTTCAGTATTTTCAGTATTTTTGATTTGTTTATGTAGTCATGTTTAAGCTGATTTTTGAGTTTTTCCTTTAATTTTATTAAAAGTATTTTTTTTTTTTTACATGATTGTGTGTTTCAAACATTTTTTATATTCATAATATCTACTAGACCCGTGTTCATAAGTTACAGGTCTACAATTTAAAAAAAAAAATTTCATGAAAAACAGTGGAACACTTTTGGTACAGAAATCTAGACCTCAGTGTAACGCTCAGGTGGTTATTATTAATAATAATAATAATAATAATAATAATGCTAGATTTTTGTACACAACATTCATCTTGGGCAACAACAATTTGACATATGTATGCAGCCAAGGAGTAGTAGAATAAAAATGGATTTTTGCTTTTATATTATTGGGTGATTGACGTCAATGCAACTGCACCTCATTCACAAAGTTAAATGTTCTCTTTGCAAAGGGTGTCTCTCTTTAGCTTAGTGAATGAGGAAAGTTTGTTCAGGATTGACTCTTCCAATCATGTGCGGGCACAAATATAGTTTTTTCAACTTGTGCATGACTGGGGAGAGGGGTTGGGTAACTTTTTAATCTGTTTTAATCTGAAAAATCACTGTAAAAGTGAATGTGCACTATTCTATTAGTAAATACGTGGTTATGTTAACATGGAGCATTGGTTTATTTTGATTAACTTCCTTTTCAAGACCAGACTGTTCAGTGGCAGGTATAGGGGAGGTCAGGACAAACCATAATCCCCTTACAGATGTTCTTTCACTGCTCAGCTTTTATGTCATAGTTTAAATCTTTTTCTTCAAAAGAAAAAAAAATCAATTGATGTATATATATCTAAAACTACAGTCTATATAAGATGACCTTTTCACAAGATGACAACACCATTGTGTGATTTATTAAGCAGAAGAGTTGCCCCCCTTGTTAATGAAAAATGTAAAGTAACAGATCTACTGGCAGAACCCATAGATAAGTAAATTATATTACAGATAGACTCAGAAAAACAAAAGCGGCTGTGCTAGTAATAGCATTATATATGTCATTTCCATTTTACCCATGATTTCATCCTGGGGCATGATTTCATATTGAGGTTACAGAGGAGACATAAGTGAAATTGAAGTGTTTATCACTACTATAAACTCCAATTTTGTTTATTGACCTAATACCATTTAGGATGAAAGAAGAGAGATTGTTTTGTGCCTGACCCCTGTTGGATATTACACTGCCTGGTCAAAAAAAGAAAGCACACTGTAATATTTCATTAAACCGCCTTTAGCTTTGATTATGGTACAAATTCGCCATGGTATCTCGATAAGCTTTTGCAATGTCACAACATGTATTTCCTTCCAGAGATACAAGATCTTGTATCCTTGTAATCCATATGTGAAAATGATGTCTCATGATTTCTGAACCACTCTTTCACAATTTGAACCTTATGAATCCTGGCATTGTCATCTTAGGATATGTATGTGCCATCAGGGGAAACAAAAGTCCTTTGATGGAGAAACCTGGCCATTCTGTATATTTGGGTAGTATATTTTTGGGCACATTGCTGAACCTAGACATTACCAATGGAAGCAACCCCAGATCATACCACTGCCCCAACAGCCTTGAGAGCTTTATGGCCAAGCGGTGTATAAATCTTATGAAAAAGTTTAGGGCATCACAAAATTTACTGTTCATATGCACCCCTCTTTTCCTATCTTGCTGTGATTTGGGTGGTAGTTGGATATGGTGTCCATTGGTGTCCTTGTCTTCTACTGCTAACCCTGTATCAGGCTCTAACGCATAGGGTTAACAGATATTTTAAATATATGCTCTGTATATTGAACGGCATTTTTTTTTACATCTTTTTTTTAATGACTGGCGTATTACAAGCAGTGACAAGGGGCAAGAAATGCTATATGGAAAAGAGAAAACAAGGCCTACAGAAAAGATAATGCAAGGCGTCACACTAATGTCCCTGTCACTTAATGGAAATGACAGCATTCATCTTCTATTCCCCAGTCAATGGGGATTTACCGCTCCTTCTCCACAGGGCTATTGATATTATTACAGCTCATAGCTCTCAGGGTCCTGGAGTGGCACAGGAAAATGTAGCCACCGGGGTTGCTTTTTCTCGTAGACGTTAAACTGTGACACAGGCAGAAGTTATGGTGCAGCAATATCCGTATGTTCATATCTAGACTCCAGGGTCGGCAGGATTTGCAGATACAATCTGATGCTGTGTTTGAAATGTCTGCTACACTAAACTTCAATAAAACCACCATGGAGACTGAGGTAGGTGAGATACCGATACTATATAATCCTCTTTATTTTTCCAATTTTTTTTATCCCAGGATCCACCTCCCTCCTTGTATAACTGCCTGATGGAATGGAAATAGGAAGAAGCTGCTGCATTCTAATGGATTGCTTAGTTTGTACTTTGTGTTTGTAGCTGGAAATGATATCTCTAGAGTGTTGATATGTTATGGGAGGACAGGAGGAGAGGGAGATGTAATATGGCACCAGCCAGATGTAATGTGCTATCAGTCAAAGATGGGGGGCCAGAGAAGACACCCACACACATGTGCCTTAGGATGAGTTGAAAGGTGACAGGTATTTCCTAAAATCTCCAAAAAGAAAACAATATCCAAGCCAAATAGTGACGTATTTCATAGAAGCAAAGCAACCTTTTGCACTCATTTCTGGCAATCTTTGCCTCTTTTTTTTCGCCGAGCATCTTCCTTCAACTGGATCTCCTCTAGGCAGCAGTGAAATTAAAAAAAAGTTATTTTGAGACAATTCTAAAGGGGGAACAGAGTAACAATCATTAGCAGGATAATAGCCCACCATATGTTAATGGATAATAAAAGATTGCTCAACCTGTGCTTGCTATGGTCCTTAGACTATCACAATGGCTATGAGTAAGGAGAAGTGAAATTGGTAGCTTTTAATTTGCCAAAAATGTCTGCAAAAACAGGAACATTTTTACTTGAAATAGGCCTCGAGGTGGTATGAGCCTTTTCCTACCCTTTTACTTCTTTTAGCTTCTCTCTAAAGATTTCAAATTAATTGATTTTCTTTACTTTGGAGCTTTTCCTGTTTTGTTTTTAATTTTTAAACACTTTCCAAATCACTTACAAATCACTTTTCCTTCATGGACCCAGTGGCTTACATTAAACCTAGAGTCTATTTTGCCCCATTCAAGCCCTAGAGTTAGAATAACTTTACATTTTTGATCAAAACATTTAGTGCAGTTGGGGCAAAGCAACAGGTTATCTTTATCAACCCCATCTGCAGCACATAAAGAAAATACCAGATATTGAAGAGAATATGACACACAACTCTACCAATGAATGCTATGATATGGGCAGTACATTGCCCTATTAAAGCTATAAGTCACGGAGAATACGAGATTACAAAGAACAAGGGAGGGGTAATGGTAGGACTGTGAAACCTGGAACAACCTGAACACATGAAGGGGGCCAGGTGGCATGTTTAGCAAACCTCCATGAATGGTAGATGTGCCTTACTTAAAATAAAGGGGCTTAGGGACTAGGGTAAATAAAACCTAAACCTACTCGCTGAATAATACAATTATTGTTATGACATAGATCACAAGCCTGTATACAAACCAAGTTGAAACTAAGCCACAGGAGGAAAAGAAGACCCTACCCAATCAATGCAATGACTTCCATATTTCTGCTTTAGAACGCAATTCGTCCTAAAACACAGGGGTATGTATTGCACAGTCAAGGGTCCTCAAGTCTGCTCAGCAGACTTTAAATTTCATACCAATTTACCAGTGGTGGAAGTCCTTACCTTACCTGTATAATACAACACATCAAAATGGAGGAGGAACTTCCTCGTTCTTCAAACACTCCTCGTTTCTGGGCTGCTGTGGTCTATAAGGTCCTATGGTAAAGCAGCGGTATTTATGGTCTGTGAAAGTAATTGTTTGCCGCAACTTTAAAAATAAAAGATTGGTGTGGGACTTTGGCACCCAGGGTAAGAGATGCAAAGCACATGCCCTGGTTGCCCAACACTAGCAATGGCCTATGGTGGGTCGATAAAGCTTGTTAAGCAAGAGCTGCATGGGCCTATGCATTAGGACATAAGTATCACTTTTAAGAGATCTATAAGCATCAATCAGAGCTGGATAGAAGCTTCAGTGTGCTAGATTTCTTCTATGTTCAACATTTAATTTGACTTGTTATATACCTTTAATACAATGCAAAATGCTAACAACCGACCAGATCAGTTCTCATATTTACAGTAGTTTAGATCAGATACAAGCTCTATTTTTAACTGTGGACTGTCATAAGCCATTTGTCAGCCCAGTCACTTGTGTTTTCAGCCGAACGTGGTTTGTAGCCAGGATGTATTTTGATGCTTTGGAAACACACTGTAGGTCACTGAGATTATGTGTAGCCCAAGGACAGGGGAGAGGTTATAGCTGGCTGGGAGCTACTTGTATGATCTCTCACAGGTAATTCTCATCCTTATCTTTAGGGGTCATCTAAAAGTGAGATTCTCATCTCAAAGCCCTCCCCACATATGGCTCTAATTATCTGAAACCTGCCTGACATGCAAGATGCATCAGATGGGCCTTTCAAAGAGAGACAACAGCGAGGTGACTTCAGGATTTGGCCCCGTAGCCTTGCAGAACCTGGCCGTCACTACTTAGTGGTAGAAAACCGATGTTGTGCCTGGACTTTTAATCTAACTTAAAAGTGATCTCTAAATCATTGAACTCATTTCTTCATGTAATTGAGAAACCTGTTTTATCTTTTTCAATGTATTCTGTGAAAATGACGGCTATATTAATTCTTCCCAAGCTTTATCTGAAAAGTGTTAGTACGACATCAAAGAAAACATATGGTTTCTAGCATTAAATTATTTTATTAGAGACACAACAAACATGGTGGAAGCCATTAAAAACCTTTCTTTATATCTTCAAACAAAAAAGAGTAAACTTCCTAATTAGGCCACGATGTCTAAAACCTGGTCGTTCATGTATCAGCAATTGCTTTCATACCTCTATTGTTTATTACTGAACCTTGGAGTAACCCCTGCCTCCAAAAAGTGTTTTTTGGGCATCTTGGGTTTTCAGGTATGTTGAAGCTCTTCCTGTTACATTCTATATAATAGAAAATAATTGAAAACACCTGTTAGGGAGTGTTAGAAACTCTTTAAATAGCTTCAGTAGGTGTCCAGAGCTGGGATTAGAGCCTCCGTAAAACAGAAGGTATTTTTAGGTCTGACTTTCATTACAGATCCAAAAAAACAAGGTACTCATTCCTCATCTTAAGACATTGGGAAAAGCCAAGAAAATCATGGATTTATGTTTCCATTGCCTGTTTATTACTTGGTGAGTAATTGAATGCCACGTGAGAATATATGTCCTAGGGTGACAATGCTCATTTCTCCAAATCTACAGTGGAACATTGGAAATGAAATAAATAAAGAAGTGGCATAGAAAAATGGCCATAAAGGACACTGGTGATACAGGTCTGTCCTCCTTGTGTAGGGCTTGCCCTGACTCAGAAGTATGTTTGAAATTCCATGCATGAGACACGGATGACTGGCAGACCAATCTCGTGAGACTTCCTGATCTGCTAGCACTGGAATGCACTTATCATTTGGGCATTGATAAAATACTGAAATGAACATAACAAGCGGGGCTGTCTTGAGTAGGCAGAGCTAAAATGTTCTAATAAAATACAAAGGTGTGATTTGTTTCCGTCATCTTGTTCAGAACTAGAGCTGTTGAGCCTGAAGTATTTTATTTATTTTTGTTTTATGCTGGAATTTGCCGGTTTCAGAGGAGCAGAATCTTTATGGTAGACAATAGAAGATGAGACAATGGTATGAGCAATTAAAATATTTCAGCAATATCCAAGGTTTGCAGTGAGCATAATGTTTATATTACATTTAGCAAATGATGCAGACATAATGCCAATCCAGGAATGCATAAAAGACTACAAATATAAGCTGCACAGTAAGTCAATTCTAGATGCCTGTCCTCATCTTCTTCTTGTTCTCAATGAAATAGCAGCCAAGGGTTGAAAATACATTAAGCAGAAACAGAATGTAAAAACAAAAATCCTTGGTAAAGAATGTCATGATGGTGAGTAAACAAATATATGAAATTACTGTATGACTGTATTTCAACTTGTTATGGAAAACAATTTGACATCTGATAGAGAGAAAAGCTGTCCTTTTGCTCCTGCTGTCTATAGGCACTGGCCTACTGGTATAGAGATTGGCGAGACCCCATACCAAACCTTTCAAGCATTTGTGAACTAGACTTTTACAGAGAAGAAAAATGCATTGCATTTCGCTAAGCAAACCAAACTACGTCCTGCAGGCCGTATACGGCCCAATGTTTCCCTGGCCCTTTGGGTGGTCTGCAGCTCTGGCCGGTGCCACCCTGAGCAGGTCAGGAGAAGGACCCACTGGGGGGCGCACTGGCCAGAGCCGCGGAACACATCCCCCAGATCTGAGCCTGCGATGGGAGAGTGGGCGGGTTGTGTGCAGTGTCACAGCCCGCCCACTCTCCTATCGCAAGCTCACATCTGCAATGGGACGTTTAGTGGCGTCATGATGGCATTACCCTACCCACTCTCCCATTGGCCCGGCCCCTCTGTCAAATTTTATTTCAGATTGTGGCCCCCGACTTAAAAAGTTTGCCCACCCCTGGCTTTGGCCATGAAGGCGCATTGATGCCTGCTGTCATATAATAAACCTTTACCACTCCTCAATGCTACTTTTAGTGGCCGACAGGAGGGGAAATCAGAGTGTGTGATATACTCCCTATGCTCTGCTGTGACATCACTGGCTCTGGGTGATTGGCTTTGGCTATGGGGACATATATGATATATATGATCAGCTTTAATAAACTCTTTTTAGTACTTAAAGACTTACTCCAGGTTGGAAAAACAAACCCAGTTCTGTCCTTAACCATTGAAGCACCCCAACACCATTTCCCCTATTAACTTTCTTGTTCCTCCAACAGTGGCTGGGTCCTAAATGCTGCAAGGAGTGCCCAGTGCAATATTGTAGCTCTCTGTATGCCTTATGATGTGTGTTCAAGGTGGCAGAGGGACCGAACTTCGATATTCGTGGCTCACCAAATGTGATTTGAATTATGTCAGTAGTCATTTAACCTAAAAGAATGGCGCCACATCTCTGGATGGGTTGGACTGGTGGGGATAAGGTGAATGTACCAGCTACTTTTTTTTTTTCTTTTGAGTTGTAGGAGATTCCCTTGACGGTTCTGTGGCAACTTTGGCAAGCACTTTGTATTTTGTTGGGGAAAAGGTTAACATTTCCATTAGGCTTTTTTTTAGACTGATGGTGAGTTTGTGGTGTGGGTACCAATAAGAGTCCAAGGGAATGCTTGTCCCCAAGCTTGTCTGAACTTAGGCTATGTACACACGTCAGATGATTCTGTTGGGCTTGTCTCAGGCGAGAATCTGACATGTGTACAGAGGTTGTCCGACATTGTTTATGGATCTGGAGGATCCATGAACGACAGAAGATGAACGACCACAATGAAAGTGATGGTAGGAAAGTACAGTGGGGTGCTTCTCATTCTCCCCCCTCCCTTCTCCAAAGAACATTACGGCACTGTGTGCACAGCACTCATTCATTCATCTTTCAGCAGTTTGTTGCTGGAAATGATTGTTAAAGTTTGTTTTCAACCACAATAATCGAGCGCCTTAGCCCCATTGTTTTGGTTGCTATTCGAATCAGAAGAGGTAATGATGGGAAGACACAGACACAAAAAAAAACAATGGATTAAAACTTGTAACAATGGGCCTGATATATTAAAGCTCTCCAAGACTAGAGAAGATAAAGGTAATCCAGAAAACCTGAAATGGATCTGGTCCAAGATTGAACACATTTGCCAAATAATAGCAAATAATTTTACAAAGTCAATTCCAGGTCTGCTGGATTTCTGAGGTTCTTTCATAATATATCTTCTCCAGTCTTGAAGAGTTTTAATAAATTAGGGCTTATGTTTTTTTATTTTATGTCCCCAAAACATCCTAGAAACATTCACATCACCAATTTGTTGTAAAAGCATCATAGAAACTGGAAGTTAAAAAAAATTCTCCAAGAATCACAAACAGATATTTCTCTTTATCAAAATTGAAAAAAATGGGCTGGGGCTAAGCTTCAAAAGGAGAGAAAGTGTAGAAGAGAAATGATGGTCCTCAAATGAGAATCATGTTTCTCTCAATTTCCAGCACGGGGTCCAATTTAACATTTTGTATCAGTTTAAGTTATTTCTCGTCTGCGACAATGTAGGAGCCATTAACATGATTCCCATTCCACTCTTTAACTCCGGCCCTGACGTGCACAGTGTACTCTCTGTGTGGGGTCGCTTGCCCTGGTATGTGTATTTTCATTGGGCTCTTGGAAGTTGTGTTGAATATATTGTTTGGTGTCTCTGAGTGTTTCATGATTGCTGGCTGGAGAAAACGTTCCACATTGGCAGCTTAGCAACTCCAGAGGAAAGAGAAGAAAAAAAAGAACAAGTTCCAAACTTTTAAGAGGACTTTGCAATCCCAAACAAGGAAGCATTATTTAAATTTACAATTGAAGCAAAAGCAGAAGACCTTGTACAAATGGCTCCGTGTGAGATCTGCCGCATCTGCAGGTCGGCGGCGGCAAATAAAATAATTCTCTTTGCTCTAACAATGTCTTTTATTGCCGAAAGGAAGTCCAAAAGAGATAATTTGTGTCAGATCGCAGGAGAAGAGTCACTAAAAATGTTTAATAAATAGACTACTCATATCTTATTACCGTTAATATATCTGCGAGGACAAAGCCGTACATGATCTAGTACTACCTGTGGCGTATGTTGTTTATAGAATAGTAAATACTGATGACAATTTGTTTAACTTATCCTAATATACTCATGTGAGAGAGAGCCTGCAAAGCTTTGACCTGACGGAATGAAAAATGTTTGTCTAGAGATGCTGTCATGGAGAAGAGGGTTAGGAATTAAAACAAAAACAAGGTTACAATTTTCTGGTTCTGAGGGAGTGCAAGGGGAGTCTATTACCGTGACTCATGCCGTATTTTATTTATGTTTTTTATTAATTATTGAGATGTCCTGCAAGGATTCACTGTAGCAAAACCTGTAAAAAAACACCAAACAAAAACTCGACTGCAGAAGTATAGAATTCCGGGTAACTGCGCTGACGCAAATATTTCTGCTTATAGGTAATAGAGAATACTGTTGTTTTGGCTGAAGCTGTTTTTTTATATGCAGGATAGGCATAGCCAAACCCTTTTTTTGACCTTTTACAATTGTTTGTGGGAGTGCACTGGGGTCTATTGTGACTTCATCAAAAATATGGCTGTGTCATTTTTTAATATTGTATATAATGTATTATAATGGTATATTGTAAGGCACAGCAAAAACAAACAATACAGTATTAAAAAAAAGGATGTGCATATGTAATAAAAATATAGCCGGACCTAGGTACATTAATAATTACAAAATATACATAGGATGTTTTATTTTTATTAGTATTAAAACCTTTTATGCCACTGTACAATAAATAGGGGTTGCAAATGACATAGAGATAAAAACAAAAAAACTTTGACAAAGGAGGAGGAGAGGACCCTGCCGAAAAGAGCATACAATAAAAAGTGTAATATCGTCAAGCTGATTTTTTTATATATATTTACCTGTTTTCTAGCCAGGCACTGCTTTAGCCCATCAGTATATTGTGTCCTGCCCCTGAGGAATCAGTGCTCCTTTGATCACAGGCAAAGAAGGGTAATCGATCTCTAAATTGTGCAGCTACATGATTGTGGGAAAAGAGTATAGCCCCATCCAAAAAAATCATTGCATGGTGCCTAATTAGTAGCCAGACTTCTATTGTGCTAGAGACATCCTCTATAATAGAAAATACTACCTATCTATTGGAATCCAGAAATTAAGGCATCTGGGTGCTACTATAGTGTGTCTATAGAGAATGGTGTACCATTCAGCTTTCCTCTCCTAGCGACAGATACCATTTCAGAGCAGACTTTCCGACCAATTGAACCAGTCAACCACAGTATTTGTGGATCTACCAGTAAGCTTTGGCACTTCCCCTATTGGCATTCTGATGCTCCAGAGGTAAACTAGCTCCAAAGTTCAAATTTGTGTAATGGAAGAATTCGTTACCCTTTCTTACTGATTGAACGGAATGGCAACCCTTTCTTTTGCCTCTCCATACCGGCACATTATGTCCACGGACCTTCTTGATCGTCAACATCACTGGGCCATCGCACTTGCGGCAAGAATTTTCCCTAAAGGAGACCATGTTGAGGGAGATATCGTGACAACGTTTCTTCACTTTGCACCACTCCAGTATAAAACTTTCGTAACAACATTTTTTGCAAGGCTATGCTTTCAACTGGCTTCAATGGCTAATCTTAATGGGAATTTTAATGAAATAGAAGGTGAGGTATTTTTTTAGTAGGGGCAATTGTTATGATGCTATAATGGTTACACAAAGAAGTTTCTTGAGTAGTACACAATAAAAAGAATGTGATGTAGGAACAAAAAATGATGGTAGGAATCACACTGTAGTAGCACGGGCATCTGCTTAAACTATAAAGGTACACATGGGGTGCTTAATTCTATAATTAAAGTATGTAGAATCAAACATTTTTGGGGTTTAGTTTTGGAATGGCTACAAAAGTTTTAGGACACCTGTTGGGCTTTTATTGCTGTCTGTGTGTCCACTAATTGTCTCTCTCTAATTGTTTTGGTGACCATTGTCACCAAGGCAGAATACAAGAAATGCAACATTTTACAGCTGTCCCAATACCAAAAACAGAGGGGAAATCTGTTGGGAACATCTGTTCTGTGACAACTGTCTAAAACTGTATTTTTCCTTATTATAAAAAGATTTCCCCTAACCTCTTTTATGTCTGCTGGACAGGAAATCTTCCCAATAGGACACAAGCAGCAAAAGTTCTGGTTAGGGTTTTCAAACCATTCTTTACTTATTCATTATTAACTGAATAAAAAAAAAAACTGTTTGGGCTTTTCATCAAATTTTCCAACCACAATTTTATGTCTAGAATTAGCTGCTTTTGTCTCTTCAGCATTGGTTCTAAAAAGACTTAACTGAACACTGACATCTATTTGGAGGATTTTCCGAGGAACATTATTCACTGCGCGTAGACAAGTAAAATTGAACACAAGATAAATCTTTGGTGGGTGGGCATGTCTGTTGTTAATTTAGATTTGTTATAGCCCAAATCCACTTTAGAAAGAAAAATAAAAAACATAAAATGGCCAGCAATGCTAAAGTGGAGCTATACTTATTTAACCTCCAGCGGTGTGATGTTCGAAAGTTCCCTCGCCTGTGCCGGCATCTTCCACATTCTTTTGGCTTTGGCCATTTTTTTTGGCCATATGATTGTCTGTAGAAATGAACTCAGCATGTGCCAAAATTTGTACACTGGGAAGCTAAGTCTACTTTATAAAGAAGACATGAAAAACATTCCTAGTATGTCTACTCTGCACTAAAACAAACCTTCATGGTTCCACATTAAAACAAGAAAAAGTTTAACTGCTATACTCGATTCTTTCCAATTCTGCCCCTTGAAAACATTCTCCTCCTTCCTGCTTCTGGTGTACTGCATGAAGTGACATGTTAAGTCATTTAACCTACTTACTGTTAGTCAGGGACCCACCCCCGAGGAGTACATCTGCTGAATAGTGCTTGCACAGTCACTTAGGCTGTGAACTCATGTCAGATAATCATCACCCAAGATGAACAGTCATGCTCATATTGGACAAAAATCTGTGTACAGTGGTCACCGGATGTTGTTCATCAATCCACCATGCTGCTGATCAATGAACGATGATCAAGAACAACCGCTATGCATGTCAATAGAGGAGAGCACAGTGGGTATGCTCTTCCACCCCCTTCGCCTCATTATAGAATAGAACAGATGCTGTGTGTACAGTGCTCATTCATCTATAATTGTTTCCAGTGACAAATATCCTATGTGTGTACATATGTTTCAGCTCCATTTATTACAAAAGAAAGAACCATTTCTTGCTGGAAGGAAAGAAAGGAAAGAGATGACCCTGCAGGTCAAATTACTGAAGATAAAAAGTGGGAAAGGAGCTTTTTTGTTGAATTGAAGTGACAAGAGAATGTAATATTTTATCACCATTAAAAGTGAGTATAATGGAGAAATATAAATTGACAAATTTGTTACTGCAAAGAGTTAAACAAAAAAACAAGGAAAAATTTAAACTGGATACGTTGCTACCTTTCATTATTTAATGAAAGAAATGTCCTCAGCCACAAAATAGTATGCATAAACTTTTCTTTGGTTTTAATATTCCGGCATTCCCGGGCAGTAATTGCTTTGGATGAGACGAAAAAGAAGAAATTAAACATTCATAAATCAGAAGAAGTTTTGTAAACTCCAGCTGCAATCCAGAACCTATTTATTCTGCAACTAAATAATGTATTTGTAAGTAATGAAAACGTGAATTTACTGGCTGTTCTCTATGAGATTCATTCCTGGGGTTTAGATGTATGGATGGAGAGATAACTATTGAATAGGCTGATCATTTTCACGGAAGAGTTATAGGACCCGTATTTCTGCTTATAAAGGAACCTGTCAGGATCTTTTCAAGCTGTCAGGGACTAAATTCCTGCCATGGCACATTCTACAGCAACAAATAGGTTAGGATTGTTCACATAGACAAATTTTAGGCATTTATGAAAGTGGTTTCTTAGCATTCCACTGTTTAGAAAATGTCGAGGAGCCACCAAGTTCAACCATTTTCATTGAGAAGAAGTAGAGTGGTGAAAAGTCTTTATTTTTTATTTTTTTTAGGCTCTTAGAAGGCGGTGCATATATATATATATATTTATATATATATATATATATATATATTTATATATATATTCACTCATTTCTATAGACTTGAAAGGAACCAAGGGCTTATTTAGGGATGAGAGCTGCATGAGGGTCCCTAAATCATTTTCAATCAACAGGAGCTCCCACCCCACAGGGACCCCAAGTCAGTTCTCAGTAGGGCCATCCAACTAAGTTCTGCACAGGGACCCTCTGTTGGCTATGTCTACTATTGATGGTAACATTTTCAAAATGCCTACTAAATGTTTTTTTTAAGCTATTTCGAAAGTGTTTGGGAAAAAGAAGCATAATCAACATGTTTTATACCTCTGGAATTCCTGACCAAGTCAACCACAGCACTAGAAGACCCCGTATCCTCCTTAACCAACAGGAGTTATCATAGGGGCCAGTTTAGTTGGGGGCATCCAAGCCAGTTCTGCACAGGGACCCACGGTTGGTTATGTCCACCACTGATGGCACGGTTTTCCAAATTGCTGTTAAGTGTTTTTTAAAGGTATTTTTAAAATGGAAGTCAACCACAGCAAGTGAATATCAAAAAGCAGTTTTCAAGTACTCAATGTAGTCTAGAAAACACAACCCGTAACTCTTCCTATGTATCTAGTGGATGAAACTGGACACTTAGTAACTGATCTGCAACTTCTCTTCATCTGAACAGTCTCATACCATCCCAGGAGAATTTATTTATTGAATCAGCGCCACAAAAACCTGACATGTACATTTTTTAAAAAAATATTAGGATAAAGAAATAAAACCTAATACCTTTAGGATCTGGGGTGGACAACGAAGGCGTAAGCATATTTTTTAACCTTTTTTAAAAAGTTTAGTGAAAATTTGTCATTAAGAGTTGGTCCATTTTTAAAAAAATCAATCTGCCTTTTGGGGCAATAAAATTTTTTACATTAAACAGATATAATAAAGACAAATAGACCGGCCTATATAAAAAAAAACTGAGTCTGGGGCACCGTTCCTATATTTCAGCTTAGTCTGCAAAATGTTCTCTGTTCCAGTTTGTACAGTAATCTGAGTAAACCCCAATTTGTCCATTCTGACTTGTTTTTCTCGCCTGATAAATTTGCATTTTCATTTCTTTTCTTATTTTAAAGTTGATAAATGTCAGCGAATGTATTCTTTGAAGTAAGTATTTGGATTGCTGATGATTATTGACAAGTTTGTTTGAAGAGTCAAGGAAGGTCCTATGTTTCTATTTTGGCCTGCGGTGCTGAGGTAGTCCTGATGCCCTCGGCCGCTTATGAGGTCAGCTGGGCTAAAAAGCAGCAGTAAGAAGAGAAGTGATCCGTGCATTGCTTAAATTTTTTAGAAGGAAATTGACCAGAGATGTTATCACGAAGAAATCAGCTGTCTATCAATGACATCCGAAGTCTCAGCTTACAAGCGGCTCTTTAGCTGGAAATAATTTAACGTGATGAGCTTTCCCTACCTTGGAAAGAAAAGATCATAAACAGAAGATTAACAGCTTGCTCCTCTAATAACATTCACCTTTCCCCCTTTTTACCTGCCCCGAGCCGTTTCAAGGGGTCTTCAGATGGTCTTGACAGGGTCAGCTCTCAATCCACGCCCGCGTTAATCTTTCAACGTGCACTCACTCTCACAGGTCACCTGTGATGTAGACTAATTGGTTTTCCACTTTTTTATGATCCTCTTCATTATGTCATGTAAAATACGACTAAAGAGCAGGAAAGGCCTAAATCGTTAAAGTCCAAATTCCAAACTAAAGGCCTTGTAAATTATCTTCATAGATCTAATCACAGATGTCTGAGAGAGGTTACTTGGCAGGAGACATAAAAGAATTACCAACAGACTTCAGCTGGCAACGGACAGGTTATGCTCCCCACTAGGGATGAGTATGGATGAGTCTATAACTTAGGTTAAATTTAAGCTATTGTTATTACCTTGTATTTCTATAGCACTGGCGTAACACACCATCCTTTACAAAGTTCATAGTCATGTCACTAACTGTCCCTCAAAGGGGCTCACAATCTAATGTTCCTACCATAGTCTTATGTCATTAACACAGTCTAAGGTCAATTGTGAGAAAAAGCCAATTAACCTAACTGCATGTCCTTGGAATGAAATTGGAGGAAACCCATGCAAACACGAGAAGAATAACAAACTCCTTGCAGATAGTGTCCTAGCACTACAAAGGCAAGAGTGCTAGCCACTAACCATTATACCCATTATTATAGATGTTAAAACAGATGTTCATTTTTGATCACTGGTAAAGCCATCAAAACACTAACTGCACCAGTAAACCAGTTTTCAAAATGGAGAATCTATTATAACAAGTGGAGGAATGTATGGGAAAATTAGGCTAACTTCTGCCATTTTCCAAATTAACTTGATAACTTTACAAGTAAATTGCAATAATCTTGAATATAGGATATGATATATAAATGTGTTATATAATATATTGTCCCCAACATTCTTTGGGGTTGGCCAGGAGGACCTATTTTTTTTACAATGTTTTAATTTAGGGCATGCTAATACTAGTAGTAATCAGAGAGTTACGACCAAAACCGACTTCGACTTTCAATCATACTTAGAACTTGAGCATTCTGAGTTCCGATCAGGCATTACTACACCTGTCATTGAGGGGTATAGAAGGCCTCTGGGTGATAACAACTGTCATGATGCAGTGGCTGAATTGCCTGAGCTCTACAATACTAGCCATTGATTGCTCAAAAAATTAAATTCTGATGCAGAACTTTTTTAGAATATTTCAGATCAGATTTCTAAACTGATCCGACCGGATTTTATATAAGTTGGAACTTTTCTGTTCTGAAAATTGTTAGCTAACACAGCCCCACCAAGACAACCCTTCTCCAACAATTATGGTGGCAACACTAATATCAGAGGCTTTGCAAATCGACAGTTGTATTTTTGCACAATTTTGCTCACTTGGCCCATCCCTAGGTGTGATTCCAGGGGTGATTGTATAAACCAAAATACATGGAGAAGTGTATGGAAAAGAAGGCATAAAATATTCCTAAATTGGCGCAGGCTGATGGGGAAAATGCAAATCTATACACAAAGTATTCCTTTTTCTAGAGCAGACACAATATTACTGGAAAATTATAAAATTATTATTGCTTCAAAAATGGAGCTTTCTATGAAGAATGTATTCTTCTAGTACTGTGTAACTTGAATACATATTGCCTGGTACGTTTTCTGTTATATGATTATATTTTTCCAAGAGGTGGACTGTTTCATAGCTTACATGAAGAGTCATAGGAATGTGTCCTTGCTAGCTTTGATATCTTTACATAAGCAAAAAACACATTGCCTCATATAAACACAGCAAATTCTGCTTTTTATTTGAAAAGGTGGAAATAACAGGAAGTCAAAATAAATGGAAGGGGTCTACTGTCTGCATGTGTGTGGCCTTGTTTGCCTATGTGAATAATGTGCCCGTGAAGGACTTCACTACCATAAAAAGAGAGTTATGAGTGTAGTAAACTGCTGTATACATGTTGTAAGGAAATCACTTATAAAGAAGGTGATGTATCATTTGTCACACTGAATATATAGATCAAACCAGACAGTTTGGTTAAAGTTGAACTGCAGGCAGAATCAGAACGGGAATCTGGGGCCCACCAGAGGAAGTGAGAAGATGGACCAACAAAAATACATAGAATTCCTGGCAGCAGGGACCACCAGAGTGCCAGGCTGTTGTCCTATGATCATTGATATTACTAAAAAAAAAAAAAAATAATTTTAGGTGGCATATCGCTGGGGCCCCACTGATGGACTTTTTCAGTCCTCCAGTGGGCCAGTCCAATCCGATCTAGGTAAAACTAATATTCACTATTGAAGGGAGTCACTCTCTTGTCTAGGGGCAGATAGTTTAGAAGAGAAATGTTCTTTACCCCTTTCTCTTTGCCTTCTGCACCCTCATTCTGACAGCTAACATCCTCCTTTTTAATGCAGGTCTGGTAGGCCTGCATTGTATGGAATGGCACCACAATATTCCTCTCACAATCCTGAACTTGTAGGAAAGTATCTCTTGCAGCATGAGCAAGAGATAAGGGCCCCACTGAAGAGTCCCACTATTAATGTCCTTTACAGTGGGGAGGGAGACCCTCTGGAAGGGTAAATCTATGCTCGGCTCAGGGCCGTTATCGGACAAGAATCTGACGTGTGTACAGCGCCAGTCGTCCATCGTCCAAACGACTGTCCTGGCGGATCCACAGACGATGGATGACAAACGATAGTAATGGAAGTGAAGGGGGAGAGCAGGCAGCAGGGTGCCGCTCTGTGGTTCTCCTCCTCCCCTCTTCATAGAGCAGAATGGTGCTGTATGAAGAGCACTCATTCATGCATTGTGCAGTCCTTAGTCGTTAGAAAGGATCGTGAAAGATCCTTTCCAACGGCAATTATTGCACGTGTGTACCCAGCTTTAGTAATAGTTTTGCCCTGGAGTTTACCTTTAACCAAACTTTCTGTTCTGAGATGATTTTAGGGAGTTTCTGATTGGTTGTGGATAGACTTGTTGATAAATATCTATCATAAATACATAAGGTGTAGTATGTATATGAACGTTAGAGTTCATTTTATCAGAATCTAATTCCTTTTGGGAGTTTGGGGGAACTGGGGGGAAAGGGGTACATATGTGATAATTCGATAGTAAGTAGTCCTTGTCCTAGGGTTACAAATTCGCTCCTAGGGATAGTTTTAAACATAAAGGGGCTCTGGATAAATATAAAGTGGGGTCCCCCAATGCACCACATTTTAACTTTCTGTGTTACTTACAATTATGTCAAATGGGGCCCTGGAAAAGTTGGGGAGTCTTGGACAATTGCCCAGTTTTCCCTAAAACTAACCCTCCCTACCAAATACAGTACAGTGAATGAGTGTCGTCACTCAATGAAACAAAGTATGCTACTGGGGGATCACCAGGTAAAAATGAAGGAAAATTGGTTAAAAAAAATGAATGCAGCTCCACATCGAAGAACTGGTAGGCTTTAATGTATAACATTTTTATAGCAGTTCAGATATTCTTTAAATTGTATCAAGGCTGTAAATTCAGTCAGTATGGAAGAAATGCTGGAGGTAATTACAATGGAACAGTGAGAGTTGTAGGTCATTAGCAGATCAGAGTGCAAAGGTGGGGTGTCAGATGGAAATATGAGACTTAATATGCTGCAGCATTGGAGATGTAAGACACCAATCTTTAATTTATTATTTATTTATAATACAGCTCTGCATCCGATCCTTTGCACAAAAATAAGAACGTTCTTGTACAAGACCGAGAAAGAAAAAAAAACTTGAATATTTTTAATCAACAACTAAGGAACAGGCCGTCAAGTTCCGCAAGTAATTGAATTGTAAACTCAGACATGACAGCTCGAGATTTATTGTAATGTAAATAACAAAGTAACCAAATTCAGTTATTTTGCATAGGCTTGTGAGTTTTTCTCCATCAAATGTAAGCAGCGAGGAGGAAAGGTCACCAGCACGCATGTAATTATGGTGGGAACATTACAGTTGTGCACCTTAAGCAATGTATTAAAACGAAAAAAAAAGGAAGAGGGGGGTGAGGAACGAGTAAATTTCCTGCTATTGCTGCACTTTTTTTTTTTTACTTTAACTTTAATAACGCAGATAACTTCTCCGTTGTCACCGCACTCACTGTCAAAACTACTAAAAGGGTTAGATGTAATTACATCACTACTTGCTCATTTCATCTCAATCTCTATAGCAACATTCCGTTGCCTCAGCAGAAATGCAACTTTAATCAGATATTTTCTCCACTGCTACCTGAAAGGCAACAAGGTAAGGATTGCTTTAATAAAAGGGGCAAAAAATGGTTTTAGCCCAGGGCCTGCAACACCAAAGGACCTACCAACAAATCTGCCAATAATGAAGGTCATAGAGGGGACCATCGAAAGTCTCCTGTGCTCATGGAAGATAAGAGGCAAATTATTATATAAGACAGAATTATGTAGGGTGATCTTGCTGTCTTCTTATTGAAAATACTGGTTGATTCAATAACTTTCAGACTTTGAGTAACTGACCCGGAGGGCCAGAACGTGTTGCAGAAAAAAGTCATTGTGATCATATGTATGTAAACACGGTAACTAAAATTGAACATCATTCAATGCAACTGGCAAAGTTTTTTTTTATATCCTATTTTTGTGGTATTCTTTTTTGCCTTATTAATACCGGTCTTCTCCTCCTCCTGTGTCATAATCTGTATCTGTCTGTCATTTGCAACCCCTATTTAATGCACAGTGCTGCAAAATATGTTGACGCTATATAATTCCTCTTTACTAATAATAATGATTCCTTCCTTGCTATTTCAAAAAATTGTTTTCCCATAAATTCCTTATATCCCTTGTAAAGATGTGAATAGCTTTAATACCTGTGGCTACAATTAGTGCTCCGTTCAGAATGTCTTCCTTTGTAGCCACCCCATTGTACTGTAGAGAGCTAAGATCATGATAAACACTCAATCCATGATAAACAATCCAAGGAATCATGGCACTTGGAGTTTTTTTTTTTTATAAGAATTGCATGGGACTGGGACCCTCCAGGTTTGTGAAAAGAAATGGAGTCAATAATGCGTAACACAACACTAGATGAGAACAGGTCAGAGCCAAAGCAGGAAGAGAGGTTATGAAAACTGATGTTAAACTACAGCAAGGTGGAATGGGCAGATGCAGATTTATATGGCCATCAGCCAGTCAAGGACAAGGAGGCAAAGCCTGGGGCAGCTGGGTAAAAAATAAACTTTGCTCAGCTGCTGCAGCAAACAACTCTTCCTGTCTGTTGAGCGGAACAGTGCCACCAGGGTTCATAGGAGGGCCACATGCCCATTCTGCTACCAACAACTAGCCATGTCGCCTGACAGCATGGTAACAGGGAACAAGTAAGTAAACACTAACGGGAAAACGTTACTTGTGATCCCAAACCCTAACAACTACCAGCTCATCGTGTCCCTTATTTATAGGCTCACAGCTGATGTTCACCATGTTTACACAGTATAGACATTATCTGTGACCCCTTTATTAAAGCACACTGTAGGTAGAGTTCACGTGATCAGATATCTACAATTGTCTATATAAACTGCAAAAATTTAAAGTTTGAGTCAAAAAACATTGGGATCAACCTTTACCCTCATTCCTATAAGAAAGCCATGTAGATATGGTAGCTAAAAAAATGTTTGGCTTTGTTCATTAATGAAACCTCACTCTGCCTTCTGGTGACTGGATCATGTCTTTATGATCTGCTGTCTATGTCCAGTTTTAGATGAAACTCCTGCGTTCCTGTGCAGGCCCATTTTTGTCTTTCCATCAGGCCACTTGAAGCATTTGGGAAACTCTTTTCATGCATTAGTGTGGCTGTTGCTACTTCACAGATAAGCAGCAATCACAATCCATTAACTTAGACCTTCTTCAGAATATTGTTTTCACTTTCACCAGGGATATTGATAAGAAGAGTCCAGGGATTGGCCAATGGGGGGAAAAATAGTGTAAGATCTCAAAGATAAAAATACAACAATAAATATACATATAAAGATGTTTTAAAATACTTCTCAGGTTTATATTGCTGTCTGTGATACCCCCCCCCTCCCCCCATCCTGGGGAGACTCGCCCATCCATTAAGCCCAGTGACCACTGTTTTTGGTCCAAAAAGTGATGGGTAATCCAACATTTTTGAGTTTTCAGAGGGACAGAAGGTGATGGGAAACTTTCAATGGGTAAACCTGTTTGGTGACAACTGTGTTAGAGAGAACATCTATTGGCTTTGAAGAGATCTCATGTTACCTGCTGTGTAGTGTTGTTCAAATTTGCCTCTATTTACTTTGATCACCATTTGGCTTAAAAGAGGGAAATGTTTGGCTTTGGAATAACTGAACTGAAGTTGAAGGAGGAACCCCTTGAAATAACTTTCAGGTCTTTACTTACTTTTACTTACCCCACTTCTCCAATGGTGGACTTGTTCATAGTCCATTACTCGGGAAACAACAAGCCGGTTCAGCTTTTAAATTGTGTGGGGTAAACTTATTTCTATCCTTAGATAAAATAATAGTGGCAAACTTGATGGACCACTGTGGCCAGATTTCACTGCTTGATCAGTAAAGCTACGTACACACCTCCAATTATTATCGTTGGTAAACGAACGACGAACGATCCTGCACGATATCTGCGAACGATCGTATAGCACCGATCCTGTACATACAGATAACGACACGATCGTTTGCAGATATTGTACACACGATAGATGGGATCGTTTGAACGATACATCATTTCCAACGACTTTCCTCGTTCGTCGGCGTTGTTGGCTACTTTTTTTACGAACGATTTTTGCCCAATCGATCGTTCGTCGTTTGTTCGTCGTTCATTTTGAACGATAAAAATTGGAAGTGTGTACGCAGCTTAACACTGAAGCCTCCCAATAATTTATTTTTACTAGGCTTAAAACCATGTCCCAGCATGAACAGAGGTCTTTGGCCAGGAGCCTTGCTAAGTGCACATTTCAAAAACAAACTAGCTGGTTCAATCTGCAAACTGGTTCTCCATGTTAGGAAAACTCCACCTCGGGCTTGCCAAGTGCAGTTGTCCAGACACCTTATTGTCTCCGGACAGAATGCCGGCCATTGGAGACATCAATAATAGATGTGAGTCTTACCTGAAGCAGACTAATGGTAACACGGTTTGAGGGCTCTGTCTGCAACATATCCTGTTCTACAGGTTTGATTGTGGGAAGTAGTGTACAGATAACTGGAACAGTTTTTTTTTTTTTCAGGAGAGAACACAAGACTTGGAGGGGCACTTAGCTGTATATATCTATCAAAATTAGGCCTGATTCCACCACCAGCGGTTTGTGACTGACCTTCGAGCCATATCTAGTGTCTTGAATGTAAATGTGTGGCCTAGTTACAGGAGCGAGACCATGGCAGGAAGGGATAGGCTTGACCTAAGCGCTCCATTAACCCAAGTGCCAGACAGAATGTGTGAACTATACACTCCAAGTGTGCTTGTGCATATTTTACATAGCACTAATAAACTAACAATAGGTGAGAAAGTCTGGCTTGATTTCCTCTTGAAAAACAAAAATAAAGAGCCATATGATGTCACCAGGTAAGGAAACAGCTTTTTGAATATATGTTTTTGTAAAAGGGAAAGCAGCACATTGGTTATTGGCTTTTCTGTCTATTTACTAAGGGGCATATTGATAAAGACAGAAATAGCAGTTATAAAATTGGCTCTTCTTTGTTTACTTTTTTGCCTGCTAACACTAATAAAATCCCAATTCGCCTTTTCTTATATTGCCTAATTTAGGAAAATGTTTTCTATATAACATATCTAAAATCTATAATATTAGTCTCATGCATCAATATTGTGTGCAGCAAATTAAAACTGTTGCTTATTTTCTAAATGTACCAAGGACACTTTTTGGTGGAGCCAGTTAACCTACCTGCATGTTTTTGGAAATGAAACCAGAGTATCTAGAAAAATCCACAGGGAGAAACATGCAATCTCTTCACATATATTAGGTGTCCTGGCCAGGATTTAAACCCACGACACAGAGGTGAGAAGCCTAGCCATTGATCCATTCATGCCAACCTACAGCCCTTAATTTAGACACCATGATGGATCAACATCTTCTGCCTGGAATGACATGGTGGCTCAGAAATGAGTTATGTAAATCTAGCTGGTTGTGTATACAGCTAGGAACATCCAGGCAATTGGAATTATCAGGAGTATATAAACAACAATATCCTTATATTTCACTTATTATTGTTTCATTTAAAGCCTAAATCGCCTATGCCTATTTTTTTTTTTAAGTTTGTAAGTGCTGCCTGTGACTCCAACTTCTAACCCCTCATTCAAATCAATAATAAAGGATTGGTGCTAGAGCTCCACTTTAGCTACAACTACTACTGTGTAGTGATGTCAACAGCTGGTGAGCACTATAAGGATGAGATTTGCATTGAATATCACCAGGGTTCCACACAAACTTTAGCTGCTTGCTGTTTTAGTGTACATTGCAGAGAACAATGCCAACAGACTGATAAGCATGTCTCTTCTGCAAGAAAAACAATGCCTTTTCCATCTTTTTTAAATATGAACCTTTTATACAAGTGTGCTTAATTGCATTACGATTTTATTATATGGGTTATAATAATTATACACAAAATACTCCAAAAAATTAGGGAGTTTTGGGAACCTTTTCTTTTCCCATAATATTTTTAAACCAAAAGAATGACATGTGTGAAACTAATTAAATTCCTGTGACATGCAGTAGGGAAAATGGATCCATCACAAGCCGTTTGTATAACATCTTTGTTTGTACAAGCGCAGTGACTAATGTCAGATGTAAAAAGAAATCACAAGTACGCCATTAGAATGCCTCCAGTCTTCTTTTTTTAAGAGCTGAAAGGTAACTGCTGCCTTTAAGCTGCACTACACAGGAGGAACTGACTTGGCAGTGTGCTGGCTTGCGGATAGTGTTCCACTTGGAGGAAGGCAAGGCTATTTAATATAAATGAAAGAAATAGCAACGTCTTTTAGACCAACATCATATATTTAATCTTGGGAACGAAACCACATATCACCGTCAAATCGTTCCGCCGCGGCAGCTCCTAAATTGAAGCTGCAAAAAAGTGAACTGTAAAAATATTTCAGCAGTCACTTACAGTATATTTTATTAATTAAAAATCTACTTTTTGTATCTGCTCCTTATTTCCCTGGCCGCTCTTTTCCATCTAATAATACTGTAGGTTTTGGCCCCGAGTGTCGAAGGACGTGCCAGGCAAAACACGCCAGATCGTCGGCTCGGGGAAGATCCCCGGGAGTCTGTGTTGTGTGCAGGAGTGAAAACTTTGCAAGTTCGATTTGCCTTTTTTTTTTTAACATACTGAAGGGTTTTCGGTTTGAAGTGGGATTGGAGGTCTGGGTAGTTTGCTGTCACAGTCAGGCTTTAAGTAATGGATAAACTAATTTTCCCTCTTGGGTTTTGGCAAGTGAACCATTCTCAAGTCAACAGAAGTTTTAGAATTGTCGACTTGTCAATGAGTAACAGTCTCAAAAGAATGTTCCACTTTCACTAAAGAAATATAATTGTTACCCAAGCAGTCAGTAATTCTTTTTGTTGGTTGAATATGTCTCAGGTTAATTGACAGTTGGCCCAAATTAACCCCAAAATTTGAGTGGATTTGTGGCCAAATTTTAATTCTACTGAAGTCAATGACAGAGACAATTTCGACCAACTCTATACAGCTATGACATCTCTACAGCAGCTGTCATGGTCTACTGGCCAGATTTGCTAAACTGTACTAAATGGCTACACATAGGTGCCATACACTATACCTGTCACCAAATCCAGGCAAATGACCATTGTTTGGCACATATGACTGATGTTCGAGTTGGATTTGCCGCAGACTCAAAGCTTTTCTAAGTATATTATAGAATAAGAGGTTGCTTAAAGGGAGATGACAGGTACTCTTTTAATGGGTACTTTTTTAGTCTTACATTATGAAGCTACAAAATGCTGTAATGCACTCAATTCAAGATGAATTTTGATTGGCAGCTGTGGGCTATGGCGCTTTACCTACATGATGAGTAAGTCCAACAGCACATTAGACATTTGCGAAAGTCATTTGGACACTTTTCAGAATCTGCTTCCCAACACTTAACTAATTTGGGCAGCATCCAATTTGGATTCCGTGACACTTTAAAAGCTAAGAACCGCTTGTGACCTCATATGATAATTTGTTAATGGTTTGCAAATGACTAATTCACCTTTACTGTTCTTTATTAATCAGATGATGTGTTGGTTTATTGAGACCTGGTATAATTTCTTAACATGTCATAACATAGGCTGGCATCCTGACCAAAAAGCCCCCGGCCAGCCTTTTTTATTGCATTTTTAACTTGTAACACATTTGCTGTTCTTCATTTCCTTAGTAACATTTAATTACTTTTTCCTCCTTGTTTTATGATTCTTCATTTTGATGTGACCTTACAGACCTTCCTATGTTTTCACATTTTACTGGTTAACATGGAGATTCTTTAAACACAGGCAAATCTTACCAAAACAACTGGCTATATTTTTAGTGGGCATTAGCTGTGGAGCAAGCAAAGTGCAAAGCACACATTTATTTCTTTTTGATCTGTAAAATGTAAAGAATGAAGCCAGAGAGGGTCAGACCGAGGACCTAGGACCCGTCACTAGGGATGAGCGAGTGAGTTTTTAAAACTCGATCTCACGGCAAATGAAAGCTTTCCTCAGCCAATCAGGGAGCACTAGAGGTTTTGAATGGGGACACTTGTCCGATTTAACCTCTAGTGCCGGGGATCTTCTCAATGAATGTGGCCATGGCCACATTCATTGAGAACAGTGTGTGATCCCCAGCACTGGAGGTTTATTTACCTCTAGTTCCCCGGGGATCGCAAACAGGAGGATTCTCAGGGAATCCTGTGAATCCCCTGTGAATCCTCCTGTTATAATTTTCTCGATCTTCCTATGGTTTTTCAAAATCAGTTCTCCTAAATTTTGGGGAACCATCGGAAGTTCGAGGAAATTTTCGCGAGAATGCCAGAGGCATTACCATCACTGAAAGCAAAATTAAGGCCCACTAGAGCTCATGGCTTTCCTGGTTCAGTGGCATTTTTCACTTTACCAACTGGTCCACCGAAAGTTGTTTTTTCGGTCCAACCTTGAACCAGCTAATGAACAATGTAAGTTCAGCTTGCATTAGCAGCAGTCCATTGACAAAAAAAAGAGGACAAAAGTCCAGAACAATTTGGAGTAGAGGGTAGCAGTGTGGGAGTGGTGATGTTGAGTGTAAGGTTTGCCAAGTACCCAAACCCCCCCCAACCCCTCTATAACCAGAGTTTTGCTCCACCTAAAAGCCAAGAAAACAATGTTATCAGGTAAAGGCCCAGACAACTATGCCTAAAGCTACGTACACACTTCCAATTATTATCGTCGGAAAACAAACGACGAACGTTCCTGCACGATATACACGAACGATCGTATAGCACCGATCCTGCACATAGAGGTAACGACACGATCGTTCGTAGATATTGTACACACAACAGATACGATCGTTTAAGCGATAGAGGAACTATGTGCACGACAGGAAAGTGAACGGACGTTCGTTCATCACGCATGCTCCGAACATGGACGATCAACGAACGACACACGAACGATGTTCAACGATCGTCGTCCAATCCGATCCGTCGGTCCGGTCGTTCGTTTCCAGCGACTTTCCTCGTTCGTCGGCGTCGTTGGTTACTTTTTTATGAACGATATTTTGCCCAATCGATCGTTCGTCGTTCGATTGGAACGATAAAAATTGGAAGTGTGTACGCACCTTTAGGCAAGCCAATGTGTTCAATGCTGCCATTCCCTGATTCACAAAATTACTGTAGCTCTTCCATCATTCACCAGGATCATTGTCACCAAGGCTGAGCAAGAGAGAAAATCCAGGACTTTCAACTACTACCAGAATAGCATGAAATTATTCAGTAGGGGGACTAAGAATAAATTTGGAGATAAAGTAAAGGGAAATCTCCCTGATGGACTTTAAAAGCTGCCCATTTCAACCACAAAAATCCAGAGTAACTCATCATAAATGACCTTGTACCAGCAAAGTGCAGATATTCTTCAAAATAGAATTCCCAGTTCATTTATCTTAATGTTACATGTTATAAAAAAAACAGCCAGGTTCATCAATCTTTTCATACTGCTACTAGCTCAACCTAGAACTGAGAGTATCATGTTTTACCAGGGATTTGCTGACTTCCATTCTCTTCAGGGCCAATCGAATGTCATGAATAATGACAATAACTGAGACACATGCCCATGCAAAACTAAATGGTGGAATTTACGCAAGATAACTGTTTTACTTGTTGACGAATTTGTATTTCTGTCTTAGTAAATCATCCCAATTATGCACCATTTTCCTTGCACTAAAGAGTCTGCAAGAAGCTGATACCAGGTCAATTACAGATACTCGAGTCCTGCATTTAAAAATATAATTTTTAATAGAGAGCTGCAATAATTTGTGTGTTGTTTATCTATCTCTGGTTCAAGTTTAAATGCAAAATTGTCATCACTAAAGCAATTCTTTAGGTGATACAACAAATGACTAAGTGCGAAAAGCATCAATTGTATAATCATTTACATAAAATTCTGAAAAAATCAATTTCTTAATGTAAAGTATAAACACACACCCCTAAATATATATAAATATATATATTTATATATATATCTGAAAAGGTGGCATTTGGCTTTAAATCCCCATCCATCTACAATACCAGCAGTATACCCAGGCTTGCCGAAATAACTGCAGATAAGTGTAAAAAGGCATTTTCAAAGTGTCGTGACATTTCATATTAGAGGCTTCTAATGCATTCGTAGTTTATGTCTAATGCACTTCTCAGGAGGAGGCAACAACAATACCCACTGTGACGGCTGGGGAAAAAAAAAGACTTTTTCTTCCTAATCTCTTGTCTCCACTAAGGAGAGCTAGAGGTCCTGTAGAATTTATAAAGAAAATAAGACTTGTCAACGAAGCCACGATAGCATTTTCAACAACCTGTGCAGCTGTTTGATACGTCTACTGTAGGTTTGCAGAATGATGCAAACAAATAATAAGAATGGAAATGCAACTGTTAGGAGATGATAGATAGATAGATAGATAGATAGATAGATAGATAGATAGATAGATAGATACCTTAACAAGAAGGCTACATTTTCATATTTGATTAGAGTGTTTTTTTTACCAAGGTTTCCATGGTCTTTTATATTTTTGTACTCATGAGAACTAGCAAGTTACAACAGCTGTGTATAACGTGTGCTTTGCTACTGCAGTGCAAAGCAACAGGTTTACCTAATTGACCCCAATCCATTTACACATATTCACCTCTCCTCCCCATACCCCCTTTCCTTCCAATCTGTTCTGTGTAAGCTTCAATGCACTACAGTTGGGACTAATATGTAACAGTGTTGTGCAAGAACTAAACACAGAGGTTGTCACATTAGAGAAAGTTGATTACATTACATGGGAAAGGGTTTTTGCACCATACCCAAAATACTGGATATGTTTCTTTGCCCTTAGAGGCAGAGGGATGTTTCTTTGAATTTGTTTCTGCTGGAGTGGGCTACTAGTGGGAAGGTTCAAAGCAAACCAGTTGCCTTTCTCTACATGGACAAGCAGGGTTTTGCTTCAAAGTGACCCTCAAACAAAACTGCTAAAAAAGGATAAACCTTGAAGGAGAAAAGCAAACACTTCTTGGTGCACCAATACAAAGAAATTACACCCCAAAATCCTCAAAAAAACCCCAATTGACCAAAAATGACCCTTTGGGGAATGGTGGTCTGCTAGTCTCCTTTTGTACTCAGTGGTTCTACTCGCCAACCTTCACAAAACTACAACTCACAGGAGCATCATACAGGCTATAGGGAACCATTGAGACACTGGAATCCATCACTTTTGGACTTTGTGTGGTGGTTTATCTTCATCAGAGCTGAGTTCTATAGCACATGCAGTGTAAGAGATCTTTTTTGAAGCTACATGAAAAGTTTTAATCAACATGAACTTTGCAGTAAAATACAAGCTGACATTGATTTTCCACATTACAGGATGAGATGTCACTGTCCCAAATCAGAAGAACTGCTCTGCATTTCCCAGGATCCCAACCGAATGAGTGCAAGGTCAACCTCGTCTGGAGGACAGAGATATGTTACATTTATATTGCAAATTTTTTCTGAATAGGTACATTTTTTAGATACTAATATATTGTATTTTTAACAGTGGAAGTGGGACAAATGAAAAGTCTGGTTTGAAGCTGAACTCCAGGGGCATTCCAAAACTTTTCTTGCAATGGGGCAACTATTGCATTGCAATAGTTTTTGCCTAGCATACTATAAAAAGTAAAAAGCACTTACCTTATCTATTGCTCCCATCAGCTTTCTTCTCTAGATTCTTGAAATCTGTTTCCCTCCAGAGCTCCATTGGTTGAACATATGCCAAGGTCTTGTCAACAACCTGAAGCATTGGAGGGAGATGAAGGCCGGCTGCCAGACATACAACTACTCTTTAATGGCGCCCTAAGCTTGCATTCAACCCCAGAGGTAAAAGTGGTCCCCACTACAAAGATAGTTTTAGCATCTCCCTGGGGTTCAGTTTTAGGCATCCTAAAATGGTATATATTTAGGCTGTAACTGTATCATGTCTTTTACTGTTTCTCCATGAATGATACAGCACTAAGTCATAAACTCTAGACAAAATCCAGATTGAAATATCAGACTCAGAATGGACTACATTAATGTAAATCTAAATGATGTGCAGAAAGTTTTAGAACTCAGGAACAAACTTATAAAAATCGTTTGCATTCAAAAACAAGAAAATTGTTATAAAATGAATATGTTAATTTGAAGCAGATACTTTCCTTATTATGCCGTTTCTATGGAGGATAATTTGCATAAATTCCAGTAACCCTCAAATTATGAGTCAATGTACTGCAGAGCTAATGAGTTAGCAAACATTTTATGAGTCAGATCAGCATAGTTCATGTAGAATTATTACTTCTTATTGTATTTCTATAGGCAAATGTTAAAGGGCTCAAAAGTTTGTAGAACAACATAGCTAATATTAAAGTATATTTGTAGGAAATGTCATTTTAGCTAGGTATTCGTTCCATCAGCTGTGCTCAACCAGGGTTCCACAGAGCCCTAGGGTGCTTCCAGAGGTTCCTGGTTGTTCCTTGAGCGGTGGCTAATTGACTTTCAACTTAATGAGTTATAAATATTTCTGGGCCCAAATCTACCTGGCAATGGCATCACATCAATTCAATTTGGTTGGTATTCTGACCACCACCAAAATTCCTGGGTTCTTTCCATCGACCCTCAATGTATCTAATGGGTTTGCTAAGATTTGAATATTATTTTAAGGGTTCCCTCAGGGTAAAAAAGTTGAGAAAAGCTGCATCACAAGATACAGGAGTGACGTGGAAGTCAGCGAGAAGACGCAGAGATTGCAGTAAGGGACCCATTAGACCAACACTCCCGAAAAAGTATCCTTCCAAATGACACATGGACGTTTAAGAAAGCAGTAACCTAACCTTTCTCTGCTTAGAAAATGGATAACAATCTTCAATTCCTCTCTGTCTATCAGGTGGTCTGGTTGTTTTTGATCATCACTGAGCCTACACACCCAGTTGAAACTGGGTGCCCAGCCTGCCTTATAACTCCGTGGCAATATCCGGCAATCCTGGCTTCCCTGGGTACCCATCCATCCTGGCTTCCCCTGCGCTTGCTGGTACTGAACGAACTCCTGCTCTTGCAGGAAAAATGCTTCATCCAGACCCAACCGAACACGATGGCCAAAGAGGAAGAAATGAAGAAAGAAGATGGCGGTGCCCTGCAATGGAGACAGGTGAGTTTAGTGAGGTTTAGATTTGGTTTATTAATACATTTTTAAAATGGTGTATATAAGCAACCAAAAAGAGGAACAATAAAAGAGGCAGAGGAACCTGGATCTTAAAGAAGGACAACTGAAAAAGAAAGAGGAGTGGTCCCACCTTCTATCATTAGATATTTTTATTACTTAAAAATAAAGACATGTTTATGAAGACGGTATGTTCTGTTTTTAAGAGACAACACTGTACCCTTAATGAATAACATTTTTTTTGAAAAACACATACAAACATATCCTGAAAAGGTCCCTAATTAATGATGACAGCACATCAAAAAATAGATAAAGGAAAAGGGAGAGAAGGTATGACAAGGTGTTAGAAAGATGCTGAGCAGTGGAACTTGCAATTCTGACAGCCATGAGATATAGAGTTCTGGTTATTTTATGACAGATGTCATAGAAAGTATAAGGTGGAAGAAAAACGATAACGTTAAGTTCTAAGCTTTGGTAAATGAAAGTTGAGGGCACTTAAAGGAATAATCCCACCACGGACCAAAAGGGCCTCAGGGTAGATCCATCTTAGGAGGTTACTTCTAAGGTCTTCGGGTCATTTGTAGAAAAACTCCAAAACCCGCTGGGAATTGCGTTGTTCTAAACTTTGTGATCTAAGATACGCTGGAGAAAACATGATAAGACATTTGTTCTCTCCATTTCATTTTTCAAATCTTAAGTGAACATGTTCTATTGGTCAGGTCTCTAAAGACCCATATATTGAATTGTTTTTTTTGCTGTTCTAGCAAATATTATGCCGTTAAGTTCATGGGATGATTTGTGCAATTGGGAAAATACTTTTCAAATTCATGCATGAATGTTTTATGACAGTCTTAAACAAAAATCTGCAATTTCGCAAGCAAATGTTTTATTGCCGTTTCAAACAAACAAGATCTTTAATGATACATTTTAGGGACGTAAAATCTTTTTTTTATATAAATGTAGGTTTATTATTTGGGGATTTCTTGTTTTTACAATTGTGATTTGTAGCTAAAAAATATCCAGAGTAGGGCTTTTAATAATTACTGAACATACTTAATATTTAAAGTAAACCTGTCTACAAAGAAATATAAGCTATCTTTAATGGCAAGGTAAAGGTAAAATTATTTTAGGGATGCTACTTGAAAACCTACACCCAATGTCATTTAACCAGCCCCTGCTTTTCTGGTATTGGAGGGTTGAGTTGCCTGGGGGTTTAGCATAAGAGAAGGTGAGATCCCGTTTTAAAGCATCTTAGTGATCACAATCTAAACCTATAAATATTGAAACAAAATTGTATCCATAGTACAAGGTAGACACCAGAATGCTGGTTGGGGAACATAGCACCTCTCCCAATATCTGCCTAGGCTTCTTAAACACCCCCCCCCCCCCCCCACGTTGCTATGCATTGACATAAAGAAAAGTGTCTACACCTCTGTATGGAAAGGTAATATATTGCAGCTTTCTGGTCCTCATAATAGGAGGCTGCATTGGTTTTCTAATTTATGCATCTTATATTATTTACATTATATTATTATATTATAATACTTACATTATATTATTATTTATTATCAACTGATAATCCAGCCATTAACAAACTACCTGTCCTAGGGTGACAAAACTTGAGGTATTGTATCCAAAAACAGCAGTGTTGTCATCCTAGGACAGGAAGTGGGCTAGGACTACATAATCTTTTCTCCTATTCTTATCTACATAACATGGAGGTGGTGTTGGGTCACAGACCATAACTCATACAATTTCTCCACTGAGAAGCATGGCTAATAACATTGTATGAGATTTCAGTACAGCATTGACAAGTCCCTAAAGGAAGCTAGGAACTGAATTTCCATCAGGATTATCCATTTTTGTTTTTGTTTTTTTCACTCATCGAACAAAGAACTTTTAAAAGCATATATACAGTAACATGCGGCCATACGGGCCATTTTAATGCTTACAGTGAGCTGTAGCCTTATTCCTTGGTCTCAACCATTGTCCCAGCTTCTCCTATTCAAATGAATGGTAGAGGCTGGGAACCATTTTTTGTATCTATCTGCAGCTGATTGTGGTGAGTTTCCCAGAAGGGACAAATTACTTTTGTTAGGTTGTTATGCAAATCTGGATACCTGCAGTGCAGTTTATAACAGTTTCCAGTTTTTCAGGAGAGGTCAACCATAGGGTTTTCACACCATGAGTGTCAAAGGGCCCTAAAAGGGCAATTAAGCAGTGTTCTTTATTTACATACACTTACATATAGGGTGTCATGTGTTGTTGTATATGTGCTTGTTTTCTTGCAATTTTTAATCAAAATTTACGTATTTCCCACATTGAATTATTTTAGAAAAATTGAATAAAAGTTAAAAGTTGATTCACGCATTTACATGCATGGATAAATCTTGCGTGAAAACATTAACAAATAGATCCAATATTGATGCATACTTCAGATGCCCAGAACTATAATCTGACATCTAGTTACTACGCCTATCTTACACATGGATATTGCTCTTTTCGCTGCCCTTTTAAATTAGATGTACTGTAATACTATAAATTAGTTTAGTATAAGCATTGTTTTCTGCTTGCTTACTGCACGCTGACTCCATAACCCTGTTACTTTTTTACAGCAAACACACATTCTCCCACTATGCAAGCAAATTTGTCAACCTGCAAATGGGATATTGTTATGTCGCCAAATGAATTAACTTATATGCAGAAATCCAGGTGAAGCCGATTTCCCGCAATGTATTTTCTTGCACAGGGATCCAGTGGGAGTTAAGTGTTAATAAGCAAATACTCTAGAAGTCGAAAAACTTAATAACTTGACTCAATAGCTACTGTAATTTTACACCAGACTCTTTCTGCAAGTGAAAGTCTACTCATAAATAAGACGCTCACAGCTAGAAGGGCTTGTTTGGTCTGCTCGCTGCCGGAGCTCATTCTTAACCAAGAAGAAGGGCAGAGGAGGTCTCATTGCAGCTAGATCTAGTGGGTAGTCTGCTAAGGAAGCAAAGGAATATAAAATGTAGAATTAGATTGGTTGTTGTGGGCAGAGCTGCCATTTTTTTAAGTTGAAAGATCAGTTGATGCTTGGAACAGGATGTAGTAATATAGTCAACAGTACATAAATGTGTACATGATTGGGATCAACATAGGTCAATATTCAGATATACCATCTGAAAAATAATATATTAGATAAATGCCATAATTACCTCTTCTTACTCAAAAAGCTTTTAATACAGTGGTATGTGCCAAAACCTCGGTCATAACTAAAGCAAGAGATTCAAGTCAATTGGCATTCACAGCTGTGATGATGACAATAGTTTGCATAATACAAATTTTGTTAGTGCACTCCCTACCCCAATATTTGTTGTGGTTTTTTGGGGGACAATAAGCTAAATAATAATCTCCTGAAATCTTTACAAAGTCTATAGTTCCTATAGAAGGGTCCAATGCATAGAGAACACGTAGGAAAAGTTTTTTTGGTCTCGAATGCCAACGAGTTTCACCTTACTACCCAAGTAGGGAATACACTAAGTTTGTATTACACAAACTATTGTCATTACCAAAGCTGTCAATGCTAATGGATTTAAATGAATATTTGCCTAAAAAAACAAAACCTGCATGCTTTTTTTTCTTAAAAATAATAAAAAGATTTTCAATGGAGCATTCAGCTTATTACCAATATTGTGGTCTTCGCATCTGGGATTTGTTTACTTCCCTAGTCGTTGAACTTGATGGACTTTTTTCAACCTGACTTACTATGTAATTATGTAATATTGGATACTCATGGATAGAGTTGATACGTGGTGAACATCTCAGTAGCATCCCAAATAAAGTGGCCTGTCCAAGGAGACACTGTCTACTCACCTCTCCCACAGCCCAGGTGTTTTATTTCCCTAATTTTTTTACCAACGTCTTTAGAATTTACCACCAGACATCCGGGAGTGTCAGATGCCTGTGGCCTTAACCACCTTGTGCACCTTTCTCAAATACCTACCGTGCTACACTAGTATTAATTTAGAAATTACATATATAATGGATGCCCAAGTTGATGAGGGTAGCCCCATTTGTTTCCCTAATACAGGTAAAGCTGATGGTGGTGATAGGTGAGGGCTCTGGAGGGGCATGAGTGCTGGCAGATGTGGTGTGGTCTGAAATACAAGGTTGGTGCAGGCTTGGAGGGGTTTTCTGATGGAGCAGGCCAGTTGTTGGCTCATTGTGGGCTCATTGCTGACCACCTGCTTGTTCACAAAGTGCCACAGCGACAGAAAGTGAAGGTGGTGTCAAATAGATAGCCTGGGCAGGCAGTGGGCAGGAGCCGCTCAGGCTGAGGTCAGTGATAGAAATCATAGGTCCAATGGACAAGCAGAAGAATAATCCATGTGCAGGTCAGGAACATAAGCCAGGCCAGTTAGTGGGATGCTGAACCTTAAATGGACTGCTTGGCATCAGTGCAGTGAAACCACATGTGTGTGGTAGTCATGGAGCATGTATAGGAATGCACACAGCCATGGCTTGAGATGAACAGGTGAGCCATGCACAGAAGTTTACATGCACACTTGATCCAAATGGCTAATTCTTCTTCTTTTACAAGGTCACTGGATAGAACCATAGCATGGAGCAGGGAGTAACTGATATCCAACACTCCTGGAAAGGCTGAATGTCAAAGTTGCTGAAAAAAGGCTGCTGTGTTAAAAAAAAAAAAAAGACGCGTATACAGTGTCTCCTTTTACAGGACACCTTTGTTTGCCTTTTTGCCCTGACACAGCTATTTGAAGGCCCATTCAGGTCTATCCACTTCAATGCATTGTAATAATGCATCAGTTAATACAATGCATGGCAACAAATCATACATGCATTAGTGTTGTGGCATTCTTCTTTATCAATGACACATCCTGGGCTGTGCAAAAAAATGTGCATATTCAATGTTCATTCCCTTTTGGTACTTTAGTGGTTAAATGTATTCTTGGTCAGTTTTGAAACCAAAGACATCCAAAAAAACAAAAATTTCAAGAAAGAAAATTTGGAAATCAAGGACACCTGGCGTGTATGAGTTTGCATTGTAAAACACACGGCTGCAATTAGAATGGACTTTAATGAAGGCTCATAGCAACCAATCAAGATTAAGCTTTGGTCAGCTTGATGCTAACAAAAAAGAAGGTCTATGGCTCATTGGTTGTTATGGATGACCGCACTTGTGCATATTACTTAGCAAATAACCTCATTGTCTGCAGCAAAGAAACCGGCATTGCAAAAACCTAAACTGGCAAAGTGCCCAGAGACAGGAATGACCCAGTTACATTCTATCCAAGGTCTCAGTCTGTTTGTATAACACAGCAGTGCCTAGTACCATGACACATGATGACCTGTCAGCCAATTCACATAATAATATGTTAAAGGAAATATGTGTCTTATATACTCCAACATACAATATACTGTACATTGAATTGCATAAGATCCCAACTCCAACAGGGGGAAATGCAGGACCCTTTTACACCCACGTTGTAAACCCGCACAGCTGGCGGCTCCGGGGTGCACAACAAACAGCACCATGGGTAACCAGATTTGTACTCTGGCTGCAATGCAGATCTTCAAACAACAACCGCGCAGCCATAAACAACATGTAGTTTTTGGGAACCGTGCCAAAATTTGCCAAAGCTGTGTTCAGCTGCATGCAAAAATAGTTCCCAAATGCAACCATTCATTTCTGATAAGTTGGGACCATGGCTGAGGCTGTGGCAGAATGCTATAGCTAACCACAGGTCTAAAATTGCTCCAAATTTGCTTAAGTACCATGTATCATGAATCTGAGTGCTGCATCCTATTTCAGCCACATCCTGTCAACTGACTTCTTCACTCATAACCTCATCACACGCACGGCTCCAAGACATTTCTAGAGCTGCCCCAACTCACTGGAATGGTCGTCCTCGTCCTATTCGGCTTGCTCCTACTTTCTGCTCATTTAAAAGAGCACTCAAAACCCATTTTTTCAAACTCACCTACCCATCTTCTTCTGTCTTTTGAAACCGTCACTACTTCCCACCACTACATATCTCCCATCCTATTGTGTGTTACTTCCCACACCTCCTAGATTGTAAGCTCTTCGGGGCAGGGTCCTCTCCTCCTGTGTCACTGTCTGTATCTGTCAGTCATTTGCAACCCCTATGTAATGTACAGTGCTGCAATATATGTTGGCGCTATATAAATCCTGTTTAATATTAATAATATTAATAATAATATATGCACTGGCTCCAGCTTTGGCTGCACATAATTGCTTTGGACAATGGTGGATGCCCATGCACAGACATTTGCAGTGGTAAAGAACAAGGACCACCAGGCGTTTTTTAAACAAAGCTGTAGATTGAAACATATGTTTTTTTTATTGAATGGGTATGGATTGACTGGCAGACCACCATAGGTAACACTTATATGTGACACTGAGCCTCCATAAGGGAAAGAATTGAAATCCAATGAATGAAAGGGGCAGGGATAGCCAGGCTGGGGAGGAAGGGGCTGGATGATAATGGATGCCCTCCAGCCAGGAAATGAAGCATGATCCATATGAATTACTGCAGCTTCTATTACACATTGTAAGAAGCTCACAGTGTGCAGTGAAATCAGAATTAATAGAAGTAATCTCAGTCCAGCAAAGAAGCCAGTACAACTGTGCAGGGCAGAAGGGAAGGCTCGAGGGCAGATTTGAGGATAGAAATTGGGGAATTTTTTTTCCCAATGGGACACAGCACTCCAGCCAGAATTACCGGTGCTTTAATCTTCCAAAAATTAAGCAACCTTCCCTTCGAAACTCAAAGTCTGATAAACTGTTTATAAGCTTTGCACAGAATTTTCCTAAATTTGTAAAGAGTATATCACAGGACGATGAGGTTCCCGGATTCCCTGACACTGAGCCCTGGGCCTCCCGCCAGCAGCTGTTTGTGCCGCGCTCTCTCAGGACGCAATGCAGCGCACAACGCACGCTGGATCTGCTACGCTCCAACTGTTTTATACAAAGAGAGCGGATGGAGATCTGCTAACAGGACTGTGACGGACAATTTGCCTGCAACACAAATTAAAAATATATTACTCCCAACTGTGCACATCTGGACAAAGTGAAGAATGTTTCCTGTGTGACAAATGTCTGTATTTTATAATACTCCATCACATGGCACCGGGTTTATTTCAGAACGTTGCAGCAGGGGCCCCGGATCATATAACATAATCAGTAACTCCCGGAATACATACAGCAGGGAAGGTGCACAGATATCACATTGAGGCCTGAAAACCAACAAGAAATGGATGTGATCTCAGGTGCTTGGGCCTAATTCATTTTTTTATATTTGTCAGTGCTTATAAATAGTGATGGGTTAACTTGCTGAGTTTGGTTTTCTAACAATGTTGCCATGTAGTAGTCATCTGAGAGACAGCTATTAACATTAGCAACCTGGCTTGTGATCAATACTTATACACACAGATTGTATATTGATTGGTTGAATTGTACTGCCCCTAGCAGCTACCAACCAATAGGAAATCTTCCTGCCATGTACATTAATAACCAGCTCATCATGGCCATGATTCAGACCTAAACCACACTGAAAGGGTAAGTTGGCCCAGGGACAGACATAGGGATATGAAAAATGTGCAAAATGGCCTCAGACCCTCCTAAGCCAAAATGGGCTCCAACATGGGACCCAAGTAAGGTCGCTGGGGGACCCAAGTCAGTTCTGCCCAGGTGCCCACTATTGGCTATGTCTGCCGGTGGGTCAGCCTCTGTTATTTGCTGATTCTTTTTTTTTTATTCCATTGGATAAGAGAATATATGGTGCTGTAGAGAATTAAACAAGAACTGATTTTTCATAGGGTGATTTTATTTTCACATGGCCAACATTATATTGGCTTTTTTCCCTGCTCTGACTGGTAAAGCGGCCTTTCTTGATGCTTTTACCATGGGGGAACCTTTGGAATAACTTTCAAGTCCTCAGGGAACCCCCTTCTATAATTACTATATCCACAGCACACAGTACATTATTGTGGTGGTCAGTGGGAAGAATGCCATCTTTATAGTGATAGTCAAAATGATGACAACGGTTCTCCACCAGAGAGTACAGTGAGTGAGTGTTGTCACCCTGGGTCACAATTACTGAAAAAAAAGTATTTAAAAAAAAACTAGTGCAGGCACCACATCCAACTACTGTAATATATTCATTTTGTATGCTTTAATTAGTTTTAGAATTTTTACTCAAATCGTCTACTGGACATCCTTAGTCTAAAAAAAATCACTATTTGTGTTGAAACAAACCACACAAAACAATTCCAATGCAGCTTCAGAAACACAACCCGCTCTTGTATGTGGAAAACACTCCATCCATGAGCTCTCCGTGGCTTTTACAATTAGGCACATGTGGGATAAATGAAAAAATAATTAGGATCTGTGTGTGGTCACTCCTCCTACTCCATATGTCAGAGCTATTATTTAGTAGGGGGGTGGCACAGACACAGCAAGCCCCCCACAGACAGCAAATTATTAGGGACGTCTGGAGGTCGGCTAATTTGCATCATCTTCACAAACTGAGAACAAATTGTTCTATTTAGGGATCTGAATGATTCTGTTATGGAAAAATAAGGAGACATGTTTTATTAGAAGAGTTTGCAATAGAAAAGATAAAAATGATAATTGTTTTATTGATGTGTGGCCTTATTAGGACGATTTACTATCACTTCCTGTTCTAGTGACAACAGGACAAGAAATTAGCATGCGGTTATCAACTGGAAATGATTCTGTCCCTGGGACAGGAAGTCTGGAGAAATCTCAGCACTGAGCACACAGATAGTAAAAAAACTTTACATTTTTTAATCTTTTTACCTGTACAAAGCTAATGATTTAAGTGATTGCTTTCAATACGGACACTGTCATTCATGAATTCCAGGTGTGTTTCATAATACAGGTAATCTATTTCCCCTTCTCCCCATTTTGCTTTTCCAAGATATCATTTCCCCTCCCATTTTCCCCTCCCTATAATAAACTGCCCTTACCACTTACCTAGCAATCTGCACCTCTGCTCCTTACACTTCTGTACCCATCCTGCCCTCTCCCATTGTAACCTGCTCGTCTTCTAACTCCCCTACCCTGGTAACCCGCCTTTCACCTCCACTCTCTCCCAGTAATGTGCACCTCTTCTGTTTTCTCAGCTGTAAACCTGCACCTCTCCTCCCTTCTCTGAAGATAATCTGCACCTTTACTGCTCCATACCCTGAACATTTTGATTTCTTCTCCTTTTTCCTCTGACACTCTGCACCTCTTCTCCTTGGCAACCTCCATTTCTCCTGGTAACATGTTTCTCTCCTCCCTCCACTGGTAACCTTCATCTTTCCTTTTTCCTCTTCTGTGAAAACCTGAACAACCCTCCTACTGGTAACCTTTTCTGCCCTTGGTAAACTGCCTCTCTCCTCTGTCCTCACAACTTCTTTTTTATAGATATCTCTCACCTATTCTCCTCATTCCACCTATTACCTTCACTTTTCCTTCTCTCTCCACCTATTTCCCACACCTCTCCTCTGATGGCCTGCACCTCTCCTCCCTTATCTGGATAACCTGCACCTCAGTCCATTGATAAGTTACACAACAAATTCTATCCTCCAAGATTACCTGCACCTCTCTTCCCATTTTACCTGCACCTCCTCTCTCACTACTGGTTACTCTCACATTCCTTCCTCTTTCCACTAATTACATGAACCTCATCTCTCTCTCCACTGCTTATCTGTACCTCTTCTTTCTTCACTAACTATCAGCACCGCTCCTCCTCTCTCCACTGATTACCTTCACCTCTCTTCTCTCCACTAATTACACGCACCTCTCTTCTCTTCACTGGTTATCTGGGCCCCTCTCTCTACT